>NC_067139.1:7289523-7589523 GCF_903995435.1 Acomys russatus | reverse complement strand
TTAGATTCTAGGTTCTAAGAAAACTGTAGACTTCCCCTCCATAGTCAATGGGAACTCCAAAGGCGTGGGGAGGGGCCCTAAGCACCACAGCACTGCCAGCAAGACACTGCAGATGTCGTCACACGTGAGAAGCCTAGAAAACAACTACGAAGTCATTTGTATCTGTTGCGACACTGTGCTCAAACCTGTACTTGTGTCTTACTCAACACACACCGTGAGAAGTCCATAGATAACTTTCACCACGCTGCTCAAGAGCCTCTACCCTAGCTTCTCCAAGACTGAGCTCTTCCGCAATCCTTGTGCTTTCCTACAAAGCATCGAACTATTCAATGGGGTCCAGGTTACTTCTCGGGCTCTAAGCAATTGCCCACCTCGGATCTTGCTATGCACAGGACATAGGTCCCAGGCCCTAAACCTGTTCCTTCTACCTTTAGAGGCGTCTCATCCAGCTGCCTCTCCAAGTACTCCAGCAGAGCCACCACCTCCTCCCCGCTGTCGGGGTGCTGCTCGCGCACCCAGGCCTGCAGCTCCCCTGGCAGGATGGTCAGGAACTGCTCCAGCACCAGCAGCTCCAGGATCTGCTCCTTGCTGTGCACGTCTGGCCGCAGCCACTGTCTGCAGAGCTCGCGGAGGCGGCTCAGCGCCTGCCTGGGTCCGGCTGCCTCGGGGTAGCGGAAAGCACGGAAGCGCTGGCGGGAGCGGTCGAGCCCGGGACTGCCCAGCCAACTGGCCTCCTCTGCCAAGGGGGAGGCCTCTTCCTGTTCTACCTTCACCACCAGAAGCCCAGTCCCCTCTTCTGCAGATGGAGCGTTTAGCGTCGCGCTCATTCCCAACTCTCTAGCCATTCTGTGCCAAGCGGCGGCGGCTCAAGTTAGCTGCAAGCCGTGGATCGGCCAAGAATTTTCGGGAGATGGGAACTCAGTATGGATCCGTCTCCTCCCTCCCCTCCTGCCCCGGACACCCAGAAGCACAGCTGCACAGGTGTCACCTACAATGCTGTCCTTTGCCAAGTCCTCCTCTGCACCCCCCGCTAAACCCACAATAAATATTCTCAAAGGGATATACCAGGACAAATAAAATACATCCAGACACTGGCTAGAGCACAGGAAGCATTGTGGGAGCACAAGCCACTTCCTGGGTTCTCTAGGATGCTCTTCTCGGTGGTTCTTTCCAAATTAACCCATTGTTGTTGGTGAAAGGATAGACCCTGGAGGCACACTGGGAGTATATGTGTACTCCCAGGAAATAAGTTACCCTAAGTCTTTGGTTCTTTCTGGTGTAAAGCTTGCCTTTCCAGTTGTCACAAACTAAATGACGATTAAGGTGGGAAGTAGATATTGCAGAATGCAAAAATGGGACATGGTAGGAAATTTGGTATCTCTTAGGAACACCCTACCCCTATTCCCCAAAGAAGCAGGACACACACCTACCTGGGTCCAGCTACCCCTGGCCCTGCCCTCTTCCTGCTGCTCCCTTTTCTCACTCTCCAGGCCAAAACACTTGAGAGAAAAATCCTCCAGACCCTGTTCCAGACCCTATGTCCTGCTACCTCTTAAGACACCATAGGCAGTAAAGCGCCACTATAGCCACTACTATGGCCCCTGCCCAAATAGCTAGAGAGATTCCCAACTCTTCTGGGCTCTTCAGCAGAGAGCTTGTGTATGGCCAGCATCCAAGCTGCCTCTGCACTTCCAGAAACCCTCTAGTCCCCAGCCTCAGGGTCACCGCCATTCCTACCTCATTCCTTATTGTGTCTCTACAGCCTTGACTGACATACTTGCACAAGGGTTAGATGCAGAGACTCCGGAACAGGAGAAAGGCAGACTGTCCTTGATGAAAAGAAACCCAATAAAGCGATCAGCCAGGTGCAGTGATAAATTTTATTTCAACCACGATTAGAACCAAACACCTGTTGTAACTGGGAAAGAGAGTGCAGAGGTGCCTGCATCCTGCATTCTTGCTGAGGCTGTTTCCAGGTTTAACTAGAATCTGATCTCCTTGGAGTATCCCACGGAAAACTACCCAAATCTATTCTAGGAACTAACAGTCAGGATGGCCTAGCTAAGTTACCTGACTCTTGTTGACATTACTTGTTTGTTCAGGGACCCCCTGCAGCCAACTCCTTATCTTAGCTGCGCATTTCTGTGGACTCCCCTCCGGCAGCCAAACTGCTTGCTTTAAACTGCTTATTTCCCACCACAGCTGCCAAGGGAGATGTTTCAATGAGGCCTTTGCCCTTAAAAACCCATGTTCTGGACTCTTGGGGCCACACCTACATGCCCCCCCACACACACACACGAAAGTAAGAAAGAAAGAAAGAAAGAAATAAAAGAAAGAGAAGAGAAAGAAGAAACGAAAGAAGAAAGAAAGAAAGAAAGAAAGGAAAGAAGAAAGAAAGAAGAAGAAAGAAAGAAAGAAAGAAAGAAAGAAAGAAAGAAAGAAAGAAGAAAGAAAGAAAGAAAGAAAGAAAGAAAGAAAGAAAGAAAGAAAGAAAGAAAGAAAGAAAGAAAGAACTGAGACGATGGGGAAAACTAGAACTCAATACTAACCAATTATTGGCAATTTAACTGTTAGAATTATACTATTGCTTTTATAAGATTTATTTTTATTTATGTGTGTCTGTGTGTATGCCATGTGTGCTGGTGCCTGAAGAAATGAGACTGGGATGTCAGGTCCCCTGCAGCTAGAGCTGCAGGCAGTTGTGACTCTCAGATCCTGTTGTGGTTACGGTTTCTACTGCTGCGATAAACGCCATGGCCAAAGGCAACTTAGGCTTACAAGTTCTATTCATGGTCCATTATGAAGCTGGGGCAAAAATTGAAGCCAAATCCTTGGCGGAATGTTGCTTACTGGCTTGCTGTCCTGGCTTCTTTGGGTTGCCTTCATGTGTATAGCCCAGGACTGCGTGTCCAGGGCTGGCACCATCCACAGTGAGTTGAAATCTTTCACATCAACCAGCAGGAAAGAAAATGCTACATGGAGTTGCCTGCATCTCTCTGTGTCGCCCTGGCTGCCCTGGACTCACTTTGTATACCAGGCTGGACTCAAACTGACAGATACTTGATTGCCTTTGCCTCCTGAGTGCTAGAATTAAAGGTATGTACCACCACGGCCAGCTAAAGCTATGTTCCTTTTTTGGGGGGAGGCATTTTTTCCAGTTGAGGTTCCCTCTTCTTAGATGACTCTAGTTTTGTTGAGTTGGCAAAAGCAAAACAAACACCCCCCCCCCCAAATCTCTGGAAGAACAGCAGATGCTCTTACCTACTGACACATCCTTCCTGCCTCTCAGTCTTGTTTGTTTGTTTGTTTTTCAAGACAAGGTTTCTCTGCTGCCCACCATTTTTTAAAAGTTATTCAAAGAACTTTACATTGAAATACTTGTACTGATGGACAGCCAATACAATGTCTGAGATTTGCTAAAGCAAATACTTAGGAGGAAAAAAGGAGCAAACAAATAAAATAATGCAAACGTGGTAATTGTTGAATCTGGGTGAAAGGCATACAGCACCCAGGGAGGCAGAGGCAGGTGAATCACTGTGAGTCTAGGGCCAGCTTGGTCTACAAAGTGAGTCCAGGACAGCCAGGACTACATTCATGGCCAGCCTGGTCTACAAAGCGAGTCCAGGATAGCCAAGATTACACAGAGAAACCCTGTCTCGAAAAACCAAAAATAAATACATCTGGCATTGGTGTGAATTGTTAGCTTCTGGGTACTGACCAGCTCTGATTGAGCAAACTTCCTAGAGGATCTTATTGAAGATGTACTTTTTGTTATCCAGATGAATTAATCCCTGATTATGGAATTCCTGATTTGGCTCAAATAGTTTTAAAAGTTAAAGTTATGGCTGCAATAAATGCCGTTGTGGATCTCCAGATGCCTCACTTAGGATAGCCTACCAGCAGATTTGTGGCTTCAGATAAGCCTACCATAAATATAGCCAAATTTGTTTAAACTCCATGTGAACCTATGTGGAATGAAGTTACCTAGAGATGTCTGAATTTACTCTGTTTCTTAAAATGAAAGACAGACAAAATTATTGTCCTGAGCTCATATGAACTAAGAGATAACTGGACAATGTATAGTCAGGTCCATCCTAACTGATAGGTTGTATACTCTTGTAAGTTTCAGACCCTGTTAACCTTAGACCCTGGCAACCTTCGTCATTTTGAACTCACCATGAACTTACGTAATGGATACATAGATAAGAAATGTTTAGATTTAAAGCATGTAACCTGTTGTATTTTAGAATTCACCTGCTTTTGTGATTAATTGTACTCTTCTGACTATGAGGTAATTCCCTTTTCTCAGAAGTATATATATGGGCTACAATAAACGTGAGCAGGAGAACAAAGGAGAAAAGGGAGGAGAATGAGAGAGAAATGAAGGGGAACAAAGGAGAAAAGGAAGGAGAACGAGAGAGAAATGAAGGAGAACAGAGGAGAAAATGAAGGAGAACAGAGGAGAAAAAATTGAGCAGCTTAACTTAAGTTGAAGTTAAAACGCCTGACTTCATCCACCTTTTCTCCTGGTCCTCTTCTCTTGAACGTATGTGTGTGAGTGGTTTATTTTCTATCTCTCTCTCTTACTTCTTATTTCTCTATAGATTAGCAAATAAGTTAGCAGACTCAGGGGCATCAGCCTTCTACGGCTAATAAGCCTAAGTTTACACCAACTTACTGGAGATCTCTGCAAAGAGGCCTATCTACAGATCAAAGAGCCTCCTTTTACGACCCCCATGCAGTTTCCAGCCAGAAGCTGCTTTTACAGCCTCAGCCATAGGAAAAAAGGTGGTCAGTTTAAGTTCTCCTCGGCCGCAGTACAGCCAGTCCCTAGAGAAGAAACCTTGGGCTCTTTTTCCCTTTCCTTCCCTTTTCTTCTTTCAATCCTGATCAGTTGCCTGAGCCATCAGCTCTGGTCACCCAAGACATAAAGTAAACTAGAAGGGCATCCGCAATCCAATACCAGAGAATCTACCCTGGACCCTCTCCAGAGCACCAGCCGGGCATTAACAACATTTCCCAAGGCCAATCTCCACACCCTCGTCCAATAAGTTAGGGGATGTGATTAGCCCCACTTACAAAGCAGTAAATGCTGCACAAAGAGATTAATGTTTACTTAAAGTCATATAGGTGGGCCAGAATGCAAATGTGTTTCCTGCACAGTTTTAACAGACATAATACTGATTCAACACTTTAGCAACCTCGTGTTTTAAACAGTACTCCATATCAACTTTTTGTTTTCTTTTTTTTGCAGCTGGTTCTCATCAGTAAATGTCTATCAAAGCCAAGTAAAATATTGCTTTTATAGATGTTTTTGTGCAAAGATCATTAAATATACCTGTGAAAGAATTTTAAAGCAATTTGAAAAGAAACTTAAATCCAGTTTATTCTTCTTGTTAATTTATTCTTTAATTTGCTTGTTAGGAATTTCTTACTGAACACATATTGGGACAAACTGATATTAAGTACCTACTGGTGTAAGGTGGCTGGAGTGATGCTTTTGTGCACTGTGTAAAGATTATCCTTGCATTATTCAAATGCTGATTTCTCTGCCATGTGCAGATCGGACTACAGGCCTGACTTTGGCATTGCCATTTTTATGAAGCATTTCCTTTCTCAATGTTTTCTAAGCTTTGTTTTCCTATCACCTTCTGATTGCTTTTTTGGTTTTGTTTTGGTTTGGAGGTTTTTGCTTGTTTCTTTGTTTTTGTTTTTCAGTTTTTCAAGACAAGGTTTCTTTCTCTGTGTAGTCCTGGCTTTCTTGGACTCATTCTGTAGACCAGGCTGGCCTTGAACTCTTAGAGATTCCCCTGCCTCTGCTGGGATTAAAGCTGATTGGTTTTAATAAAGAGCTGAATGACCAATGGCTAGGCTGGAGAGTTAAGGCGAGGCTTCTGATTCCACTGAGAGGGTTTCAGGTGGAGACAAGAGGAGCAGGAGGTACACATAGAGACATGGGTGCAGAAGGAGGCCAAGACTAAAGTGACAGGTAACTGGCCACGTGGCTGAGAAGTAGGACAGGACTTGATTGTCGGCTTAGAATAACTCTGTATCTGCCCAACTATAGTGTCTGAAGCTTTTTAATAAATACAAAGGTCTCCATGTCATTATTCAGAGCATAGAAAAAAAAACCCTTGCATTTTATATATCACCACCATGATCTGGAAAGATTACCCTGAATTACATCACAAACCAGTCAGATAAATTTGTAGGACACTTCACAAAACAGTCACACTGGACCCTTCAAACTTATGACAAGATATAAAGTTGAGCACTTTTGTATGGCTATAACTAAATACCATAAGCTGAGTGGCTTATAAACAACAGAAATGTATTTCTTAGGGTTCTGGAACCTACCTGAGAAGCTTCAGGCACAATTCACTCTCAAGGGAGGGCATCATCTAGCTATTGAAGGGAGGAAGCAACTCTCTGGGACTTCTTTTATAACAGCACTGATTCCAACCATGAAGGCTAAGCCCTCGTGCTAATTACTTCCAAAAGGCCCCACCTCCTAACACCAACACAATGAATTTGAAAGAACAAACATGCAAGCCACTTGTGCAGGTACAGGCTACAGATGAAAGAGATTATATGCAACCTATGCTCACTAAATGGGCTCTCTATTGCTTTTAATTTTACAATCATCATTGTTTTAAATGTAGGGGTGTCTTGGCTACACATATGTCTGGGTACCAAGTGAATTCCTGGTGCCTACAGAGGTCAGAGGAGGGCATTGGATTCTCTGGAACTGGAATAACAGAGCGTTTGTGAGCCACCATGTGAGTGCTGGGGACTGAACCCAGGTCATCTGGAAGAGCAACCAGTGTTCTTATCTGCTGAACCATCTCTCCAGCTCCTGAGTCTAGATTTTTTGAAGATTCTTTTTTCATTTGAAGGATTTCATTGTTTAGGAGTCCTACTATCAGAGCCGAGTATGGTCACATATGCTTACAATCCAAACCCCTGGCAGGTGGAGGTTCAAGGATCAGAAGTTCAAGGTCAGCCTCCACTACCTAGTGAGTCTTGTGCAGTGAGCCAAATGGGATCGATTTTCTATATATACATTGTCAGCCCCCACATCAGGCAGTTCACAACTGCCTGTAATTACAGTTGTTGGGGGTTCAGCATCCTCTTCTGGCCCCTGTAGGCACTCATATACAAATAGAATATACTCACACACACATAAATAAAGAAAACGCTTTTTAAAAAGACAAACATAAGAAAAGCGTAGCTCAGCAAAGTATCATTCCTAAGTCTTGACTATCTTACTTTAGGAGTTTGTGAGCTGAGCTTAGCCCGATAGATTGGAATGCGTGTGTACATGTTCAGATTAGGGAATCATTACCGTACATGAATGTTTGCCATTTCAGATTATGGGATGTAAAGTGCCTTCAGAAGGTAATGCCAAGTGACTAATTTCTGCGGAGAAACCTTGCCGACTAACACATCTATGTTTCTGGAGTGGAAGTCTGTGAACCAAAGTTAAGCAAGGCTCTGGAATTAATCTGCTTAGCTCAGAAACTTAAACTCGGGCTTTGGTTCCAGAAGTAATCTGGGTTCTGCTTCAGATGGAAACAAAAGGGGTTGTTTACCAAGTCGCTAGCAGCTGTGCCTTTGGCTTTGTGAACACTAGGCACACTCCTCTGGCACTGAGTAGCACCCTAACAGGCTTCTGCTTTTTGATGCAGAATTTCATTAAGTTGCCATAAGACCCTGAGCTAATGAGCCTCTTGCCTCAGTTCCCATAGTTGCTGGGATTGCAGACCCGCAGGTAGGAGGTGGAGTACAAGTAAGGAACCCCTCACTAAGCAGAGAAGGTGGAGGCAGGCATGAAAACGGACCTGTGAGCCACATGATGGTGAAACACAATGATAAAAAGGAGGGAGAGAGAGAGAGAGAGAGAGAGAGAGAGAGAGAGAGAGAGAGAGAGAGAGAGAGAGAGGTGTGTTCCCGAGTTCGAATACACCAAGGAAGACTCAAAAACTAAATTCAAATTTAGAATAAAAATCAAATGAATTTATTTTTACTGCTAGCAGGAGGAAGACAGCCTTATGACCAAATCGAGAGGGCTAGCCTAGAGGGCTAGAGGGAAGCACATTTAAAGGCGAGCATTACAATTATCTCACGCATATGGAATCCTCAGCTGCGTGAGGAAATTGCTTTGCTCTTCTTGTCTCTCAATCCCTTACACAGGGATAGTAGAGAACACTGCTTCCTCCCCTTTCCCACAGGGATAAGTGATTTACTAAGGCCAGGGCAAGGGGTTAAATTATTTCTTAGCAGGTACACTATTGTTCATTCTGTGGAGGATGTAGGCAGCTAGGAGTCCCTGGAAATTTTAGAGCAAAAGTCAACATCTATTAAAGGGGTGCCTGCTGTGCCTATGAAAACCTGTAATCTTGGCGCTTGAGTTGGAAGATTAGGAGTTGAAGATCATCTTTTGCTCGCCCAGCAAATTGCAAGGCAGCTGGGGCTGCATATGTTCCACTTAAAAATAGCTTTGAGGCGGTGGTGCAGGCCTTTAATGCCAGCACCTGGGAGGCAGAGGCAGGTGGATCTCAAGGGAGTTCCAAGACAGATAGCCAGGGCTACACATAGAGAAACCCTGTCTTGGAAACAAACAGTATATAAATAAATTTTTAAAAAGCAGAATTTCTCATTAATGTTAATTCCTTTTGTTACCCCAGGGGCTCAATATAGGGAATGTAAATCGAGAAAAGCGAGTGTCCATATCCCAGATGCTACAGAGTGGTCTCTGAGCCTGGGTACAGACTAGACCAGCACCAGAGACCTAACTACAGCCCGCCCGCTCCTAGTGCGCCTGCGCAGTGTGCGGGCTGAGCTGGAGTTGCGTGTTCTCCTGGTTGTGATTTCTGGAGTAACCGCCGCGTTGGCTGTTTGAAGTCGGCCCATGTCGCCTGTACCCCGATCCCGCCCTAATGAGGACACTCTGGGCTCTCAGAAACGACGACGTGACTCGGAGAGCCCACCGTCCGCCTTGCCCACTAGAGGATCCCCTCGGGTAGGCGGTTTCGGCCCTCACCTCAGCGGGCCCGAGGGGCTCCAGCCTGCGCGGGGTGCGGAGATCGCCCGCCTAGTGCATCCCGTCAGCCACCCCAGGTCTGGAAAGCGGCCGCCGCTGCTGGGGATGCGCACGTTGGCCGCCGCCGACTCCTCCTCCTCTTCCATCTGTGGTGGGTACCGCTTCCATCACCACTATGCGGGAGACCGCTCGTGGGCGGAGGACTTGGAGAAGGAAAAGAAGGAGAGCTATAGGCAACGGAGGCTGAAGGAAAGAGAGAGGATTGGAGAGCTGGGGGCACCTGAGGTTTGGGGATTGTCACCCAAGTTCCCTGATCCAGACTCTGATGAACACACACCAGCTGAAGACGAGGTCAAGAATCAGAAGAGCAGCAGTTCAGATTTCACCGAGGAAAAAAGAACAAAGACTGGTCATTCAGCCAAGAGAAAACGGAAGGAAAAAACCTCCAAAAGGAAGCATAGAAAGTATTGCGATGACAGCAATTCAGACTCTCACCTTAATTCCAGCTCTGATAGTGATAAAAAGAAAGTTAAAACCAAGAAAAAAGAGAAGAAAAAGAAACACCGGGCAAAACATCTCAAGAAGAAGAGGAGGAAGAAAGAATACAGTGACACGGGCTGTGAAGCTTTAGAAAGGGAATTTCCAGATGCGTGGATGGAACAGTCGGTGAGTGCGGACAGCATGAATTTAATAGGCCCAGAAGCACCTGTAATACATACCTCTCAAGATGAGAAACCTTTGAATTATGGCCACGCCTTGCTTCCAGGTGAAGGTGCAGCTATGGCTGAATACGTAAAAGCTGGAAAGCGCATCCCCCGAAGAGGTGAAATTGGCTTGACGAGTGAAGAGATTGCCTCGTTTGAATGTTCAGGTTACGTCATGAGTGGGAGCAGGCATCGCCGAATGGAAGCTGTAAGACTGCGGAAAGAGAACCAGATTTACAGTGCCGATGAGAAAAGAGCCCTTGCATCCTTTAACCAAGAAGAGAGGCGGAAGAGAGAGAATAAGATCCTAGCCAGCTTTCGAGAGATGGTATACAGAAAGACAAAAGGGAAAGACGACAAGTGAGAAGAACACTGTGGGACTTTTAACAACAAAGGTTTTGTGTGACCAAAATAAGAGCAAACGGCTTTACCACTTGGCAGTGCTATTGTACTTAACACTTCCTGAGATGTCATTAGAAAAGTTTACAGACAACTGCAGGAGACTAGGCAAAAAGGTGAACGTCATTCCTGTCCCTGATTTACAACCCCGCCCCACCCCCCAAAGCAAATTGTCTTCCGTATCCTCCCACGGTTTTGTGCACATACAAGGTCGTATTTTGCCGAATAAAAGTCAGTGCTATTTATGTGAAGTGTTCCCTGCCTCCATTTGCTACTGCAATTTTTTCCCTCCTAGGAGGATTTTACCTTTTGGAATCATTTGTGCCAGGACAAAAAGAATCTGAGAACAATGCCCAAGAAGTTGAAATCATTTGGAACTATTTGGATCCAATGGACTGTGTTCTTCTGGCTGTTGTTAAGAGACTTGGATAAAGAGATTGAATTTTATAACTGAATAATGTTAATAGAACTTGAGCTTTCCCCTATCTTTCTTTTTCATGGCTCATTGTCTTTAGAGTGGTTTCCCTTACAGAACAAAAGAGCTGCCAAATCTTTTGAAAGAACATTTCTTTTAGGAGGGATTGGGCATTTTCTTACTTTGATGCAAGGCTATTTCTTCATAGTATGAAAGAAGCACCAAATGCTGTTCATTTTAAGATGAAGACAGTATTGCTCTTCCTCTGACCCTGTGCCACACTTTTCCTCTGCTCCCATTTCCTGCCAATGGGATGCATATACACAAATTACAGTGATATACAAGGCTAATGACGATGCTAGTCTTGTAATCTGTTAAGATGTACTATTCTTGAAATTACTGATATAATAGAATTTTTATCACTACCTTTTAGAAGAGGTGAGGTCATAAATCATGGATATAAGAGCCTAGTTTAGCTGAAAATAGATGTAAAAGTATATAGTATTGTTTTCCTCTGCAGAGTCAGGAAGCTGGAGGGTATTTTCTCCCAGTAGCAGTGCTTGAGTCTCTTCTCCACATCTATTACTAAAAGGTACCGAAAGCTTTATCCGCCAGTAATTTAAGGCCATCATCCTGAAGTTGTTCTGCAGTAGTTTATTTAAGGTGCCATATGCGTTTCCAAATATTTGTGTATTTCTCATGGGTTTCTTTACTCAGTCCATTTAGTGTCTTTTTTTTTTTTTTTAAAGACAGGGTTTCCCTGTCCTGGACATACTTTATAGACCAAGCTGACCTTGAACTCACAGCAATCCGCCTGCCTCTGCCTCGGGAGTGCTGGGATTAAAGACGTGTGCCACCACACCCAACTAGGGTCATCTTTATAGTGAAACAGCTTCAAAATGAGATTTGTTGAGAAGCTCTGGATTTTCTGCAAGTTCTTCTTTAACTACAATTTCCTCCCCTGATAGAGGAGAGAAAAGCTCATGGACAGCCTTCACATGTGTCAAAGCACCAGACCCATCTTCTTCAGTCACATCCCAGCTCCAAGCTGACTATTGTAAACACCTCCCAAAGATAGCTCTGCAGAATTATCCATTCCCACCATTTCAGTACCATTTTCTCCTTCCTATTTGTTTCCCTTCCATTTGCACAGTGAGAGAAGTATGGTTCCCCTGTACAGTCTCTCAATAGCACCCGGCCTCAGCTGCCTTTGGGCACAACATAAGCTGTGGGCCCATGTTCCTCACCTCAGTGCTATACTTGTAGAGCTTCCAAGGCCACTGCCAGGAGAGAATACGTCTGACTCGGTATTCTTAACAACTTTTCACCTTCGTTTGGTTAGGTGTCTGCTTAAAATACGTGCCATTGGCTGATGAACAGAATAGTTACTCTGGGGCACCGCAGGTATGGTCAGTGTGGAGGCTACGTAAGGAGGATGAAAATACGTTGAGCAGAGAACAAACGCCTGCTGCAGCTTTGAATTTTAAAATGTGTGTGTTCACGACACGTTTGTAAAGAACAGTTCCTGGCTGAATCCTGTTCGAAGCAGACACAGGGTTTATCCAGAAATCAAGGCAGAAAGGCAGACGTCTTCCAAAGGGTAGTTTAGGGCCACCTAGAAATTAAAAGCACTCGTGGAGATGCATGCAAGGGAGGGGAGGGTTGCAGAGCACATGAAGAGATGTCATTTCCAAAGAAGACCTCAGAGTGAGCTTCAGACCTGCTATAAGGCCTCTGTTGTCCCTGATACCTCAGCACTGCCCAAACTCACTCACCTTATTTGGTAAGCTTCCTTTACAAGGCTCAAATCATGAACTATTAAGGCCCATAGAGTTGACAGTGTGGAGTGGGTTCCAGAGTCTTGAAGGGCAGCATGGTAAAGAAGGACACTGTGATGTAACTTGCTCCAGGTCTTCCCAACGGAGGTTGAGGGAAATTGGTGGAAGCTTAGTTTGTACGTCATCACATTCCATTTTTATATACAGGGGTAGACACTTTGTTTTTTTTCTCACTTAACAGTACATCTTGGAAGTGTTTGTGTCAGTACATACAAATCCAATTTTTAAGTGATTTTATAGTTTCCATTGTATTCCAGTGTTCCTGGACATTTGGAACTCTTCCGACTTAATGTCATTAAAAATGAACTCAAGCCAAAGGCACGTGTTAGTTCACAATACGAAGATGTGGAGCAACACTGACGGAGAGACCGCAGGCTGGTGCCCCAGGCACGGGCAAGGACTGCAGAAGCTTGCAGAGGTGGGTTGTGGTTACTCCTTTTCACCAGCTGTGAGCACCAGCCTTGAAAGCATCTCCTCTGTACAAACATTTATTGGGTAAAGATGAAAGAGTGTAAGTACTGTGGCTAAGTCTGTAAGTTGGCCTTAGCCACTGCCACCGGAGAATATATGATCTGCTGGGGTCAAAATTGAGGAAATTAAATTGCAGTACACTATGAAAAAAATAAGGCTAGAAAGTCTTTTAAAATGGCTTTTCTGGGACAATTATTAATGAAAACTTAAATGTTACATACACTCAAGCTCCGTGCTTTTGGTTTTTGGTAGATATTACAACAGTGCTTTCTAGAGTGATTCCCCAGTTCAAAGACCAACATCACTGTCCTGTCTGTCTCCTCAATGCCACCACTTCTCTCGGCCCATCCCCTCCAGGCGCCCTATTGCTCACTCATTTTTCCTCTCTCCCTTCCCCCCCTCCTCTCATATTTATGCCATCTTAGTCCTCAGAAATTAACTGCAGCTGGAAAAGACCACACAAGACAATTATCAGCTGTGAACAAACTAAAATCCCATACTTGAGATTAAAACGAAAACATGTTTACATAACATAACTGAGTTTTAAAAGAAACCAAAACTTCCACTACAACCAGCATTGTGCTTTTTCAAAAAGCTTTTTTTTTTTTTCCTGTTCGATGAAAGTGGTTTTTATTTTTTATTTTCACTTTGGTAAGGCTTTTTTTTTTTTTTTTTTGCATTTCTGATTTTGCAGTTCTTTTAAAGTGTTCACACTAGTGTTTAGCCATTTTATTTGGGGGAATGTTGGGCTTGTTATCATGAAAACTCTTCAAGTAATACAAAATTAACTTACCAACTGTCCTACAAATGTTTCTCTGTCACTTTCCTTTCTACTTGTTTTTCTGATCTTTGTCTTGCTTGCTTGAGAGGAAGAAACGCCTGAGCAGCTACAACTTCTCAGTACCATTTTGTTGTACGCATGACTTGCTCCCCGTGGGTTACTGCCATCAGGGAGGGACCTGGCTGATAAACATGCCTTACCGAGATGTGTAATTTGATTATATATCCCATTCACCTCAAAACACTATGCTATAAACAGACAACAGCCTTTTCTTTGAAGTGATGATCAAATTGTGGGCTGCAGAATAAAAATGGGACAAAATGTCTAATATTTGAATGAATCATTAGAGTCACCTCTCACCTGTTATGATTAAAAGTGAGATGGCATGAGACAGAAATATGGAGAGATTTATTGTAGAAGCATGAGAGAGAAAGAAGTAGGTGAGGGAGGGGTGCCCCAGGAGAGAGAGAGAGAGAAGAGAAGAGAGAGGAGAGGAGGAGAGCAGGAGAGAGAGAGAGAGGAGAGAGCAGGAGAGGGGGAGGTAAGAGGGGGAGAGGGAGAGAAGAGAAGAGAGAGAGAGAGAGAGAGAGAGAGAGAGAGAGAGAGAGAGAGGTGGTGGGTTGTCCTTTTTATAATCCGGCACACACCTTGTGGCAGGCATGCCAGATTTTTATGGAGGTAATTTTAGCCCTTTACCATCAAAGGGAAGCTTGGCTTGACAATGTATTTATTTTTGCTTTGTTCAGGTAGTGTTCCCAATTCTTATTTTACTATTTCCTCTTTTGGTCAGAAATGCATACTGTGGTTTACTAAAATAGTTAGCATGAATGAAAATCATCCAGTTTTGCTGGTCCATTTGTATGATATCTTAAAGTTACACATTTGGTAATATTTAACTTTGAGTTAATTTTATTAGGTTCATTTATAAGATTTTTATTATTTACAATAAATTCCAGTCCCATAATTTCCTGGATTTTAGATGTGTGTGTGTGTGTGTGTGAATTTATATCACCTATGTGTGGGTACTTATGGAGGATGGAAGAGAATGCTGTATCCCCTGGAACTGGAATTACAGGCAGCTGTGAGCTGGGTTCTGGGAACGGAACTCAGGTTCTTTCAAAGAACAGTGTTGTCCTTACCCCTGAGCCATCTCTCCAGTCCCTCTCCTTTAAGATTTAGTTATGAATATGCTTGTTTTTATTCAGAGTAATGGGAGCTAAGGAAAACAGTTCAGTTGAAGAAGTACTTGCTGCCTAAGCATGGGGTCTCTAATTCAACCCTAGCTGTGGCCTAAAGCCAGACCTGGTGGGGCACTTTTGAATCCCAGCACTAAGGAGGCCAACCCCTCAGGCTCACTGCCAGACTGCTCAGCTTAGCTGGCAAGCCTCGGGACCCAGGCACAGACCCTGTTTCAAAAAACAAAGTAGACAGCTCCCAAGAAACAACATCTGACATTTGTGGTTGACATCTGTTCTAAATATGTTCTCCTGTGCCATCCTCTCCCCCGCCTCCCTCTTGAAATATTGCTGTATTATAGAAGTAGAGAGAGGGACAGAAAACATTATTATAGTGTAGTGGTGTGACTGGCAGTGCAGGGTAGTACCTGATAGATTTACATTTAGCTTTTTGAGAATTCTCACCACTGATTTCCTTTGCCAACAGGCCTGAAAACCTGAGTTGAATCTTTACATACTGCAAAGAGATAATGGACTCTGCAAGTTGCCCTCTGACCTCCATATGCATGCTGTGGCTCACACACATACACAAATACTTGTATAAAACACATAAAAAGTAAAGTAAAAATTTAAAAAATCTCCCTCTGGGTGTAGGCCAAGAAGAACAGGCACTGAGGTATTACCGGGCCCACACTCCCCTTTCTACCTTTGACCTGAATTGGAGAGACTCGGGAGCATTTTACTAAGGTGACCCCACCACTAGAGGGGTTA
The DNA here is from genome assembly GCF_903995435.1 of Acomys russatus. Taxonomy (NCBI): domain Eukaryota; kingdom Metazoa; phylum Chordata; class Mammalia; order Rodentia; family Muridae; genus Acomys; species Acomys russatus. The sequence goes on along the minus strand of NC_067139.1, from coordinate 7,573,926 downwards.
ATTTTCTTAGCTCCATTTTTGTTACTTCCCTGCCTAACTGACCAGGCATTCAAGCCCTGTGTATCCTCCTCACCAGGCTTGAGGAGGCTGGTACTAGGTGAGGCCAGAGGAGGGGGAAACTGATTGCCAGGACCTTTTCTGCAGCCACCAGACTCTTGGAATCAAAACTAGTTGGGTAACAACATCTGGAAAGATATTGGAGATGTACCCTGAAATGACTTAGAAAGGGGTCACACATCTAGGACTGCACCTAGTTGTGACAGGTACAACAAAAAAATCCACTGAAGACCATCCAAGTTCTTAAGCGATTCTGACTTGTATCAGAAACCGCCAACATGGACCCTGAAGCCCTGGAAAACATCATGGTGGTGAGTGTGCTCTGTCTTTCACAACATATCCCAGACAGTAGAAAGAAATGACAAAAGGTAGGAAAGTGTCGGCATGGGCCGTCTCCGCTTGTGGACAGTGTGTAACAACCAGGGCGTTACTAAGTCGGACCTCAGCTACCTTCCAAGCAGGAAGGATGTTGAGACGCTGAGGAAAGAACATCTTTAGAAGACCTTCAGTGCTGCAGAAGATGGCTCAGTGGCTAAGGGCTCTGCCTGTGCTTCCCAAGCAGGATTCAAAGCACCTACATGGTGGCTCACACCCGCCTGGATCTCAGTGAATCTGAAGTCTTCCTCTGGCCTCTGCAGGTGCCAAGAAGCAAGTGGGACATAGACAGACATGCAGGCAACACCCCCCCCACACACACACACACATACATAACATAAAATAATACTTTAAAACAATTGTAAAGATCTTTAGCAAGCCTATTGTTGGGGACAATAGGCCATATGGCCAATTGTTCAGCCATCTTGTCCAAGTCTGCACCTTTAAGTCTCTGTCTTTCCCAGAGCTTGCCTTTCACCAGAAACTAGCTGACCCTGTTGTGAGTCAGCAGTTAGACTAAAGCTAGATGAAGACAAAGCAAGACACCCTGTGTGGCAGGACAGTATGACCCTGCCTGGGATTCCCTGTGTTTTGAGAAAAGCCTGCAGCTGCATTGCTATAGCAATATGCTCCCCTCCCTGCCTTCTGAATTATAAAAGCTGCTGCCTGACCAATAAAGTTTGAGAGTTTGATCAATCAGACTTGCTCTCCTTCTTTGTGTCTTGCATTTTTCAACAGGTGACCTCCCTCCTGAGTTTTAGCCGAACCCCGCAGGTTGGGTCAGCCTATTATAAAGTCAACCAAACTTCTTGAAATAAGATTTATTAAGATATTTTCTGAGCTAGGACTTTTCAGTAATATATGCACCTATAGATATGCATTTTGCCAAAAATATCAGTAAGAGAGAAGCCCCAGTCTCACGAGTGCATTTATATAAGACCGTCAGGCAATACATATCGTGCAAGCCTTATCCTCCGCTCTTCTTGGCCAGTGTGGTCTGATGAACCACATTCCCTGAGACTGCTCGGGGTTTTGTTTTGTTTTTTCGAGACAGGGTCTCTCTGTGTAACAGTTCCTGACTGTCCTGGAACTTGCTTTGCAGACCAGGCTAGCCTTGAACTCACAGAGATCTGCCTGCCACTGCCTCCCAAGAGCTGAGATTAAAAACACGCGCCGCCACCCACCCCGGGCTGACTCCTTGGGTTTTTAATCACTGGAATTGGAGGATGCTTTTCATCTTTGAGTGGCAGGAACCAAGCTGAACAGTTTCCAACTCTAAACTGTACCGTCTCTTGTGATTTGGGGGATTAGGTGGCCTGAGGGTGGGATTTAAGATTTACAATTCAATGATCTTTGGAGAGATGATGGATCAAGATGTGCCAGTTTTCTTTCTAAAGTGTGTGTGTGTGTGTGTGTGTGTGTGTGTGTGTGTGTGTACTGTTGTCCACAGAAAAGGACCACTGGATCCCCTGCAGCTGGAGTTACAGGCTGTTGTAAGCTGAAAACCAAACTGTCATGAACCCAGTCCTCTGGGTTAAGACTGAAAAACTCTAATATTGCAGGGCCCATGCTACCTCAGAATGTCTGGTAACTGGAGACTAGGAGACTTTAAACCATTCACGGGGACTGTTAGCCTGCAAGGCCCAAATGTACCAGCAGGTGAAAATTACCTGTTGAGGCTTCCAGCCTAGAAAGAGGAGCCTGCCTGGAAACCAGGAGCAAACAATCAGACAAATGGGGGGGGGGGGGGCAAAAAAACATTGCAAGTCTCAGGCAATTGAAAGTATTCCTAAGTATGGCTGACTACTGTAGAATTTAACCCCAAATTTTTATCTCATGGCTAAGCCCCTCTATAAAGTTTTGAATGGACCCAGAATATTTATGGGTTTTTGAACCTTAAAAAGGGGATTTGACATCTGCTCCTGCCATGGGAGGTACAAGGCTGCAAAAGTCCCCGGTTACATGTTCATGAAAAAGGTGGAGTCCTATTGGGAGTTCTCGCTGAGATGAACCCCAAACTGTAGCCTGTTTGTAAATGGTCAACAGTGGGGAGTGACAGGGGAGCGAAGGATGGCAGGGGACTTTGTATTAGACACTGCAGGAAAAACTGTGCGCTTAAACCCTAGTAATGATTTCTTTGTTCTGAGTTAATCTGCACACAAGCCGTCTTAACGCCGTGTTTATTCTGAGTTAACTGCAGAACCCTTACTTGATATCACCGGACGTTAACCAGACTAAACAGTGTTGGGTTGCCTACATTCCGAAGTAATACAAGGGAAAAGGCACCGATGTGAGTCTTTGGAACTTCTTAGCCAAAGGTGAGAAATGAATAATAAATAAATAAATAAACTTGAGCACCAATAATTAACTTTGGTTCTCTAGAAAGCTGCAGGTTTGAGATGAGGTCTTAAATTCGCTTCTTTGGATGGTAACATTAAACCCTCATGATCATGCCAGCTTTTGGCTAATGCCCAACTCAAAGACTCAATTCCTGGTCGTGGTAGAGCACATCTTTAATCCCAGCACTCAGGCAGAGGCAGGAGAATGGTTGTGAGTTTGAGGCCAGCCTGGTCTACAAAGTGAGTCTAGGACAGCCAAAGCTACACAGAGAAACCCTGTCTCGAAAAACAAAACAAACAAACAACAATAACAAAAAAAAGGTCTACTTCTCCTGTTCCCATTAACCTCTTTTCTCTCCTACCTAGGGTAGGTGGGTTGGAAGGGAGGTATAGGCATTAAAGAAGACCAAAGAGTTAAAATCCATATCTCAAGGTCACAGTAAGACACAGCTGCAGAGAAACTTAAGCACAGCTGCAGGAAAGTTTCCCCTAGCCCAATTCATGTGACCACATTCCACATTCCTTTCTGCCCGCCTGGAGAAAGGGAAGCCAGATCAAAGGGCCTTGCCACTCTCGCTTTGCTCCCTAGCAAAGGCCAGTTAACACTGGACCTTCAGCTAAAATCCAAACGGGACACTCCCCTCAGCGAAGAGATGAACTTAGGAGATCAAAAGAATGTTGGAGACTGGGTGCCCTTGGCACCATGTTCTGCAGCCTGTCACCTTAGGACACTAGACCCTCTTACGTATCTTTACTGATAAGTACTTGCCAAGCTGAGACACACACACACCGCCCCCCCCCACCCCCCTCCCCGCTTTTGGAACGCTGGGAGGGAAAAGGACCTAACCCTCCCGCCCCCCTACACACAAACCAGAGCAGGGGGTCGCCTCCGCTGAAGATCCTTCATGCTATTTCATCTTTTTTGCCTCCTGGAGATTCTTGGGGTACTCGACACCAGCCCAACAAAAGTAAAATTGGAAAAGGTCAAAGCCTACAGTCGGTGGCTGTATTTACATCGAGAGCTTTGTTATTCTAGTAATAGACATGACGGCTGTATGTGAAAACAGTCCAAATGAAAGGGTCTGTTTTATGAAAACGAAACGTTTTAACTTAGACCCAGGCAGGTCACCATCGAGTCGAGTCATAGTCCTCCCACCGTCCTAGAGTGGAGCCGGAACCTCCTGGGCTGGAACACGGCCAGAGAGAGACGTGCCAGACCCTGCGGCCAGAACGAGAGGACGCTGTGTGATCCGGTTGCAGGGGAGTTGGAATCTCCACCCTTGGACTCTCGAGCTGCGGGTTTGGCAGCTACACAGGAGCGATCCACATCTCGGAGCTGGGAGGACCAGAAGCCGGTGCGTAGCGGAAGCTGCTGTTCCTGGGCGGGGGAGAGGGATGGAAGCTGAGGACGTAGTAGTTTTTGAGACAGTTTCGTGCTGTTGCGCAGTCTTATCTTGGAACGCACTGTGTAGCTCAAGCTGAACTCCTTAATATCCCCCTGCTTCAGCATCCTGACGCTGGTGTTACAAATGTGAGGCCACACACCTAGGTCCTGTTAGTTTTATTTTGTTGTGGGTTTTTTTTGTTTTGGGGTTTTGGGGAGTGGGTGGGTGGGTGGGTGAGCGTTTCGTGTGAAGCCCATTTTGGCCTCTCTGATTTTCCAGAAGATACTCTGGATTTGAACTTCAGTTTCTCCTTCTGCCTCCAGGCCCAGAGCTTATAGGCTGGGGCTACCACACACGGCTTCTGCGGCGTGTTTAAGTAGTTTCCATTGTAAGTAAATAGAATATTTGAGTAGATGGTCCGAAGAAGATGGGTAGACGTCGGCGGCCTTTAAGAGGCGTGCGTGAGAGAACAGCGAATACAGAGGCCTAAAAGCTGGAGCTTGTCTGTATTATTTAGGGGATAACAAGGTCACTGGGGTCTTTACAGCCCAGTGTATAAGATTGCTAGAATGACTAAATGTGTGGACAAGGTGGGCATTTTGTTGTGTGAGGAACTTGGTCTTGGGGTGAAAGACATAATCTGACATGTTTTAAAGCATTTGTAATTGGAAATTGATAATGGGAATAGATTTGGAGGACAGGCGGGAATCAAATCAAGAATAATTCAAAAGTTGGATGTAATTAAAAACTTGCATCTGAGTATGGCGGTTTGTTTCTGTAATCCTAGCACTTGGAATACCGAGGCAGGAGGATTGCCATTAGTGGATACAGAGTGAGGCCCTTGGGGAAAAAGAAAACCTGGCAGGCATTCTGGTGGGCGGTGAAGACTGACTGTTGTGAGCTGTAATAGCTGTGGCTAGGTGGAGCCCACAGCGTTCGCTTTTGGATCAGAAGCACGTGAGCAAGAGAGAGGGGAGAGAGAAATTAAGAACTTTGGCTTTGTGGATTAAAAAAAATGAACAAAAAGATATGAAGTTCAGCTAGCTGAGTATTGTGGTGCACTCCTTTAATCCCAGCATTTGGGAGGCAGAGGCAGGCAGATCTCTGAGTTCGAGGCCAGCCTGGTCTACAGAGCGAGTTCCAGCACTACACAGGGATTCTGCCTTGAAAAACCTAAAGAAGACAGGAGGAGGAGGAATGATCAGCTGTGTAAATTCTTCAACTCTCCTTGTCAAGTTTCAACTGTAGTATAAGGTTAAAAGTAGTTCTTACTAGGTCTCTGTGGAGATTGACTTAGCAAGTAAGGCACAGGTGGAGCAGGGACATAAGGTGTGACCAATCACTAAGAAGAAGAAAAAAATGCCAAAGGGTTTTTCATGTGTGGGATATACAAGGAGCCAAGAAAAAAAACAAAAGGATTGCAAGTTTGATCTTTAAAGCATAAGACAAATTTAGACCATATTAAATGTTTGAAGCTTGATCTCGGTGGTAATGGCGAGTCCTCGTGTGCAACAGGCACAGCAGAGTTAGGTGTGCTTCATTGTCTCCTTAGGAAGACACAGGTGCAGTGTGGGAAATAGGTTGGTGTGAGGTATACCAGTTAGAGCAGTGGTTCTCAACCTTCCTAAGGCTGGGACCCTCCTGTTGTGGTGACACCAGCGTCTTCATAACTGTAATTCTACTACTGATATGAATTATAATGCAAATACCTTTGGAGATAGAGCTTTGTCAAAGGGCTCACAACCCTCAGGTTGAGAACCACTGAGTGTTCTGAGTAGGAGATTGTGTCACAGAAAATACAGTAAGAGTGTGTTTTGGGGATATGAAGCTGTTGAGTCAAAAGAACTCCGGCTGCTAGAGAGATGGGCCAGCAGTCAGGGGCACTAGCCAGTCTTCTAGAAGAACCACGCACAATCCCAACACCCCCATGGCAGCTCAACCACTGGTAACGCCAGTTTCTTCTGGCTCTATTCAGGCACACATGTGACTTGCAGGCATGGACATACATGCAGGCAAAGCACCCATACATGTTCTTTAAAAGAACTTGATTAATTATATACATACGGTATGAAAGGAGGGGCCCGTTTTCTGTCTGAAATGTCTTAAGGTAGCTGGCGCTCGACAGGTGAAACTGCTCTCTGTTGTGTTGACACATTTCATCATATCACAGAACTGAGTCACCGTAATTTATGTATTATGCCTGCATCAGAGTTCTTATTGCCTTTGAAAGGAAATTTGCTTTTTAAATTCTTTATATGTGTCCAGGTATGTACACTAAGTACACTTGTTCTCGGAAGCCTGATGGGTAACTCAGATCTCCTGGTGCTGCAGTTACGGTATTGTGAGCCGCCCAGCAAGGGCTCAGGGAGCCTCAGTCGGATTCTCTGAAAGAGCAGGCTGTTCTCTACCACAGCGCCATCTCTTCAGCTCCTTTATTAGAGTTATTTTAAAGAAATAGGACCGGTTTTTATGTTGATTTTGGTCAACAGATGTCTAAGCAGAGATTTACTAAAATAAAAACATGAAGGTTGAAAGAGGAGTGTTTGGGAAGAGGGTTGTTGGGAGTAGGAGGGGCAGTTGACTGAAATACACATGGGAGTTGGGGGCAGTTGACTGAAATACACGTGTATGACATGTCGGAATGAGATCCATTTCATGCATAATTAATAAATGCTAATTCTTAAAAGAATAAGAAAAGAGTCAAAAAAAAAAAAAAAGAAAGAAAAGAGTCAAAGATTTATTACAAGAATTGCCTCAGCTATCAAGTCCTGAGATCTTCAGGGGGAGTTAGCAAGCTAAAAATAGCAAATAATTTCATTCTAGTGCAAGCCTAAGACCTATGAACCACCAGAGCTGATTGTTTAGTTCAGAGCTGAAGGTGGAAGAAAGACACTGGTGTCTACACTGAAGCTGCTGGAGAGGAAGTCCTGTTCCCTTACATGGGAGAGGATGAGCCCATCATCCTCAGACCTCCGGCTTATCGGAAAGGCCCAGTACATTATGAAGGATTATCTATTTTACTCACTCTGTAGTCTATTAATTTAAATATTAAATCACATCCAAAACAGTGTTTGACCAAATATCTTCACACTCTGTGTTCCAGAAGTGACATATAAACTTGTCACCACTATACCAACCTAATATTTCCTGGCCAATAATTGTCACTTCCTTGGATTTCTTTTTCTTTTTTTTTCTTTTTCCTTCCTTGAATTTGTTTTCAAGCTTCTATTAATAGGTCATGCAGGCACAAGGCTCTCACATCCTGTCTACTTGGCAGGTTGGAATGAAGAGTTGCCTCAGCTCAGGCAAATGAGGCTTCATTGAGTAACATAGCAAGACACACCACAAACAAACAAACAAAATACTAGTAGTGGCTTTTAAAATTAATTACTAGGTTGACCACAAACTTACGCTACTATGCCTGCCTTTAAATGTTTGTTTTGTTTTTTAATGCAAACATCAGATTTCACACATTTCACTTGGTTGTGTCTCCTTAGTCTAGACCAATAGCCTCCCAATATCTGCTCTTTGGTTTGGGGAAATTGGATCCATGCCTGTTGCAGGTGGACTGAGTTCTGGGTTTCTTGGCAAGTTTCCTCAGTAATTAGTGATAAATAATATTTATTAAAAATGTTCCACAGAGCCAGGCGGTGGTGACGCACGCCTTTGATTCCAGCACTCGGGAGGCAGAGGCAGGAGGATCGCTGTGAGTTCGAGGCCAGCCTGGTCTATAAAGCGAGTCCAGGACAGCTAAGGCTACACAGAGAAACTCTGTCTTGGAATAATCTAAAAAAAAAAAAAAAAAATGTTCCACAGGGAATAGGTTCCTTGGTATTGGTGCCATACTAGCAATGCTGCTCCATTTGCTCATTTGCTTACATTTGCACCTGCCAGATGCCTTTATCGTCTCTTTATTAATACGAGGCGTCGTGGTTAACACCGGGAACGTTCATCCCTCTTTTCACCCAGTAGTTTTAGTGTTCATTTGTGGTTGTCAACAGAATCATGTGAGAGTTTAAAAAAGATAATTTTTAAAAATGTATTATTATTTCTAGATTGGGTGGCAACCTATAAAAGTTTTCTCGCTTTGTTTATATATACTTAGGAGAAGCTGTTTTGGAGAAAACAAATGGATAGAAGGAAACAACCCTAAGGAACAGTCGTTTGTTGCTGTTCTTATTACTAGTGCTGCTGTTTCTGTAATTTGTGTTTTTAGCAGTGTCCCTCAGGATACAGTCAAAAGAAAGTTCTCCAAGACAAAGTGCCTGGAGCAAGGGATGGCCCTGGCCTTGGTGAGTGTGCATTGTTGTTGTTGTTGTTGTTGTTAAGTTCTTTGAGTTTTCAACAACATGTTCTGATCATCTTCTGTTCCCATGCATACTTCTTCCCAGATCCACCCTCACAATCGTGCATACTCTCTGGCTCCCCTGAATCTGAAGGAGGAGCTTCAGGTAATGAGAGAACCACTGCTGTTGATGGAATCAGAGGTCTGACCTGGGGGATCCTAACAGACTCAGTTTACTGACTTGCCACTCAGTCTAATGAGAGATGAATGGTAGTGAAATAAGATAGGAATCAATTACTTAGGGTGTGGATACTGGGAAGAAACAGGAGACAGTGTCCTAAGCTGTCTTCAGGGACCTGGAAAGAGCTTCAGGATTAAATGGGGAAAGGACAGAAGCCCAGAGGAAGAGGAGCAAAGCAGTCCTTGTCATTCTGTCTTGGACAAACTGGTCAGTCATTATTTAATGGTGGTGCCTGTGGATCCCATCAGGATAATGTCTGCAGAGTTCTTGGTGGCTTAAAAATAACTTAGTTATTCTTATGTTGGTGACATTAGCCTTAAAGGGGCACTAGAAGCTGTGGGGTGGTGATGTAGGACTTTAATCTCAGCACTCAGTGGCAGGTAGATAGATCTCTGTGGGGCCAGCCTGGTCTATATACCAAATTCCAGGCCAGCCAGAGCTACAGAGTGAAGTCTGAAAAGGAAAAGAGGAGTGGGGCTACTAGCAAGGCTAGGTACATTAGAGACTGTTAAGCTTTGTTTGCCAGTTGTCAGAGAGAGAGATTTTTTAAATGATTAGGGTATATGTGCAAGTTGAACAGAAACCGGACTCAAAGTTTAAGCTAACAAAGGAGTTATAGTTGGAGATTCAAGTTTGCCCTTTAAGCCACTGTTAAAACTGCTGTGCTTGGGAACAGGGATTCAAAGTTCAAGGAAACAGAAAAGGCCCTGGGCAGGAGCCATTGTGCAAACAGTTCAGGCAGCTGCGCTATGAGGAAAGCACTGGACCACGAGAGGTTTTACGCCGACTCAGGGAGCTCTGCAGACAGTGGCTGCGGCCTGAGACCCACAGCAAGGAGCAGATCCTGGAGCTGCTGGTGCTGGAGCAGTTCCTGACCATCCTGCCAGACCACCTGCTGGTCCATGTGCTCGAGCGTCACCCAGAGACTGGAGAGGAGCTGGTGGGAATACTGGAAGATTTGCAGCTACACCATGGAGAAGCAATACAGCAGAAGGTAAGGGGTACACGTGCCTGTTTGCAGGCGAGTAAGAAGCGAGCCCCCAGGTCACGTAGGTGGACGTGAGCACAGCAGTGGGAGGGGCACCGCTCCCTCCCGCTCATCAGTTCTAGCCTCCCCGCACCCTTGCCATCCCCGGGTGTGAGGGAGCTCTCCATGCTTCTGCCTCTTTTCTTAAGTTTCTCTTTGTTCTTTTTTTTTTTTTTTTTTAACACTGAAGTGATTTTATTTTATTTATTTATTTTTTGTTTATAAACCAGTTTCCTGATTATCTGTATTTATCTCTAGGACTCTGCCCAAAGAATCCGACAGACCGTGCTGGTTCGTGTGACGAAAGCCCCTCTGAGAGAAGCCCAGGAGCAGCCAGTCCTACCTGAGCGTGAGGTTCAGAAGCCCGAGGAGAAGGGTAAGGACTAAATGGCGTCTTTCTCGTTTGAATCATAGTAAGCCATGCAGTGCCCACCGCCTTGTCACCTGTAGCATTTTGTCAGGTCTATTGCCATATAGTGTATATACACAACCCACACTGTAACCTCCCTAGTCAGTGAGGTTTTTCTATATACAGTAAACTTAGTATGTATAGTCAGCATACAGTCAGGATTTAAAAGCACAAGCACGCTAACCAACTGTGTAACTGCACACCAAGGAGAACGAAGCAGATCCAGAGCTTCCTGCAGATTGTACATAAGGCAACGCATCTCAGGCCCGGGCGCCCTTATTCAGTCTCTCATCTCCTTCAAGTCTGTAAATGGCAGTGGTGGGTGGGGGTCAAGGTCAGTTTCCTTGGCTCTCCTTTGTCACTGCTGTCTTTCTTAATTTAGTGTCCTCCTTTTGTTTATTTTTTCATTAATTTTTTTTTTTTTTTGAGACAGGGCCTTCCCGTGTAGCCCTGGCTGATTACAACTACAACTATGTGGACCAATTAGCCTTGAAGTTTCCAAAGTGTCTTCTTGATACTTCCGTTAAGTTGCCTTCTGTTATTTTCTCTCCCTTAAATAAAAGCGTATTTATGTTTCCCCTTTGCTTAAAACCCTTAGCAAGCTGGGTAATGCTGGTCTGTGGTTTCACATATGAAAAACTGTGGCCACACACTGGGAGGAGGAGCAGAGAGAGAAACTGGGCAACCACCCCACCCCTTCCAGTTTATTCTGGGTCTCTCCTGCCTCATTCCTTCTGTTCCCCGCTTTCCTAGCCCCGTACTCACTCCCTTTTCCTTCCTCTGAGGCTGCATCATTGTCCCCATCTGTGCTCTCAGGGTAGATTATAGCACAGTTTCGGGCTTCTCTTTCTCTTTCCATAGTTAAACGGCCAGACTTTGTTTTGTGCTCTGAATCTGTTTCCCCTCCTGACCTTGAGTACAGAGTATCTTCTAATGCCTGGGTTCTTATTTCGAAAGCTGACCTGTTCAGTACTAAAAAACTGGCCACATTTGAAAGCTTCAGGAACCTGCTATTCTCTCTTGGAGGGGAACACTTCATATTTCAACATGATGTTTTTGTGAATGCATTATTCTCAAGGTCTTATGGGTCTGGTGGTGTTGATTTATTGATAAAGAATTAAACTATCTTTATGGGATTACATACTACTCAGTGATAGAATTGGCATTAGGCCAACACATCTTCATTTTTCAAAGTACCATCCCTTAATCTGATGGTCCTCAGGTGCCCTAGTTTGATGGTGCTTTCTGTTCTCCATGTGACAAGCAGAATCAAGACTATGCTGTCATGCTTAGTAGCTTCTGTGTGCGTGATGTATATCACATAATAAAATTTAGAACATTTAAAATAAATAACCTCCCACCACAATTCCTATCCGGCCCCAAAGCCAATATGGTTGTCAATTTCTTGGATGTCCAGCTGGATATGCTGACACATGACTGTCATCTTGAGAGGCTGTGAGGAAAGAAGATTGCTCCATGCTTTAGGCGAGGCCAAGTTATTCTACATATGAAACCTTACCTCAAAAAGAGAAAAGAAAGAAAGAAAAAAAAGCCCCCAAAATCATAATTTCTTGTAAATCATTCTCTTTCCATAGTGTGTGGTGTTTTCTTTTTTCTTTTTTCTTCCTCCCCCCCACCCCCGAGACAGGGTTTCTCTGTGTAGCCTTGGCTGTCCTGGTCTTGCTTTGTAAACCAGGCTGGCCTTGAACTCACAGTGATCCACCTGCCTCTGCCTCCCGAGTGCTAGGATTAAAGGCATGCGTCTGCTGTGTGTGTGTGTGTTTGTGTGTTGTGGGGATGAAGAGGTGCCTCAGCTGTTGAGAGCACCGGGATCTTTCTCAGAGGCCCTTGTTTAGTTCCCAGCAGCCACATTGCAGCTCTCAACATTCCATAACTCTAGCTCTGGTGAACTGAATACCCGCTTATGGTCTTCATGGGCACTGCATGCATGTGGTGTGCATACTTACAGGCAGGCAAAATACACATAAATTTTTTTCTTTTAATTATTTTAAATTTGTATATATGGCATGATTAAAATATTTCCTATTTGCAGATTCCTTTCCCTGAACACCAAAAATGAAATAATTAGTGATATACATACTTAATGTTTCAGGTAAGGAGGCACAGAGCGCAAATGAGAAGCTCATTGCAGAAACGGACTCTTGGGGACGAGAGGAGCCATCTTGTACAACACCTGAACCCACTGAGGTCCAGTATGAGGTCTTGCGCTTGGTGAAGCAACCAGCTGTGCCCAAGGAGCAACCTAGCAGCCAGTGCTTGGAGACCAAGGAGGGACTTGTCCAGAACTCAGGCCTAACTGAACAAGAACAGGCACACGCAGGAGAAAAGCCTCGTGAATCTGTAGTGTGTCAGAGCTCTGTCCCTACTGAACATCAGGAAAGCCTCTCTAAAGAGAAAGGCCACCCCTGCCAGGAGTGTGGGAAAGTCTTTCAAAGGAGTTCACACCTCATCAGACATCAGAGAATCCATCTTGGTGAGAAGCCTTACCAGTGTAAAGAGTGTGGAAAAGTCTTTAGCCAGAATGCAGGTCTTTTGGAGCATCTCAGAATCCATACTGGAGAAAAACCGTATCTGTGTATCCACTGTGGAAAGAATTTTAGGCGCAGCTCTCATCTTAATCGACACCAAAAAATTCACAATCAAGAGGAGCCCCGTGAATGCAAGGAGTGTGGGAAAACCTTTAGTAAGGCCCTCCTCCTCACGCACCATCAGAGAGTCCACGGTCGTTCCAAAAACCATCACTGTAATGACTGTGGCAAAGCCTTCAAGTTGACTTCTGACCTCATTCGACATCACAGGATTCACACTGGAGAAAAACCATTCAAATGTACAGTCTGTCAGAAAGCCTTCCGCCTGAACTCACACCTAGATCAGCATGTGAGAATCCACAATGAGGAAAAGCCCTACCAGTGCGGGGAATGCAAAGAAGCCTTCAGGCAGAAGTCGGGTCTCTTTCAGCATCAGAGACATCACCACAAAAGCAAACTGGCTTGATGCGGTTCTCTGTTTGAGATTGGGAATGTTACATTGAGAAGCAAACAGTGCTTTTTAAAAAGGCATCGTGGAGTCAGCATGCTCGGGAGCCATTGGCCTGCATTGTCTCACTCTCCTGTGTTTTATTTAAGCCATAATTAGACTATACTAGTTTCACCCTAGATGGTAGGATCAGAATTTAACTATTCACTACAGAACTTCTCAGAGCGTTTGATGTGCTAAGAACATGATTATTTATCTCTTAAGTATAGCCTCATGGACGAATGAAATCTCTTAAATCAGCAAGTCAAGTGCCTATAGATTTATACAGAATGAGAGCAAGCTGATATTTTTGCAAGCACTATAGCAACAGGCTCCTATAAAATCAAATTAAGGAGGGTTGGGGAGATGGCTCGGTGGTTAAACCAGTTACAGCTATGCAAGTGTAAGCACTAGGGCTTGGATCCCCAGCTCCCATGCAGAGGTCAAGTAGATGCAGTGGCCCGCCTGTGGTCCACCCCTCAGGAGGCAGAAGTGGGATCTTTAGAGTAAGCTGGCTGGCTGGCTTTATCAGCAAACTCTGGATTCAGGTGGGAGGATTTGGAAAGCAATTGAGGGAGTGATCAAGGAAGGCTTCTGATGTTGACCTAAATGCACATGTACCCATACACATGTATACCCACACATGCAAACATCATACACGTAAAAAAAAAAAAAAAAATCCTAAGCAACTGGAGTGATGACTCAGCAGTTAACGTGTTCTGCTCTTGCAGAGGATCCATCTATTTTCTGTCCCCAGCACCTACATAGCAGCTCACAGCCACCTGTAACTCCAGTTCCTGGGATGCTTATGCCAGTTTACATTTCCTACCCATTTTAACCACAGTGTCACACTGTTTCAAGTTATAAATCAAAGTTTTACTTAAACTATACAGGAGACTTTGAGTCATTTGAATGAACTGTCTTGAATTATTGTAAGCAGCAATTTTCTTACTGGACAACTCCAGTGCCAGTAGAGTGACTGCTTGAAAAACACTTTTTAGTGAATTTCCCATGGGGGACCTAGCTTTTTCCCTTTGATACCAGTGATACAAGTTTTAAATGATATTGTGAAATAATGTTGACCATTAAAATAAAGTCAGCTCACAGATATCAGACATAAGAGAGAGCCAAAGGATAGGAATCACAGAGTAGTCAGACGCAGGCACACACCTGTGATCCCAGCACTCGGGAGGCAGAGGCAGGTGGATCTCTGGCGTACAAAGGGAGTCCAGGACAGCCAAGGCCACACAGAGAAACCCCGTCTTCTTTTTTTTTTTTTTTTTTTTAAGGTGTAATTATTATTTATATAGTGTTCTGCTTGCATTTACACCTACACACCAGATGAGGGCACCAGATCTCATTATAGGTGGTCGTGAGCCACCATGTGGCTGCTGGGAATTGAACTCAGGACCTTTGGAAGTGCAGACAGTGCTCTTAACCTCTGAGCCATCTCTCCAGCCCAGAAACCCTGTCTTAAAAAACCATCAGCTTGAGAGGATCATGGTCATCATGTCATGTTGACTGTCTTGCTAGTGATGAGAAGCAAGCTTGGAGGAGTCCTCACAAGCCCATGGCCAGACTGGTAAACACTGCTGTGGTTGGTCATCACACAGGGCCTACGTAGATGGAGATCAGGGCTTCTTCTTTATGCCGCTCTGGGAAGATAAGTGGACCCTTGTAATGATTACAGCTTGGTTTTGCTACACTTGGTTTACAAATAAGTAGCAACTTAGAGAAGTTTCTTTTTCTTGTCCAGTAGGAAAGGCTGGAGTCAGCCCAAGACAGGTCTGACTCTGGTCAGAGTGCTGCCAGTCCCTCCTGGTCCCTCCTGCTAAGTAGGAGGCAGGAGGCCAAGGACTGCTGGGTACAATTCTGACACTAATCTTCCTTTCATCTCTTTTTAGTTCTGCACAAAACAAGGTCCTCTCCTGCTTCCTTTGTCAAAGTTTTGGCCTAAGATACACCCTTTAAGCAAATTTTGGGGAAAGTGCCGAAAGGGGACTGACTGAACCAGGAAAGACCTCTTTTTGCCCTTTTATCCATACTTTGCATGTGATAGTTGCAACTTAAGCAATCATATGGCCTTAAGAACTGATGGCGTGGACTATGGTTAGGTCCCCGGCACCACCAGAATAAGTGTTGGCATATGATGCATCTCCTTGACGTTTAATGCTTATGTCCATAGAAAACCCTGCATGTGGGCATTTCTAACACTTGGAATTCCTAAGCCTCAGAAGAAAGCTAGCTGTTCCTCAGTACATGGAGCCTGTTTTAGAACATGCTTTACGTTTCTACCGTTGAACCTCCTTTAAGTGTTGGTCATTGGTGGTGTGGGAGTGATGTTCTTTTTCTGGACTTTGTATTAATGTCTCCTTTTACTCCTAAACAGCATGGCCCTTAAAAATTAGAGAACTATCTAAAATTTAAATGCACATTACTTTTTGTCAGTTTGTGTGTGTAGTATTTACCCAACAAATATATTTAAAACAACATAAAAACATAATTATTGATAGTGTAACGAGAATACTTTCTTATGGAAATACTGCTATTGACTGTACTGTAAACTGTAAAGAGTTATAGTTTCAAAGTAATTTTTGAATGAAATTAAAGCTTCAAAAATAAAGATTTGGAATGGTGTTTTTTACAGCATTGCTTATAAAGAATACAACTTAAGCTTGCATTATTGAAGCTAAGTAAACTATGTGACCTCTACAATGGAACACCATTGTTGGGATGTTTATAGAGTAAGCTTACAGGGCTGGGAGAGGCTCGGTTGCTGAAATGCCTATGACACAGCATGTGAACCTGAGTTGAGATTCCCATCACCCATGTAAAAAGGCAGAGATAGTGCACAGCTATCAGCCACCTGGGGGTGGCGAAGGGTTATGGGGATCCCTGGAGCTTGATGGCCACCCCGTGATCTCCAGATTCAGTGAGGGGCTTTTGTCTTAAAAAAAAAAAAGGGGGGGGGGTGAAGAGCAATAGAGGTAAGCATCTGGATCGACCTCTGGCCTCTGCACCCACACGCATGTGTGCACCATATAAACATACAGAACAATAATTTTAAAGCTGCTATGAAAAAAAATCGAACCTGTCTTAGAAAAAAAACTGTAAAATTACATATTGATGTCTGTAAATGCTTCAAAAGCTAATATGCTCACTGAGGAAAACATTCCAGGGGCTATCCTCAGAATTTATGAAAACAGGGAGGCTGTGATGATGGGTCCACGGGTGAGGCCGCTTGCCGCCAAACCTAACAACCTGAATTCAGTCCCTGGGAGCCACATAGCAAGAGAACACTAGCCAAGTGTCTACCGGCTGCTTAAAAGTTTAGGGAATGTCTGCAACGTGGATATGCCGTAGCTCATGAAAGGAGCCAGTGTTTTCGGACCTCCACACTACCGCCCATTCACACACACAAATAGGAAATAAATGTAAATATGGCCAACACTTGCATTCACGCCACTTGAGTTTTCACACACATATGCAATCTGTATACTTACTGACCTTGCAGTGTTGTGGGTATTTACTCATCTGACTTTCTCTCGCCGTGCTGGGAAGTAAGCACGTCATGCAAGAGCTCTCCCTCACGTACATCCCACGGGTTTTGGGTTGAAATTATTTATGTAAATATGCATCACTCATTCATTAGGAGAAGCTGGTGCCAGGAAGGAAAACCATGACCTGTCCACCAGAGACAGGGATAATGTTGCAAACCTGCACGACGGCAGCCGGAAATCGCCATTGGATCTCCAGCTCCTTCTACAGGAAGTGCCCCCTCGGTGCTCGGCTCCGTCTGCAGGAAGTGCGCCCTGTCCCTCATGCCGTTGGACCCCTTCCAGCCGAGCTGCACCGCCGCTGGCTGGGGGACTAACAGCAGGCACCGTCAGGCTGTGGCGCTCTGGCCTCGCGGCTCCGGTAGCAGCCTTTCTTGAGTGAGCTGCGACACGTCCCCGTTGCACACATTCCCTAAACGTTTAAACAGCGAATAGGCACACTTAGATGCTGTGCACTAGGCGCTGGCGTACAGTGATAGCATAGATTCTGGGCACAGTGGAGCACCGACCAATGCCCCTCAGGTACATCTATTACGTCCGTCAAGGAGTCTCCCGGTCTTTGTTGGGTACGAGGTATGTGCTGCGCTTCTAGGGTTTATGCAGAGTTCTGCCAGGGGCAGGGATGGCTGTGCTTTGATCTGTAACAGAAACTGAAGGATGGAGGGCATACACCTAGCGGCACACACCCCTCTGGGAGCTGTGTGGCTCGGTTTTCCCCATCTGTATATTAGGTTTGAGGGTGGCTACGAAAGCTTGTGCACCCACAGAGCAGGTTACTTGCCAGTGGGAGTTCACATTGGAAGGACGGACCACTACAAAGTGGGGGAAGGAAAAATGCCAGGGTGTGGTGAATGAGGAATTGGGAAGACCGTGGTTTTCTTGTAGGTAGGAACTACTTTTAGTCCAGGATTAATTTTATACGTAGAAAATAATTAGGCACTTAATATGCTTGGTGGTAAACTAAAAGTAAAACTCAGATCAGATTCTGTAAGAAAAAAAAACAATTCTTTTTCACTCTTCTCTCACAATACAACAGGCGCTGTGGAACACACCTCTGACCTCAAAAGGTGGTAGCGATGTCTCCCCACCAGCAAACAAGCTGTTGTTTCTTCTCTTAACACCATTAGATGTTCTCTGATTCCTTGTAGATGGGCGGGTTGTATATGCTGAGGCTCCGTTCTACAAGACACAAGCCTGGTTCCCACTTTCAGCACCAGTTGTAACCTCCAGCTTGTTTTCCCTGTACTTCTGCCCCACTGGCTGGAAACCAGGGCTTTACTCGCCCCTCCCAGGGCATGGAGCGCACAGACCTCAGGGAATAGGCTTCCTACTGTGTTATAGAGCATATCGGAAAGCATACAGATGAGGTAGAAAGTGCCCTTGTGTTTCCTGGGATAAGACGAAGGGATGTGGTGCTCCCATGCCCTCTGTGGAGGCATCAACCTCCAGCTGTTTGGGAGCTCCACAAACCCTGCCCTTCTGGATTTTGATGGAGACTTCATTATATAGGCCTGGCTAATTGAGTAACTGTTCAGTGGTCATTATTTTAACATACACATTATCCCATCCAAAGGATTTTCGGAGTTACAAGCAAGAAAATAGTAAATGCCAAATGTATTTCGCACTAACACAGGTGATGTGTTCAAGAACGATCCAAAGCTTCAGGAAATATAAATCAATGAATGATGGAAGGACAGAAGTAAGAAACAAAATCACTGTAGTAGTGGGTGAAAGCAGTGACTAAGGAAACAGGAAGGGACAGCTGTAAGAGCATCCCTTAGGCAAACTCAGTGACCACAGAGGCCCTAACAGAGAGCCTAAAGGCATGGAAAGCAGTTGACAGCAATGGAAGTAGAGCATTACATAATGAACCCTCTGTGAGGGGACTCTGATTTCTTTTCAGTTTGCGTTGAAATGATGGGGCAGGACAGGTGGGAAGCTGGAGGCGTTCTGCTGACACTGGAAGTTTGGAGTCTACAGGAAACTTGGAACCAGAAAAGGATGTACATGTCCTTGAAACAGAGATGCTGAAGTTGAGATCACAAATGGAGAAAGTGAGATGAGGGAAGAATAAAGTTGCTCCCTGTGTACTCTCATGTGTACTGTTTCAGGTATCTGTTGTTCTACAAAAATAAATAGATAGATAATAAACCCCTAATAATGAAAAGTTTCTTGAGGGTCTGTGGATTGCTGCCCAGTTCTACGGCTGGTCCTACTTGGAGTTACACATATAGCTGTATTTAGTCAATAAATTATCTAGGCTCTAGAGGCAGCTAGGCTTTAGTTTAGGAGGCCTGATTTCAAGTGACCTTTGTGACTAACTTGGGTCTCCTTATAGTGTGGTTGTCTTATGGCAGTGCCCTAAGAGCTATAGGGGCACATCCTTTTTCTGTGTCATGTCTTTTATACTCTGTTCATCAAAGCAAGTCATAGGTCAGCACAGATTTGAGACAAGAATTATGGGAGGCAATGCAAGATCAAGCTTAGTATAGAAAGCATTGGTGATATGAAACTATGGAAACACAATACCATGTCTGCACGTAATGTGAAATAGTCGATGCATATCAATAAACAACCTTTGAACTGTCCTGTGTTTCTGCCAAGATAGCTCTCTGGCTTCTCCATATGCCAAACTGTCCCTACTCTCTAGCTTGTGTGTAGCACATTCTTACTGGGGTTTGGTTTGGAAGGTTTTGCTGTGTTCAGGTCCACTGAGACGGACTTTCTTTATTCAGGCCCAGCTGACCTTGAACTTACTGTGTAGTCCACACTAGCTTCTGTGTGCCAGGGTTGCAGTCACAGGCCACCATGCCTGGGCCGTCACTCTTATTGCTAGCCTTTCTTCTCTCGTGGTATATCTCTGATCTCTAGGCTCAACTCCTTTAGTGTTCAGGATATGATTTTTGACGTATAGGGTTAGCCTTTGAGCACAGCATAGTGGAGACAAAAATAAGAATATGTTTCATAGGGTTTTAATTTGACTTTAACTTTGTGTTCGATTCTTATACTGTAGATGTTCATTTATAAATACATTTCTGAAGCATAGACTTCAGGCAAATGACCCCTCCTGCGGCTTCTAAACTCAACATGTATGAAGTTTTACCGGGTTCCGCTCCCGAGAATGAAGGCAGCCTTGTGACCGTGAAGGCGGAAGATCCTACCAGGGAGCAGCCAGGTAACTCACAGGAGGGTGGGGCATACCCTCAGGAACTCTGCTGCCTGCGATTTCAGCGGTTCTGTTACCAAGAGGCTCCTGGGCCGCGGGAGCTCTGGCCCAGCTTCGGGAACTTTGCCATCAGTGGCTGCGGCCAGAGACCCATAGTAAGGAGCAGATCCTGGAGCTGCTGGTGCTGGAGCAGTTCCTGACCATCCTGCCCAAAGAACATTGAGCCTGGATACAGACGTGTCCTCTGCGGAGCGGTGATGAGGCAGCAACGTTGCTGGCGACTCTAGCCTCGGAGCATGGAGACCCAGACCCAGGGCAGCAGGTGAAAGCATAACAATGTGCTAGTGAGGGAGAAATAGAGGGGAGGAATGCATATCTGCTAATGCTTAACCTTTCATTCTGAAATAATTCATAATTTAAAGAAGGGCCGCAAAAACCATAGAGAACCCTTGTACTCTTCACCCAGGTTGAGCTGTTGGTAACCCTGGTTCCATGATGTGTCCCACCTACCCCATTGCATATTTTTTGTATATAGGCATGCACATTTATGCAGATTCATACACACAACCAGGTGACAAATAATTATAAGTATGTCCCTTTACCGTCAAATACTTTGCTGTATATTTATGAAGAGCAAGGACATGCTTTTACCATCTGCATGTGATCACCAAGTTGTACACTTTGGCTAGATATCTACCACAGAGGGCAGGGTTGTATTAAAAGAAAATTTCAGACGTTTTATGTTTCCAATAAAGACTCAGGAGCCAGATGCTGAGGTGAAAACCTGCTGGCTCAAGAGAGGCAGAGAGAGCACCCAGCTGATCTTCCTTCTCAGCTTGTGTCCAGATGGAAAAGGCCCCAAAGGCTCACTAGCTCAACTGACAGCCTAGGAGGAAAAGCCCCCCTCTAAAAAAAACCCCAAGGGCTTGCTACCTCAAAAGCCCAAAAAGCCAAAGATGGAGCCGAAGAGCTCAAGAGCCTAAAAATTCCTACTTCTACACACTGTCTTAAATACCCCTCAACTCAAAGTCCCTCCTGTACTTTAATCCCTGTCAGCTGGTTTCTTGTGCCACCTCTTGATGTAGGGTTGACTTTATGAAATCCTGTGTACAAAAAGCTCTTGTATTAGAGGTGTGCGCTAGGGCTCAACCGCACCAAACAAAAGGTAAGTGCTTAACAGTTCACAGTCTCAGGCATCACAATGGAATCAATGGTCCTGCAACCCAGGGTGTCCTCTCCTCAGACCTTTCAGGAGGCACCCAGGGATGCTTCTGCCCTTCCCGCACAGGTCATGGTAGTGCTTGTCACGTTTCTTCTCTAGAGAATTACTGGTTTTCCCCTTGGTAATTTTGTGAGTTTTTAAAAGACATTTTGAGATAGTGTACAGACCCTAGTCCTCACTCCATTTTTCCCCCGCAACTCAGGCACACTATCTCTGTGTCTTTCTGGGGATAGACCTTTGTCTCTCTTGCCTGCCTTGATTGGGTCCCCAGACACTGAGCAGGGCCCGTCTGAGTGAGTTTGCAGTGCTAACTTGCTGAGTGAATCTGTGACTGTCCTTGCTCGTTCTCTGGATTAGTCAATGGAGCGTGTTCTGTGATCCCTTGGTGGCAACCTCTGGCTCTCACCAGGACGCATTTCCAAGGTGAATCTTTTGTCTCCAGGCTACTTTCTATGGTCAGGAACAGGGCATGCACCTAGTGGTGGCAGAGTATCCAGGAGCCTCTTTGGAGTATCAGAGCCTCCGGTTCCTCCAGCCTGGGGTCAGCCCCCTGACATGTGACCCTCCACACATCCCCCAAGAGTCTCGCGGTGGATGCCAGCGGGTGAGTTTGGTGAGGACTCTGGAAGAAGGACACTGATAGATGCCTTGTCTCCCTAGAGGGGACCTGAGTGTCAGGTCTCAAGGTGTGTGTGTGTGTGTGTGTGTGTGTGTGTGTGTTGTATAAAATACATAAGGGCGTAGAGAGTAAGCATGCTTGCCTTTCAGCCTGACAGCCCAAGATGAATCTTTAGGACCCACATGGTGGAAGGAGAGAGCTGACCTTTGCAAGCTGTCCTCTAACCTCTGTGTGCATGCCTGTGTGGGTACACACACACACACACACACACACACACACACACACACACACACACACCATTTAAAAACTTAAAATATTTGAGATCTACTTAACAAATTTTGAGTATGAAATCAGTCCTAGTGACATATGGCCATAGTTCAGCTACTCACGAAGCTAAGGAAAGATTGCTTGAACCCAGGATTTATTTTTTTGCTTGTTTTTTTTTTTTTTAAAATAAAATCACAGGTACATTCAAAATTTTTGTCTTCATTTACTTAGAATGTGTGTGTGTGTGTGTGTGTGTGTTGTTGTTGTTGTTGTTATTGTTTTTGGTAGGGGGTAGAGATTCGTTTGTTTCCTGTGTTTTTTTAATCCAACAGATTCAGACTTCTAAAATGTAAGTCACCTGACCTTTGACCTTTGTCTACTAGATGTTTGTCTTGTGTGAGGATTGACCATAGTGGGCCATATGTTACTCAGATGCTGCAGCATGCACCAGCAGCTTCTTCCTCCTCTCTTATCTGGTTTTAACTGTATTAATGTATATGAGTAAAGTGCACCCCTAAGTCTCCCTCCTGCTCAGTTCTGTGCGTGAGCAACAACCAAGCATCAGAGGCTTAGAAACAGTTGCAGTGCTTTTATCTCCGTTGGTAAAATCTGCATCTTGCTTTAGATGTTTTAAAAACAGAAGGAAGATTTAGGAGACTGGGTCGAAACAAAGGCAACTTCCAGGGCAGTGGTGTATCACGAGGGCTCTTGTCTTCTCTCTTTATAGGATGTGCTCCTCCGGGAATAGCCTGTCGCCAAGAAGAAAGTTCCAAAGACAGTGCAGCTGCAGAAGGGCCCGAGTCTAACTCACCTAGGCTCCAGGTGAGCAGCTGTCAAGTTTATAGGAGCTTAACGGTGATCCTACTTTGCCATGAGCTTGAGCTGCCCTTTTCTTGGACCACTCTCTGAGCCTGAAGGTGCAGTTCCTTCATGCTCACTTGTCACAGACTATCACAGGCCGCGTGTTCATCATCCAGACAGCCTATGCTCATGGCTGCAGCCGTAGTCTGTGCATTCAGACTTCAAGGGATAGGAGTAAAGATGGTGGTGTAAGATTCCCTATTCAGCCAGGCTTGTGGCACACACCAATACTTCCTGCATTTGGGAAACAGAGGCGGGGGTGGGGGTCACTGCAAGTTCTAGGTCAGCATGGTTTACATGGTCATACCCTGTCTTGTGGATACAGAAACAGAAAGAGGCAGAAATGTAGGGAGGTGCACATAGGATGGGGAGAGTCTTCCCTGGGTCTTTTGCTGCATTTGTTCTTTATGGTGGTGTTGTCTTCTCTGCTCTTCCGTGACCTCTTGTTAATCACATCAGACCTAATACCTCATGTTTTTATCAACTGCCTGTTTGTATGTGTAATCCACTTATACATACTTTAAATATAAAACCAATTGCTGTAAATGTAATATAACATGGGTTTTTGAAAAGTGATATATATGTGTGTGTGTGTGTATAGATATACATATATACACACACACACACACACACACACACACACACACACACACATAGTTAAGAGCACTCTCTGCTCTTCCAGAGGTCCTGAGTTCAATTCCCAGCAACCACAAGATGGTTCACAACCATCTATACTGGGATCTGATGCCTTCTTCTGGCCTACAGGTGTACACGCAGGAAGAGCGCTGTATATATAATAATAAATAAGTAAATCTTTTTTAAAAATTATTAAAAAGGCTAGGTGTGGTGGTGCATGCTTTTAATCCTAGCACTCAGGAGGCAGAGGCAGTGGATCACTGTGAGTTAGAGACCAGTCTAGTCTACAAAGTTGAGTCTAGGAAAGCCAGAGCTACACAGAGAAACCCTGTCTCAAAAAAAATTTTTTTCAAGAATTTATTAAAAAGTAAAGTATATATTCCACATTATAAAGGCTTCAGTATGATTATATGTGAGGAAATGGCAAAGTAGTTAGATGTTTGCCCCAGTGTATAATCAATTATTGCAAATTAAAAAGGAATAATATGAGGACTCCAAGAAAGTCAGAAGGTAGATGAAGATGAAAACTAATGTTGAATCAAATTATAAAAGGCCAAACAGACAGAAATTTAACTGAAGCTGAGCTAACATGGGAGTTGAATTTTATCCCCTCAAAAGATATGGTAAGTCCTAATTGTGGGTACCAATGAAAATGGCCTGACTTGAAAATGATCTCTTTGAAAATATAATGAAGTAAAGAGGTCATACTGTGGTGAGTGGGCCTAAACCCCATGACAGATGGCCTTATGTGAAGGGTGGTGGAGAGAGATACACAGGGAGAATGCTTGTGATTACAGAGGCTGAGATACTGTTTTTAAATTACCTGTATTATCTGTATTATCAGTATGCCCAGCCAGCAATCAATCAAGACACAGACCCTTGTTATATTTTAAAATAGCCTTAGTTACCCTCAATCACATCCCATCAGCTTCCAATAAAGTCCATCAAGCTACCTCCCATCCATAATCCCAAATACTTGCTAATGTTCCTCATCTGGGCCGGATTCTCTATCCATGCCGGCCATGTGCTTCTCTTCCATCTAACCCATGGCGGCCTTCCTCTCTTCCCTTCAGGTCACTCTCCTAGCCCCACCTATCTCCTTTGCCCTGCCCAGGTGGGATGGCTTTTTATTAAGCAAAAGGTGGGTCACAGAGACAGCAAGCAATAATTAGCATCAAAATACATCAGACCATCCCCAACACCAAGATACTGTGCATCTTACTCCTACAAGTAGAGAAATACCAAGGATTACTGATAGCATCCAGAATCCCAGGAAAGAGGCAAGGAAGACCCTCCCCTAGGGCTTTCCAAGAGAGCATGGCCCTGCTGGCACCTGCTGATATCTTGATTTTAGACTTCTAGTCTCAGGGACATTGAGAGAATACATTTTTTTTAAGCTAACAATTTTGTGCCCTTATAATAGACTAAGGGAATCAGTATAGATTTCTAGGCAAATTATATGTAGATAAAGGGGAGATGGTAAAAAGAGGTAATATTACTTAAACAAGAAAATCTGCAATACCAAATGGTCAGGGCTGAAAACAGGCATCCTGGTAAGGTTACACAGACTGAGCAAGTTACATTTAGGAATGTATATGGAATAGAAATATGCATATATACATGTAACAATAATTAATCAAAAACCAGGACATAAATTTGAAAGAGAGAAAGGAGGCGTATATGAGAGGATTTGGAGGGAGGAAAGGGACAGGGGATATGTGTGATCATATTGTAATTTTGAAACATAAGAGAAGTAATGTTTTTTTTAAAAAGGAAAGCTTTTAGTATAAAAATAAGTCTGTGTGCCCTTTGGGATTGGGTAGTGATGAGGTAAACGGAAGTCATCCAATCTTGAAATTTCCTAGCCCTCCTTATGAGAGCCTACATCCAGTCTCGGAAAAATGGGATAGTCTATCTTTTTCAGGCAATGGGCAAACTGCATAAATAAGAACATGAAACCAAAAATTAAGAGATTAATGGAAAGCTAGATGGTAGACTTTTGGGGACAATATTAAATATAGATGAAGAACCACAGGCAGCCACCAAAATTATTATTGCAACAACGTACAGTTTTTTAAATTATATAGATTTGAAATATTTTAAATAATTTTTATTATGAAAATTTTGTAAAAATCTCTAGACTTATAAGGACCCAAATCTATTAAAAGAAGCCTCAGAAGTCCATGTTGTCTTTGATGTGCTCTTCAGCCACAGCAGGAAGTTATGTTGACCAGAACAGTCAAGTCCATGTTTGTGACAGTGTCTTTATTCTATACAATCTTTCTTCTAGGAAATATACTTGAATTATTTTCTTTGTTCCTAGTATTATTTTACAACAGTCTTAAGCAGCTTATGCACAGGTGCAGTATAAGCGTATTGGTACAGGTTTCGTCTAGCAGGGTACTCCAAAGCCCTGCACCATGTGGGACAGTTTGCTGCTGTCCCAGTGTTTGCTTGGCCCTGAATAGCAGTGGAATGTGCTGGATCTGAGCATAAGCACTACACCCCAAAGTTCCCACACATTTACAAAGGGCCCTGAGTGGCTGCACCACAGGGTTACAATATTCAACATGTCTTTTTGTTTGGTTTGGTTTGCTTTGCTTTGCTTTGCTTTGGTTGGTTGTTGGTTTTGTTTGTTGGTTTTGTTTTTGTTTTTGTTTTTTGTTTTGTTTTGCTTTGCTTTGTTTTGTTTGAGACAGGGTTTTTCAGTGTAGTACTGGCTGTCCAGGACTTGCTTTGTAGACCATGCTAGCCTCGAACTTACAAAGATCTGCCTGCCTCTACCTCTGGAGAGCTAGAATTAAAGGCATGCACCACCACCGCCGCCCTTCAATATTCAACATCTTTAACACTGTCTGTCTTAGTCAGTGTTCTATTGCTGTAAAGAGACCCCATCCCATGGCAGTTTTTACAAAGGAAAGCATGTACTTAGGGCACACTTGCAGTTTCAGAGGTTTAGTACATTGTCGTCATGGCAGGGAGCATAGTGGCACACAGGCAGACACAATGCTGGAGAAGTAGATGAGAGTTCCACATCTGGAACTGCAGGCAGCAGAAAGAGAGAGATAACTGGGACTGGCTTGGGCTTCCGAAACCGTAAAGCTCATCCCCAGTGGCACACTTCCTCCAACAGGGCCACACCTACTCCAACAGTGACGTATCTCCTAATCAAGTAGTGTCAACTGCTAATGACCAAGCATTCAAATCTGTGAGCCTATGGGGGACATTCTTATTCAAACCAGTACTTTCCACTCCCTGGCCCCTATATGCTTGTAGCCATAAAATAATACCAAAAATTTTTTTCCATCCTATTTCAAGTCTCTGTAGTCTATAACAGCCTCTACACTGTTCCAAAGTTCAAGGTCTCTTCTGAGACTCAAGGCAATCTTGTAACTGTTTAAACTATCTAACATTTATACCAATGAAGACATGGGAGGCAAATACTGAGGTTAAAAACCTGCTAGCTCAGCAAGGTAACTTTAATTTCTGAACTATATACAATATATCTATTTACAAGCCTGATTCTACAACTAAACTATTAGCTCTTTTAAAAAATCTCTTTCTATCTCTGTCATTCTATCTAACTACTTTACCTTTTGCTTGCTCCTTCAAATCCAAGAGGGCTCCCTAGCTCTCTTTCCTACAATACTGTTTTACCTTGGTCGTGCCAGCTGCTTCTGTGCTGTTTCTGCAAGCTCAAAGTGAGGATTCCTATCTTAACTACAGCTTCTTCCAAAAAGGTTTCTCCAAGTCAAGAGACAGAGACAGAGCTTCTTCCAAAAAGGTGTTTCCAAGTCAAGAGACAGAGAGAGAGAGAGAGAGAGAGAGAGAGAGAGAGAGAGAGAGAGAGAGAGAGAGAGAGAACTATCAAAGGTCCAATTGCTTATAGAAGAAGTCTCTAGCTCTTCCCCTACACCCTTCGAAGACTGAATCATGTCACTATCATGGGCGTTGGGGAGCTCCAAGCCAAGTCAGTAGGGGCTAAATCATTTCACCTTTACAGTGGGGTAGTTCAAGGTCACCCAGTTGACTTTGTCTTGGGTCATAGAGAATATACCACAAGACCCTTCCCAAACAACTTGCTTTAAAATAGGCAGGAGCTTTCCATTTTTTAAAAAAGCATTCTTATCTCTGGAGTGTTGTAGAAATTATTTTTATAAAACAGTGTTTTTCTAAAACTGTTTATTTCGTAACCCAGCTATCACACAAATAATTGAGACTCTTTTATATTTGTTTAAAATTAAGCTTCACAACACAATCATCAGCAGTTTATGTTTATCCTTAACCCTCTTTGTTATTTTGTCTCACTACCAGCAATCATCCCAGCCATACTTGCACTTTGTAGCTTTCCTCAGCTCCAGCTCCTTCCTCCTAATCTTCCTTGGACCTCTACCCATGGCCGAAACCCCTGTTTCGTCTCCTAACTTCTCCTCCCCTGGCTGGCAGGAAGTTCAGCCCTATTCTCTCCCGCTGCTCATTGATTGACTGTAAGCTGCTTTATTGACATATCAGGGAGACATATTGGGGAGAAGAGCTTACACAACATTTAGACAGGAAATCAGAATTTAAACTACACAACGACCTCCTGCCCACAGAATATAAAAGGAACTTCTATTCTCCTGGCTGGATTGTTGTCTGGGAGGCTTACTGCCTCCCTCTGCTAACCTAGGCCTAGCCCTGGAAGCTTCCAGCCACCATACTATCTAACCTAGGCCTAGAATGTTTCTAGCCTCTGAGACTTAATTTCTTAATAAGCTCGCCCTTTCTTGTTCTTTCTGAGCTCTGGGCTGGCTCGTTCAATTTAGCTGTTCTGGCTCAAACTCTTCGCTCAGTTGACTTATTTAACCTGGCTTCTCTCTCAGCCCCCGATTTCCTCTGCTTGGCCTCAAACTAACTCCAGCAATCTACTCTAATCTTCTGGCTCCTTCTCATTCTCTGGCTTGTTCTATCTTCACCTGTGTCTAGCCTGTTCCCTCATTCAACCTCTTTCTATAAAAGTCTTCCAGTATAAATGCCTCCTCTCTCTCTGCATTGCCCCTTAAGTGGCTTCCTTTTCCTCTCTCTTCTCATGAGACTTGGGCATGTCCTATTCTGTCAAATCTTTCTGTGATTCATTACTTTTCTGCCACTCAACTAAACAGCACTTTCAAACATGGGTGCTTCCTTCTACAAACTAACTTTGCCTTCATTGTTTAGGGTTAAAGGTGGATACCACCATGCCTAGACATAAAGTGTTCTTTACCTGAACTTCTCTACACCAGGCTGGCATTGAACTCAGATCTGCTTGCCTCTATCTCCTGAATTAAAGGTGTGTTTGTATTCCAGCCAAATCACACAGACCTAGAAGGTCTTTGGATGTGATCTCTTACCAGAGCACCCATGTTCTGAACTAAAGTTCCTCTACAATGGAGACTTTTAGAGGCACACCCAAAAATGCATCTCTTCAGGACATAACCTAATTGCATCTATGAAATACAACATCTACTTAGGCTTTTATGTTTTGCTAACAGTTGGATTTTATATATACAAAAAACAAATCTCCTTAACACGGTCTCTTAACTGTAATCTCCCAGAAAGCAAGAATTGAAAATCAATTCACATACTTATAACATTCAATGGCATATAATATACATCACCATTCCAAAAAGGGAGGAAAGGGAGCACACTGAGGAAATACTGGACCTAAACAAGACTGAAAACCAACAGGGCAAACTCTCTGCATCTCCATGTCTGATGTCAAAGCTCTCTTCAGGTCTCCAATTCCTTTCAGCTTTGTTGGCTGCAACACACTTCTCTCTTGGGCTGGTTCCACACCCAATCTGCAGATCTTGGCTCATATCCCACAGCTCTGGCATCTCCAACATCTTGGGGTCTCCAATGAAATCCAGGCCTAACCTTCATGGTTTCACACAATGGCCTCTCTGGGCCTCAGACAGGGACACTTGGCCTCAATAATTTTCCTTAGCCACAGAGGAAGGTTCCCAACCATCTCCTTGTATCCTTGACTCTAACACCAGAGCTACATGGCTGAAGCTGCCAAGTTCTGCAGCTTGCTGGGCTAGAACTTGACTCCCTCGTTCAAATACATTTTCACCAGCTTTCTGTTTTTGATGGTTTCATTCACTGCTTAAGCTTTTCTTTAATTCCTTTTCTCTAGTTGGAAGCTTAGTTGGGTGGGGTCTTGTCCTGAGGCCACCACTTCCTTTATTCCACTTAAGATCAGGCTTTTCTTTAATTTTTTTAAAATCTCTTTTAGCAGTGGACTTAGCTCCATTATACTTCCTGGTGCTCCTTTTCTCCTCATACTGTACATTCTGTATTTTTCCTTGCTCAATTTGCTCTTTTCATTATAGGTCTGCATAAGCGTGACCACTAATAACCACACAACACTAGGCTGTCTTGAAATCTCTCTGGGGCATGGGCAAAACACAGCCACATTCTTCCCAAAATACCACAAGAAGTGTTTCTCAGCCACTTATATCTTCTCCTCTGAAACATCTTGAGCCTGGATATCATAGCCTAAATTGCTCTCAGCACCACTGTCTTCCATGCTCCTGGTAGTTAAGCCATGCTTAAAGCAATCAGCTTCTTTACAAATCCAAAGCCCACATTCCACCAACAAGCATCATGGTCAGGCCTGTCTCAGCAATACCCCACTCCCTGTACCAGCTTCTATCAGTCATTGTTATGTTGCTGTGAAGAGACACCATGACCACAGCAACTCTTCTAAAAGAAAGCATGTGATTGGGGCTGGCTTATAGTGTCAGAGGTTTAGTCCATTGTCATCAGGGTGAGGAGCATGGCAGCATGCAGGCAGACATGGTGCTGGAGAAGGAGCTGAGAGTTGTACATCTGCATCTGCAGGAAGCAGGAACAGAGACACTGGGACTGACTTGGCCTTTTGAAACCCAAAGCCCACCCCCACTGACACACTTCCTCCAACAAGGTCACACCTTGTTGAGATCCAGTGCTTCTCAACCTGTAGGTCGTGACCCTTTTGGCAAACCTCTGTCTCCAAAAATATTTACATTATGACTCATAACAGTAACAAAATTACAGTTATGAAGTAGCAACAAAAATGTTTTGATGGTTGGGGGTCACAACAACATGAGGAACTGTATTAAAGGGTGGCAGCATTAGGAAGGTTGAGACCCACTATTTTTTTTTTTCTTTTCTTTTTTTTTTTTCCGCCCTGTGGCTAACAGTTAAAAGGGCCGCCACCCCATGAAGGGCAGGCGGCCCCAGTTATGCGCCAGCAATTGCTGTGGCACCGCAGCTTAACCCGAGACCCACTATTTAATGTCTCTCAGGTAGTGCCACTCCTGATGACCAAGCATTCAAACCTATAAGGCTATGGGGGCCATTCTTTTTTTTTTTTTTTTTTTTTTGGTGGGGGTGGGTTTCGAGACAGGGTCTCTCCGTGTTAGCCTTGGCTATCTGTCCTGGACTCGTTTTGTAGACCAGGCTGGCCTCGAACTCACAGCAGTCTGCCTGCCCTGCCTCCCAAGTGCTGGGATTAAAGGTGTGTGCCACCACGCCGTTCTTACCAAAGAACAACACTATCTGTAGCTCTTCATCCAGTTTTTCTTTTCCTTTTAGCCACTGGTGAAAACTGGGGAAGAAACAGCCCAGGCTCTTGCCTCAGAGGAGTGCTCCTATCTGGCTCAGAGGAGGCTCAGTGGGAGCTCAGCTCAGCAGGAGGCTGTGGGTATAATAAGTAAAGCCAGGCTGTGGCTGGCTCCGCTTTGTCTCTGTTCCCATCATTAACCCCGCCTCCTTGGCCACTGGGGACCTCACATTGCTATGGGTTGTTGCCCTTCATCCTGGCTGCTGCTTGCAGACCTGTCATAGCCCTGGCCATTTTGTACCCTTCCCAGTCATGTTGTCTCCTGTTGATGGCCCTGCTTGTTCATTTCCCCTGTGACCCACAGTTTCTGTCCCTATGCACTCACTGCGTTGGTGACTTCTCTGCATCCTTTTCAATCCCATCCTGGTTCCATATAGCTTGATACCTTCAGATATCCTTTCATATGTCAAAGCCTCCATGAGTGCCTCTGCCTGGTCCCTTTTGCCTCGAGAGAAGTTCTCCTGACTGAGAACACCACTGTCCGTGTATAATTTCCCTTAAACACACCTTGCCCTGTTGGGACCTCTTTCTACTTGGTCTGGTATCTGAGTTGGCCTTTCTTATTATCTCCCACTCTGTGCTACATTTTCTTCTTTTTTGGGAGGGGCCAGTGTTCTTTGGATTTGCTTGTTTTGAGACAGGGTCTCACTATGTGGCCTTGGCTAGCCGGGAACCCAGTATGTAAACCACAGAGATCCACGTGCCATTACCTCCCAAGTGCTGGGATTAAAGAGTACATTACCACCCCCAGCCCCTGGACTACATTTTCTCCAATTGCAACTGTGCACTCCTGCGATATATGTTGATATTTTTTACTTGTTTTCATTGGAAACATTTATTCAATACTCTGGGAGATTGTCTTCTTTTCATTTATATTTCTGAGTTATAGTCTAATTTTTAATTTAATTGTAACTTATGGGGTAATAGTTACCATGTGTTGTCTTAGCATAATTGCAACTAATGACAGTTTTGTTCATGTAGAGCTGGGCACTTCTGAAGAAGTGGTACAGAACTTAAGAATACCCAATAGGTAAGTGTCTATGTCTTGAGTGGTCCAGATCCTGCCTGGAGGGAAGCAGAAAAGCCAGTCAAAGCCTGCTTCCCTGGAACAGTAGAGGAGGCACCCCTCTGCTGTGATCCGAAGACCCAAGTGCAGGGATACCTTGTCAGCAGGGAGCAACTGCAAAAGCTCGAGGTAGCAGTTACCTCCAGCATCTCCTCGGGATTCTGTCCTGCCTCATCACTCTTCTATTTTCATGCACGTGTAAATGGAGAAACATGTAGCTAGGAGTGAAACTGCCAGGACAGCCGAGAAGGAGCCGTCAGAGCTGTGAGAGGACTGAGGGTAGACAGGCAGGGATGGATCAAAAGGAAATGTGCTTTGGGAAATGTAGCTGCTCTGTAACTGTTGTGTGGGAGCAAACAAGAGTGCAACGTACACACTCCTAAAGCTGGGAGGAAAGGAGCAGATGGCTGCCTTCCAGTGAAGCAATGACGTTCTCGTTCTCTACAGCCTGAGGGAGAGTGTGGGGCAGGCGGAAGGAAAGTGCAATAGTTAGCCACGCACAGGGCAGGGTGTGCAGATTCTTCATGTTCACATTTACTCATTTTAAGGAAAGAGGAAACTAATTCTGAGATCATATAAATCTCTCTCTTCCTTTCTTCTTTATTATTCCCCCTCTTCCTCCTTGTAGTAAACTCTCTATACTTCACCACTAAGCCATACCACGGCCCCTAAAATACAAGTATCTTGAAGCTATAAAAGAAAGAATAATGAAATTTTAGTTAAGCAGGTGAGGATGAGCTGAGTCCTACTGTAGGACAAGATGCAACACCCACCAACTTAGCAGAGTTATAACTGGAATGTGGGAATCTGCTCCTATGCAGCACCAGATGGCTGAAACCATGACTCATAGTGCCTATTAGAATAAAAATACCTTGTTTCATGTAACAAACACTTTGAGGGAGCTACAACCGGGTGTAGCAGATCTGCTATGATTTCAGAGCCTCGGCCTCTGGCAACCCCACATTCCTTTTCCAGTCCCACATCCTACCCCACTCCTTTACCTCACTCCACCCCTTTTCCTTCTCCCAGATCCTGACCTCACCATATTGGCCTTAAGGCACCATAGCTCTTAGAGTTTAGATTTCAGCACTGAAAGGCATGACATGATGGAGTTCATAACATCATCTTAAGAACCAAGAGCCAAGTGTGTGGGGGAGGGCGGGGGGCTCATGTCTGTAATCCCAGGGCTTACAAGGATGGGCCAGGAAAACAGCATTGCCTTTATTTCAAGTTCAGCCTAGCCTGCAGAGTAAGGTCCAGGCCAACATGGGCTACAGAGAGAAACCGTCACAAACACAAAATAAAATACAACTTAAAAATAAAAATAAACGAAAAAGCAACAGAGGGTTAGGGAGATGATCCAGTGGGTAAGAGTTCTCGCTGCTCTTTCAAAGGACATGAGCCCAGTTCTCAGCACCAACTTTGGGTAGCTCCAGATCCAGGGGTTCTAGTACATCTGGCTTCCTTGGGCACCTCAGCTCACATATACATTACACACACACACACACACACTTAAGAAATAAACATCTTAAAAACAGAAAGCCAGCAAGGTGGCCCAGCAGGCTAAGAGCATTTGCCATGCAGGTCCAACTGTAGGCTTATTCTCATAAGCTATTTTATTTTGGTTCTTATATCTACCATCCTTCTCCACCCTAAACCCTTCCAAGCCTCCAACACTAAGTAGGCCAGAAAGAAGGTGAGAGGGGAAAAGAAAGGGATGTAGATCTCTTTAAACTACTTCTGGCTCACTAGGGACATCCAGTTCCTTGGGGCAGGGTTGATCCTGACTGGATATCCAATTTCTTCTACTTTGTCTCTTTGCTCATGACTACTCTGCTGGTGTATGAGGCAAATCATAATAACCTTCTGTGAAGCAGCCTATTGTTCCACATCTGGGATTAAAGCAAAAAGATAATCACATAACACAACTAGGTTTTTAAAGCAACCAAACACTCTCACCACTACAGTCTGACCAACTGAGTTTCATCCCAGGGTCCCATGATGGAAGGAGAGAACCAACTCCCAAAAGTTGTCTTCTGACTGCCACACGTTGCCCAGGTACTCCCGTGCTTCCTCCCCCAAGTCCCAGAGTAACAGATGAAATGACTCGGTAGCAGGTAAAAGAGAACACTCAAGCTGATGGTCTGAGTTCAGCCTCCAGAACGCACATAGAGGTGGCGATAAGTGACTCTATTATTGTCCTTTGTCATCCACACAAGCACTATGGTACACTCCCACAATAGTGATACATAATTCAATTGTGTCATAATTGTATAATGAAATAACACTTTCCATCCTAAATTAGTTCAAGTCCAATGAATTTGCGTTTCTTTTTTTTTCTTTTTCTTTTTTTCTTTCTTTTTTTTTTTTTTTTTTTTGCTTCTCTTCAGAGAAATGTATATTCCAGATGAGTGTAAAGCTAAGGGGTGCTAAGTCTTCCTTGCTCAGAAATCCTGAGATCTCCAAGAAGACCTGTGAATCGACATAAGATCGTGTCCAAGTTAAGAGAGTGCAGGGAATCAAGAGTAGAACGGATCTGGAAAGCTCAGAAGGCCTGCAACCTGCCCCTGCAGGGCCGTAGGGGAGGGGCTGTGCTCCCAGCACCAGCTTCTCAGGTTCAGCAATTACACCTGAGGAGTGAGTGCAAAGTCGGGGGTGGGGGGGAGGGGTCAGAATGCCAAGTGGAGCAAGTCTTCTCCGGGAAAACAGGAAGGGTAGCAAGTAGATGTCCCCAGGAAATGATCCTACTTTGTATTTATCATGTGTGGAAGATAGAGATTTGGGGGTTTGTTTTGTTTTGTGGCATATGTTCTTCTTTTCCCAGAGACTGTGCACCCCGCATTCCTGGAACTACTACTTTCCCTACTGAGAGGACGGTTTCAAATTTGAACTCTCTCAGGAATTGCCACCCTCCCCGTGACTCCTGGGCCAGGATGTACATTACGTCTTTGCAGTATGCGGCGGGAGACGTTAGTCGGAAAGGGAGGGACAAAGACAAGTCTCGGGTGAGTGAGCTGCTTCAAGGCCTTGCATTTTTTGATGACTCAGAGGTGGGGGCAATGAGCCTGACCTGCAGCCTGAGAGGAAGAAGCCAAAGGCTTCCCGCGACCCAGCGAAGAGCAGGACTAAAAGAGACATTAGGCCTACCTTTCCGAGCTGGTCGGCGCTGGACTCCGGGCCTCTGATTCTCAAGACTGAGACGTTGAACCCAGTGGAGCTCTTTGAATTGTTTTTTGATGATGAAACATTCAACTTGACTGTCAATGAAACCAATAATTATGCTTCTCAGAAAAATGTCAACTAGGAAGTCACAGTGCAGGAACTGTGGTGTGTGTTTGGTGTCCTGCTCTGGGGCGGATTTGTAAGGCATCCCAGGAGGGGGATGTATTGGGAAGTGTCTGATTCTGATCAGGCCCTGATTAGAAATGCAATTAGAAGGGACAGATTTGAGTCGATTTTCTCACATCTGCATTTTGCAGATAATAGCCACCTAGATCAAAAGGATAAGTTTTCAAAATTTAGGCCTCTCATAAGGCAAATGAATAAAAATTTCCTCTTGTACGCCCCCCTAGAAGAATACTATTGTTTTGACAAGTCGATGTGTAAATGCTTTGATAGTGACCAATTTCTGAATGGAAAGCCTCTTCAATTGGCTATAAAATGTGGTGTGATACAACCACAGAAGGCTATCTGGTTTGGTTTGAGCCATACCAAGAAGACTCAGCTGTGGAAACAGATAAGAAGCTGGACCTTGGACTGGGCAGAAATCTACTAATGAGCTTTGCTGATGTCCTTTTGGAGAAAGGTCACCAGCCCTATCAGCTGTGTTTTGATAGCTTCTTTACAAGTGTTAAATTGATGTCGGCTTTGAAGAAGAAGGGAGTGAAGCCACAGGATCAATCCGTGAAAACAGAATGGAAAAATGTCCCCTTACGAATGTCAGGCATATGAAAAAGATGAACAGGGGGTATTTTGATTTCAGGGTGGAAGAAAATGATGATATAATGTTATGCCGTTGGCATGGTGATGGCTTCATCAGTCTGTGTTCAAACGCTGTGGGCATAGAACCTGTCAGTGAAGAGTGCAGCTGCTGAGGAAGAGCTCCTGCAGCTGTGCCAACCATCCATAGTGAAATTGTATGAGGAAAGCAGGAGAGGTGTGGCTAAAATGGATCAAATTGTTTCCACATACAGGGTGGGATTAAGAAGTAAGAAATGGTACTCGGTTTTGGTGAGTTACATAATCGATGTAGCCATGAACAATGCATGGCAGCTCCACAGAATCTGTAACCCAGGCTCTCCTTTAGATCTCCTGGGCTTCTGAAGATGGGTAGCATGCTTTTACTTGGGACATGACATTAATCTGACTGATTTGGGCAGATAAAGTACACAGTAACAACACACACACACACACACACACACACACACACACACACAAAATATAACTGTAATTAGGTGTATCCTACCAAAGCAAATGTAATGGAGATGGTGTAGGTAACTGGTCTTTTTTACAACAAAGGTTGTTACAGCAAATAATGTTAAAAAACATTTTGTGAGTATTGAATTTATGTTACCTTTATGTCTAATTTTATGTCAGATATGTGAAAACACTTATTTGTTAAATTATTTTGTGTATTAAAAGAGCAAAGCCAAACCCTACCATTTCCCCATTGTTAGTTTTTTGTTTTGCTTTGTTTTAAAGATTGACATTTTGAAAATGCACGCAATATTATGCTCTATAGAATGGCACGGAATCCATAGTCCAAAACAGATATACAACTCATGAGGAAAGAATGTTCTAAACAAGACATAAGTGTAAGTAATGAAATGTCTCAGCTGGATCACACTGTATGTAGTTGAGACAGGGCCAGTCATGAAATAGCTGTGTGATGTGTGTGTGTGTGCGCGCACACGCAGAAACGGGTTGGATAGATTTTTGGTGGCTTCTTGGGCTATAGATGAATACTGTCATTAAGAAGTATGGAGATAGGGGTTGTAAAGAAACAAAGGAGAGTATAGATAGGATGAAAGGACAAAAAGTAGATTATTGAATCTGCTCAACGTAAGGCCTTAGCTGTTACTCACAAATAAGATTAATTTTCATTCATTAATATGGAATTTTGTATATTGATACAAAATAAGTTTAATTTTGATACATTAAAATAGAATTCAACTGTAATATTATTCTTCACACACTGTATGTCTACTCTGATATGAGGTATTGTACACATACAACTCAATTAATACATGGTTTACTTCCAGTATTCTGATAATGCTATTGTAGGCTGTTGAGGATAATTAAGCAATACAAGTCAATTGTTGATCAACTCAGGGTCATGTCAAGTACAGGAATATACATGCTAGGTTTAACACATAGATATAATTCTATAAATAGATAAGACAAAAGCCTCAAAACCTACAAAATATAGCATTTAAAATATTTTTATTAACTTAAGGATTCTTTGACAATAAGACAGGTTGACTCCTGACAATACCCAGTCTACCACAAAAAAAAGATGAGCATCAAAAAAAAACCTCCTTGTGGAGATGGCTTCAACTGTGGCAAAACAGCCATGGGACAAAAATATCCTCATTCCCCTACAGAGTTCTGCCTAAAAACGGGCAAGCTTGGATGCAGGCAGTCAACTGCCAGACTCTGTCAAGACAGGGCAAGCAAGTCCTCAATGGTTCCTGCTTCACAAACATGTCTGTCAGATATACTGAGCCAGAAAGCTGAGGTTGATGCTCCAACATTATAGTTTTGGGTGTCTGTTCAGGCAGTAAACTGTCTCTGTCAGTTTTTCATTTTAGAAGCTGCTAACCTGCGCTTCCTGTTTACTCAGGTAATTCAATTTATTCCTTCTCAAGTCTCTGATGGGCTAAAGTTAGTTGTAAAATTAAACTTAGTTGTTTAGGAGTTAAAAAGATAATTTTAGGTCTAGAAAGATATTTAGGTTGATAGATTTGAACTTTAATAGATGTTGATTTAGGTTCAAAACTTAAGACTCACCAAGATAGAATAGATAATATTTTCCTCAAGGTTGCCAAATATCTTTTGATTAGACCTTATGTATGTAAGTATTACCTATTGGTTTTTATAATTTTTCAGAATTTTACTTACTATATATAAAAATGGCCTTTATTTAAACAGAAAAGAGGAATTGTTGGGGCATGGTCTGATGTATTCTGATGCTAATTAATAAAAAGCCATCCCACCTGGGCTGGGCAGAGAAGATAGAGATATGTCTGAGATTCCTGAGCTTAGAGAGAGGAATCCTGGGAAGAAAAAGAAAGACAAGGAGAAAGGAAAAAGACCCAAGGAGGAGAGGAAGGCTGCCATAGGTTAGATGGAGGAGAAGCACATGGCTGGCGTGGATGGAGAATGTGGCTCAGATGAAGAACATTAGCAAGTATTTGGGATTATGGGTGGGAGGTAGCTTGATAGAAGTTATTAGAAGCAGATGGCATGGGATTGGGGCAGGTATCACATACCTGCCCCACTATGGGAGGTAGTTTAGGGGAGTGATATCTGCTCTGCCCCAGGTTAACTAAGGCTATTTTACAATATAAGAGGTGTCTGTGTCTTAATTGCATGCCAGCCGAGCATACTGATAATATTAATAATACAGGTAATTTGAAAACAACACGTCTGAGCACGCATTTGTGTGTGCATGTGTTTGTGCGGTTGCGTGTGCATGTGTGCATGCAAGTGCTTGTGTGTGTGCATGCACCTGTGTGTAGGTGTGGAGCTTTGAATACTGACGATGTGATGACTATGAATTGGGAGAAGTCAAAGAGGGAGGTGGTGAAGCAAGCTGAGTAACGAGAGCAATCTTGATAGGAAAGAAAGTATAAGCCTACTGACATAAACCCCATGTTAAAGTCTCGTAAGATGTCTGAATTGAGGTCATCGGTGACTCTTCATCTGGTGAGAGACATTTGGAACAAGTGAACCATGACCCCACAGCGCTTAAGTCTTATAGGATTAGATTAAGACAAAAATTCCCTATCATTTTTGTTTTAGATACAATTTTCTCCCAACATTTGTTTTATTATGTATGTATCTGTGGTAGAAGGGTGTCTTAGTTACTTTTCAGTTGCTGAGACAGCTTATAAAAGAACGTATTTATTGGGGGTTGCCGTTTCAGAGAGCTAGGTTCCTGCCCATCGTTGTGGGGAGCAGCAGGCAGGTATGGCCCTGAGCAGTAGCTGAGGGTTTCAACCTTCATCTTCAATCACAATGCACTGTATCAACTCGGAATGGTGTAGGCTTTGAAACGTCACAGCAAGCCCTCAGTGGTGCACCTCTTCCAACAAAGCTGTACCTGTTTGTCCCCAACAGTTCCACCAGCTGGGGACCAGGTACTCAAGCATATGAGCTTGTGGAGTCATTAGCATTGAAACCACAACAAGGGAAATTTTTTCTGTAGTTTGTCATTGTTATTTTAAGTGTATGTCTTTTGTCTGGTGTGTGTCTATGTACCATATGAGTGCCTGGTGCCCATGGAGGCAAGGTCGTCCGGAACTGGAATTACAGATGGTTGTGATCCACCATATAGGTGCTGAAAACTGAACCCAGGTACTATGAAAAAGTAACCCGTGCTCTTAACCACAGAGCCTTCTCTGCAGTCCTCTTGAGGGACAAGTCTAAGCCACGTGTAATAACAGATTCATCTACTCTGCAGAAGGTTTATTTCTATTTCCTGTCACTGAAGTAGGCTGAGTGCTCTTTCTCCGCCCCCCCCACCTCCCTTTCTCCCCACTTTCCCCTTCCCCTGCCTCCTTCTCCCTTCCTCCCCTTTCCAGTCAGACTCTTGAAAACAACAACGAAAAATAGCCCAAGCGGACCTTGAACTTTCGGCAGTCCTTCCTCAGCCTCCCACATACTGGGACTACAGGTGTGGGCCACCATGCCTCATTTGCTTCTGCTTTAATGTGATGCGGCAGAAGTGGCATTGCAGGAGGCCCATGCTTCTGTAATTGTGAAGGACCATAGCATTGGGAAAGGCTTCCAAAGGCTCATGCTGAACTGTATCAAGGATGCTCACGGTTTACCTTCCTGTACCCCTGCACTAAACACATATGACACCTCCATCCACACTACGTTCATGACGCTACTCAAACAGTGCCTTACATGGCGGCTATTTTTGTTCAATGCTTGTCCATTACCGGAAAATAAACTTCCAAATAATGTTTTCTACAGCCACACGGATCTTAAATACTTGCTATGGGTACTTAACTTCCTCGCAACTTAATTGAAATTTTTAGCTTATCCAAATAAATAGCTGTAACTTTATTTTTCAAATGCCAACTTGGGTTTTTTTTTTCCCTTATCACATTTATTTGTGTGTATCTGTGTGGGTATACACATGCCATGGTGTACATGTGGACTTCAGGGCACAAGGGAGTCCGTTCTCTCCATATGGGTTCTAGGAATCAAATTTAGGTCTTGAGGCTTGGCAGGAATCCTTCACCTACCAAGCCGTCTTACTAGCCCTGTCACTCTACTTGAGGACATTAGGGTAAGATAATAACTTTGATGAGGAAAAAAGAAAGGATCTAGTCAGGGAGTTTGGGATTTTCCGATTACCAGTAAGTGATTGCAAAGCTTGGACTTTTGGTTTGCCTTTCTGCTTACGTATTCTGAAGAAAGGTCCAGTCAGGCTAGGACACCCTAAATATAAAATATAAGTAGTGGAAAGTAATTTCCTTCCTAAGGCTTCCCGTCCCTTCCACTCAAGAGAAATCACAAATGAACATGGGACTTCTGCCCACAAGGACTCTCATGGACGTCAGAATTCTGGGTCTGGAAGAAAGAAAAATCTCGAATTGAGCTACACAATGGAACTGCTCTCTGGGATGTATTTACTGAAGATGTCAGGGCAATGCAATCTGCGGTGGTGCTGACTCCATACCTTGAATTTGTCTTCGAAGTTCAGGCTCGTATCAAGGCACTCTCCAGGTCTATTATTTGTCACCTGACAAAGTCTGACACGGCAGGCTTTGTGACATCTGAGTACTCCTGACACAAGTGAGTTCTGATGAAAGACAATTCATCAGCCATGGGTCACTCCTGCTGTGGAGATTATGCTTTTCATTAGTCACTGAATACTCTAGCCTTACCTATGCTATTCCTGACCAATGTCCACAATGCTACCAACTAGGAAGTGTTGTAGTCTGAGAGCACTGCTGGGTTCCTTAGGCCTCTGGTCCCTGAGACCCCTCTGGTACTACACCTTGCCGGAACTCTGGTTGAAGGCTTGGCCTCTCTTCTAGAACTCAGATATCCTCTCATCCACATACTGGTTAGTGCTGGACAGGTTTGTACCATCTTTTGAAGCCCTATCCCAGTCTTCTCATGAGTGTGGCCTGCTTTCCTCATGACACAGAACTGAAGCAAAAAAAATCAGAACAGTGAAATTGGAAATAGCAGTGGCTACCTGGTGCTGTGGCTACACCATCGCTGCAGCGCCACTCTGCTCTTCGCCCTTCTCCATCAGGATTGGTCACGTCCTCAACTGACAGTATATACATGATATCAGACCTCTCTGGTAGATTCTAAGGTATCAGCAGGCCAGGCTGCCCAAGTATTCAGTCCAGCTGGTGTGGGAAAGATTAAGCTCTGTCACCTGGAGGCCATGCCCACACAGTATGGTGCCTCTTTCTCCTGGTGTATATTTGTTGGTGAGCTTGGAGGTCTCATGACTGTATAAAGTCTTTTTACACTCATGACAGGAAGACCTTTCCATTGTGTACTTGTCCACTGACAGCTTCTGTCCCATTTAGAACTCTGAAAGGTGTTTGAAGTCTGAAGGGAGTTGCTAAAGGGAGTTTTGTATCGTCGGATGTTTCCTGCTTGACAGCCGCTCAGTTTCTTTCTTTTTTTTTTTTTTTTACAGATGGTATCAAACAAGTTGAGAATATGATGCATACAGGTTACCACAAGCTAGCATCTCTTGAAAGAAAATAAAAACTGATTGAGGGAAATCACACAAAGATGGACAGTGACAGGAAGTTCCTTTAGTCTTTTCACTTTTGTGAATTCACATTTAGAAAAGGACTGGTTGGTTTTCCAGTACTGTACAAAACGGCCCTGTGTTACAAAACAGGAGAAAAGAAATACTGAGCCTGGTGCTGAGCCTACATTTTAAGTTAAATATTAACTTTCAATTATATCCTGCATATTCTGGATTGTCACAGAAGAAAACATGACCTGTTTAAGAAACTATTACTGCTGTATAAAATAATTAGGCACTTGACTTGAGAATGAAAACACTAGTACCACCCTTTGACATGAGAGGAGAAGAATTGGGGAGATGCTCTCGTCCTCAGTATCTACCTAGCGAGGACCTCTTTACCATTTTTTCATGGAGCCACTCAGTTTCTTGCACTTGGTCTTTCAACCTTGGGAAGGTGGAGGATATAGCTCAGTGCTAGAGTGTTGTATGCTTCGAGGTTTTCCCAACCTACTTTATTTGGGGTTCTTTAATGCTTACACCTCCCTTCCAACCCACCTACCCTAGATAGGAGAGAAAAGAGGTAAATGGGAACAGGAGAAGTAGACCTTTTTGGACTCAGTTCCTGGGCGCGATTCCCCTGGTGTAGTTGGCAGGATTTCAGCAGATCAGCAATTCAACCAAAGATGCTGCTGGAACTTGGAACAGCAGCCAGAACCTGGAGCCTGGAAACATTCTCTGGAGTGGTTCTCTCTGGGAACATCTCAAAATGGAGTGATGAACAGCCAAACAAAACCAAGACCCATAAAGACCCTGCCTCCTTTTTTGAGTATATATATATATACTCAGAGTTTGTACTAAGATGGGTTTCAGTTGGCAAAAGCCAAGCCCCCACACTAGGTGGTTCATCTTCAAATGGATAAACGTCACCTGTTCTCTCACAAGTCCGTTCCCCATCCCACACTTAGGATCAAAACAAAAACATGTTCACATCCACTACATATACTACACTTGGGATACAAAAACAAAAGCAAAACACATGTATGTATACATCCACTACAGAGTGTCTACACAGTACACAGAGATGGGAGGCCAACTTTGGATTCTCCCTCTGAAATACAAAAGACATTTGTCAGCTGTTTCCCATACTGAGGGAGGGAAGATGACTCAAATGAAGTCACTGTGAACTTGAGAACCAGTGAAGCACTGCAAAGGGGCCCTGAGGAAGGAATCAGGAGAAGCCAGGAGACACAGATGTGCTGCACATACTGACAGTGTGGCAAAATGCTCATACGAACACAATAAAATCCTCAAAAAATAATAGCTTAGTAGCTAAATGTTAATTCATAATATGGCTCTTCTGGCAAGAGATCACATTCAAAGACCTACTAGGTCCAGCAGGAATACAAACACACCTTTAATCCATGAGACAGAGGCAAACAAGTCGGAGTTCCAGGCCAGCCTGGTGTAGAGCAAGTATGCCGTAAAGAAAAGCTTAGACCTAGGCATGGTGGTACATGCCTTTAATCCCAAATGACAGCAAAGTTAATTTGTAGAAGGAAGCTTTTTAAATACCAATGAAATATGAGATATGGAATAATGCACCACACAATAGATATAATATTGAGAGGTTTATTATATGAACATGGGGAGAGAAGGAAGGGGGTACCCCAGAGAGAGAGAGAGTGACAGAGACAGAGGAAGAGAGGGGGAGAAACAAGAGAGAAAGACAAGACAAGAGAGAGGAGATGGTTAAGGGAGTGGATGGGTCTGGGGAAATGTCCTAGCCATGAAGAACACGTGATGCTCTCGCAGAGCACTTGGGTTCAGATCCCAGAACCCACTGGGTGGCTTACTGCTACCTGTAACCTCACTTCCGGGGGGGGGGTGTCTGATTCCCTCTTCTGGCCTCAGAGGCCGCTTGCGTGCACATGGGGCACATATACTCAGGAACATGTGTACTCCTGAATAATTACAACGTTAAAAACCTTCGAAAGTATATCCTACAATAGCAAACAAGACTTAATTTTTTTTTATACAAAACATAAGCAAACACTGCTCACCAGTTCACAACTTTGATTTGTTTTTTCATTGG
Organism: Acomys russatus; assembly: GCF_903995435.1. Classification (NCBI taxonomy): domain Eukaryota; kingdom Metazoa; phylum Chordata; class Mammalia; order Rodentia; family Muridae; genus Acomys; species Acomys russatus. The sequence goes on along the minus strand of NC_067139.1, from coordinate 7,529,701 downwards.
AAAAAGATTAAAGTTAGTGCGTATGTGCATAATGTATATGTACGCCTATGTGTACCAGAACATGCATGTGGAGGTCAGAAGACAACTTTGCAGGGTCAGTTCTCTTCACCAACCTTGTGGGTCTCCTACTGAACTCAGATCACCAGGCTTGGTGGCAGGCTGAGCCTCTCACTCACCGGCTGCGCCTCTTTACTGGCCCTACCCTGCTCTCTTTTTAGTAAATGATAAAAATCATATCTATATGAAAGAACGTTTTAGTCTTTTATGGTTTAGAAAGGGTGCCAGCGTCACCCAGGCTGGTCTTGCACTCATGGGCTCAGCAATCCTTTTACTTCAGCCTCCTGAGTGCAGACTATGAGCACCCACGCCCACACACACGCACGGCACGGGGACCCACTCTAGATCCTGACTTTCTCTCTAAAGCTCTCTAGAATTAAAAAAAATGGCTTTTGACCCCTGAAACATGGTGTAGATGCTTAAAATATAAGCCCATGAGTGCGTGGGGGTGGAGGGTGCAGGGGTGAAATGAAGGTTCCTGAAAACGCTGCACCTGTGTTGAAGAGTAGTGTGCCTCCTGTTCTCTGCCTTTTCCATTTTCCCAGATCTTTCTGCTTCAGCTACCCTCCAGAGTCCCCGAACTCCCTCAGTCCCCAATGGTCCACCTAGGCTGCACCCATCACGTTGTTAAGGGAGACCACAGCAACAGCTTCCTATGTAAATGTGACTCGTCCATTTATGTCTTATAGCAAAATACCCAGCTTTATAGTATCTTTTAAAGTCACCCAACCTTTACAAAGCACACACAAATACTTAGAGGGTTCAGTGTTACTCAAGGACAGCTTCTCTATCCAAATGTATTTCAAGGTTTGGTTGCTTTAAGGGAAATCATTAGGGATGAACTGAAAAACTGAGAATCAAAAAACTGACTAGAAGATCCGTAGACAAAAGATCCAGAAGACACAAGTATCTGGTTCTTAGAAAGCTAGTCATTCCAAAGCAACAACAAACAAACAAACAAAAAGGTAAGAACAGAACAGACAACCTATTTTCCAAGATTTAGAGGACTGTTCGGTCTCACAGGCAGTGCAAATATGTAAACTGGAACATACAAGTTGAGGTAGTTAGCTAAAAGCCAGCATTCCTCAGGAACTTGTGAAACCAGTTCCCACCTGCCAAAAGGAGTCATTTCTTTCCCTCTGGTAGAAAGAGAGGGCATATGGCTAGCTGTGGTGCGTGCCAGCATACCAAAGCCCAGGCTGGCCTCCAGGCTCCCTCAGTATCCCGAGTAGCTGTTGTACATTTCAAAGGCCAAAGTAACATCGTAGCCTGTCTCCCCCTCTCCTCTAGCCTAACCCCCTCCATCTTACAGGCTTCCCTCGCCCACAGCTGCTCATACTCCTTACACTACTCTCTCCCTCTCCTCTCTGCGCCTAGTTAGTCTCTCTTCTCTCACAGACAGCCCTGGCAATGCAATGTCAGTCAGAGGACCATTTTCAGTCTACTTCTTTGTCTCTCTGCTCTGGACTTCCAGATGCCTCTGGCCTCTCTCTCTCTCTCTCTCTCTCTCTCTCTCTCTCTCTCTCTCTCTCTCTCTCTCTCTCTCTCTCCTTTCTCTCATATGTACAATAAAAATTTTAACCATATCATCGAGCAGTCATGCTGGCAGTTTCTTTACTGAACCCCCTCACATACAAGGACTACAGTCCATAGGATTAGTCAAATTGCGCAACTGGGTGAGTTGTGAAATGCCTCATGAGTGATGACTGAAGGCTTTCCCACATCCATCACATTTGTAAGGTCTCTCTCCAATGTGGCCTCTCTGGTGACTCATAAGGAGTCTCTGCTACTAAAGCTTTTATTGCACACTGGTGAGGTCTCTCATCGGTGTGGATGTGAAGATGCTGGGATAGCCCTGCGTTCTGAATAAAGGCTTTGCCACACTCGGCACACTGATCGCGCTTCTCTCCAGTGAGTATCCGCTGATGCTGGACAAGGTGCGAGCTGAGGTGGAGCGTCTCCCCTCCTGCTTCACATTCATAGGATCTGTCCCCCTGTGTGGATTCTTGCATGGCTAATGAGGTCACTGGGGACCACTGAAGGCTTCCCCACACTCCTCCTTACATTGTTTAGGTTTCTTCTCGCCAGTGTGGCTCCGACGATGTTCATTCCAGCCCAACCTCTGGTAGAAGGCCTTCGCACATGCCTCATATTCATGTGGCTTCTCCCCGCTGTGGAGTCTCTGGTGCTGAATGAGGACTGAGCTGTGCAGGAGCGTTTCCCACGCACACTGCACCGCTGTCATCAGTCTCCAGCAGGGTTTCTCTGTGCTTAGAATCCAGAGGAGCATCTCTTTGGAGTGTAATATCCTCCAAATGTCTTGATTCCCTGAAGACTTCTAGCTTTGACGGCAACCCCTGGTTTACAGGTATAGTGTCACCACCTGAAACAGAACAATAATAAATTATCCTGCTGGAGGAAGGCCCAACTGTGGTTTCAAATGTTAATTCCAATGCCTTGAGATCTGGATACCTCCCTGTCATGGACATTGTTATGAATGCTGAACTATCTCTATGTGATGAAAAGGAATGTTCCCCAGTTATCCCTAATTGGCTAAATAAAGATGCTGAAGCCTATGACTAGGCAGAAGAAAGGAAAGTAGAGTTTAAGGTGCCCCAGCTTGGGTTTGAGGGAGAGAGAGGGAGAGAGAGGTCCCTATAAGGCAAGATGGTGGTGAGCACATGACTGCGGGAACAGACTGATAGAGCAGAAGCCGCCCCAGGAGTCATCGGATTGGCAAGTGATTGGTTGTGTGTGTGTGTGTGTGTGTGGGTTCTAGAGGTAGTAGGAATAGAGTAGCTTGGATTTGCCGAGCACAGTGCTTACAGTTTAAAAATAAATCACAGTCTCTCTGTGTCAATCATTGGGAAACTAGCCGGCTAAAGAAAACTGTTGCCGTAATAATCTACTGCATTATTTAATATATAAAGAATATATAAAGAATAATTTGCCAGGCGTAGTGGCGCACGCCTTTAATCCTAGCACTTGGGAGGCAGAGGCGGATCACTGTGAGTTCGAGGCTAGCCCAGTCTACAAAGCGAGTCCAGGACAGCCAAGGCTAACACAGAGAGACCCTGTCTCAAAACAAAACAAGAATACTTCTATGAATGCAAAACTTGAAGATATAATGTAAGGATGGGTTAAACGAGGATGTTAGAGCTACCACTTTTCTACATCTGAAATGGCTGAAGAACAAGCAAGGCTCAAAGAATATACACGGCGGATACTACATGACAGGCACAGTTCTAACTGTTTCATGCATAGAAACTTGTTAAATCTTCATGTAACGCCTTACTGGAGGTACACAGATTTTTTTTTTTTTCCATGTCAGACATATAAAAAGCTTGAGAACAGGAAGGTTGCCTACTCGTCTACTGTTGAGAGCTACTTAGTTGCAATGCTTAATTCCGACCCATGGAATTTGGCCTCAGAATCATAATCTTCACTAAGCCCTCTGCCAAGCCGCCAGCGTTCCCTTGAATGGACCTGTGCAGTCCTGACCTTGTTCTTGGTGGAGGTTTGACCTGTGTCTCCATGGGCTGGTTAACTGATGAGTCCTGCTTGGTCTTCAACAGCATCACGTCTTCTGAGGGCGCTTCTGCATGCCCATGCTGCTGATCTAGAGCCTGTGGGTTTATAAGAGACGGTCAGAGCCTAAACTCATGGTTAATACAAGGGACTGTGTGGAGTTTATAAAAAGATTGTTCAATGGAAGGGCCCAAGTTCTATATCCCACCAGGAGCAAAAAAAAAAAAAAAAAAAAGAAAAAAAAAAGAAAGAAAGAAAAAGTGAGCCAATAACCTGGGGTCATTTTAAATAGGTCAAGTTATTTGATACATCTCCCTTTAACCAGTGAAGTCTAGTGGAGGCTGGTGGTCCAGATCTGAAATCCCAATTATAGGAGGCCGAGGAAGATTTCAAATTCAAAGCAACCTGGAGAACTTAGTAAGATGGTGTTTTTAAAAAAAAAAACAAAATCCCACTAATTCTATTTTACTAATGAAGACTCAGGAGCCAGCTACTGGGGTGAAAAGCTGTCAGCTCAGAGAGGCAGAGAAAGCACCCAGCTGACGTTCCTATTCCACTCACGTCCCGGAAAGCAACAGCTCTTTCTCCTCTCATGCGTCTGAATTGGTGGCTCACTACTGTAATCCCAGTGCTTGGGTAAGCAAAGGCAGGTGGATCTCTGTGAGGCCAGTCTGCTCTATAAAGCAAGTCCAAGATAGTCAAGGCTACACAGAGAAACCCTGACTAAAAAAAAAAAAAAAAAAAGATTCTTTCTCTTTCCCCACACTTTCTTAACTACCCTTCAACTCAATGTCCCTCCTTTCTACTTCCTGTCCATCCTCCAGACTTCTCACTATGTTATTTTTTTTTTTCCATGTTCACTTCCTGTCAATCTGGTTACTTACTTGACTCTTGACCTAGGGTTAATTTTATTTAATCCTGTTTACAGAAAGCTCTTGGAGTAAAGGGGTGTGCTCAGATCACAGTGCCTGTTTACAGTAAACAGAAAGCTCTAGGATCCAAGACTAGCCATACCACAATTAGAAACAGATTTTTACACTTCACAGTGGGATCAAATATCCTGCAACATGAGACTTTGTGTTACGGTGCATAACTTAAAAGGGGATGAGGATATAGTGCAATTGAAATGCACTTGCTTAGCTTGAGCAAGGCAGCCTGTTCAATCCTCAGTACCAGAAAGAACAAAAAAAGGTGGGAGGATGGGGAAATCTCATTTTCCTATCCTTGAGTGCTCATGGCTCATTTCTACTGAAATATGGCAGAATCGATGGTACCTAACTTCTGTGTAACGGTCATTTTTGAAAAGCTTTTGGCTTTCCTTCCTTGCTTTCACTACACTGGAGAAAACTAGCTGACATGCCTTGATAGCAAGCAATCCTATGGCAATACACCTTATTACATATAATTTACCTTACAAATTGCCATATGCTGTTTTAGCTCACTAGAAAGCTGGTTTTGGAGGAGGGTTTGGCTCCTCCACTTTAGGTCCAAGCATGCTTGTCTAGAAGTGTCCTTCAAGACCTCTCCAAGGAGAGTGTAATGACTGAAATATCTGGTGATATAGGTAGCTCTAGGTAAAGGTAATGAAGGTTTAAAGAAAGGACAAAAAGGAGGCTTTAAAAAACTCTCATTGGACGTAGAGCATTGAAAAATATGGATCAGAAGCAAGTTCAGTAGGATTAGTTTAAAGTGATTGAGATCGTCTAGTGAGAAAAGACACATAAAGTGGATCCAATATCACAGACCAGACAAAAGACACGAACGAAAGTAATTTAAGGGTGCACATCAGGTCTCTAAGGACAGTCAGGGGCTTTCTGGTGGCTTAGCTATAAAATGTAAATATGAGTAAAAAACAAAATGTGTGATATAAGATGTTAAAAAGGTGCATAAGAGGGCCAGCAAATGCCACCAATAGAGGTGGCTGCCACTGTACCTCACAACTGAATTAGAGACTGAAAAACAGCCACCTCCCAAAAGTTGTCCTCTGGTTTCCACAGCACTGGAGTATGTGCACAAAAACACTAACGTACATGATTCATGAGGCTGAAATGAAAAGCTAAAAATGTTGGACTCTCTCTCTCATGGAAAACTTAAGGGGGGAGTTCAGTATCATTAAAGTGGAATCAATCCTTAAGTGCAAAGGAGGGAGTTGCATACTGGGCCTGAGGACGGTGAGACTCTTCAAAGGTCTTGCCACAGGCCAAAGGAATGACAGGAGACTAGAAACCAGAAGAGGAATGTGGCAAAGAACTAGGCTGGCAAGCCAGATTAAGAACACAGGAGCTTGAATTGTATGAATGAACAGGGAAGTTCTAAATGCTTAAAAGAAAAAAAAAAAAAGTGAGAAGACTGGATTTGTGCACTAAGAAGTTCCATTGCTGGGTAGAAAAATGAGAACAAAAGCAAGAGTAGAAGCCTGAAACACAGCTGGAAGAAAATAGAGACAAGGTATTGCAGTGAACCTAGAAAGACTTCCACTTAAGACCTCACCATGATCTGTAAAAGATGCAATTTTGAAAAACAGATACAACTGAAAGAAACTAAGTTTTGAAACCGCAGTTCCCTCACTCAATGGATGTCTATAGGTCTGGGACTAACTTAGAGCTCCTGTATACAATTATAATACACTGAAAGAAAAGCTATAGTTTAGAAGGTGTTTTCAAGGTATTTCCCTGTAAAAACCAGAAGTATCCTTCCTAAATTTAACAGTTTCTGCAACCCACAAAGAAACCCTCTCATAAGTATTTACTAAGTGCCTAGTGTGTGTCAGGCAGTGAAACAACTACAGTTTGAGGTGTTCCCATCTCCCTCCTACTGTGAACTACAACCATAAACGTGTAAGAACATCTTCTCATTAGCTTTGGCATACTTGGCAATAACAGAACAATGTCAACCACCTGTGTTGGAACATAATCCCCCAAAGGATACAGGTCACAATTACAAGGAAATGGAGGAGTAAGTTAAGTACCCCCCGAAGACTCAAGCAAATCTGTAAGCAGGTAATTTAGAGGTGAGCCCGTGGGGTCTCTTCAACAAGGAGAGGGGTGGGATTGTAACTAAAGGAGATTTTTAAACTGCCTACAAAAGGGGCCTACAATTGCATGCTAGTTGGTACAAATCAATTGCCAAAGAAAAAATCTGTGGGATGATCTGTTGGGACAGGCAGAGGGAATCTGAGTGTAAACTAGGTGTCATATTAGGGAATGGTCCTGCTCTTAACTATGTGTGTTAATAATATGACGTGGGAAAATGTCCTTGGAAACGCATTAAAGTCTGGAGAGATAGCTCAGTGGTTCTTGGAGAGGACCCCGTTCTCAGTACCCATGTAGCGGCTTACAAAATGTCTGTAGCTCTAGTTTCAGGGTACCAAATACTTTCTGGCCTCCGTGGGCACTAGACAGCCTACAGTGCACGTGCACACGTTCAAGGTGAAACACTCAAACCTATAAACAACAATAATTATTTTTAAAAAATAATGGGGAGGGTAACATGTCATGATACTTGTAGTTTGTTTGACAACAAAGGAAAGTATACGCACCAAATGCTACCTCGCGTTTACGTTTATGAAATATGAGTGACGGTGTGGCTAAAGGTCTAGCTGGTCGGTAGAATGGTCTCACCGTTAGAATGGTGCCTAGCATAACCCTTGCGTCAATACCCAACATCATGAAACAGAAATTAGGGCGGGAGAGTGCTTGCCTACGGCAAGATGCCATGGGTTCCACTCCCAGCACAATCAGTAATCATCAACACCTCTACTCATCTCAGGTACCTCAGGGCTGGGAAGATCCAGCCTCCTCGGGATTTCACCGAAACTGGGTCGGATCGCGCCTGCGCAATTATTCCTTCACCCCTTTCCAAATAAGGGCCTCATGTCTCCTGGAAACCAAGAGTCAGCAAAGCCTCTCTGTCCCAAATTTCCGGCTCCGGAGCAACTGACTGCCACAAAGACGGGAAATGCGTCATCGGTCCTGAGTCCAGGCGCCAAGTTAAGCCTCCCTTCCCTCTTTCTAAAAGCAGCTTTTCTCGGGAATTTAAAGATTATTGGACCTTGCTGGCGTGTGGCTTCCTGCTTTGGGCCCAAATCGCAGGAGGCCAAGTTTGTAGGGGGCGCTATTCTGGGCACGAGAACGAAAACGGGGACCGGAAGTGATTGCTAGCTCGCCGCTTGTATTTCGGACTCATTAGTTCCGGTCCCCAGCCTTGGCCGACAGTGTGAAGAGAGGAGAGGGGTGGCGAAAACATAAACTTGGGGTTTTGTTTTGTTTTCTCCTAACTTCCGTATTTCTCTTTTGGAGTCGCATTCTCAACCTGAGGGGCGCGACCCTTTTGGAGGTCAAAGACCTTTTTTTTCACAGGGGTTCTATATCAGATAGCATGCATATCAGATATTTACATTATGATTTATAATAGTAGAAAATTACAGTTATGAAGTTATCGACGAAGATAGGGGACGGATGATGGGACAGGCAGACGGGGACAGGGCCATGAGCGCAAAGGACAGCAGAGGGAGAGCAGAGAGATAGAGAAAGAAAATGAGAGAAACAGAGAGAGAAGAACACTTAAATGTGAAATGATTTAAATATCTGTCGGTCAGTTAAGGGGTACATCATATGTATGTCTGGCAGGTAATGTAGAAACTGCCTTGCTGAAAAGTAGACCCCACCTGGATCCACAAGGTAACTAAACAATGATTAAAAAGCCTGTCATTTCTTCCTTCTTTTTGTATGTCTGCGTCAGGTTCCTGCTCAACTCTGCAGATAGGTATGTTAGTCATTTAAGTAGTTTCCGTCTGTTAAAGCCACAACGGAACCAGTAACGGAAGTACTTAGGGCCAGCTTTTGCTACTTCCTATCCCAGGTCCTGAAATGCCACCCAAAAGTCAAGGTCCTAAGTCTGCAGCCACATGGACAACCAGGAAAGAGGGCTCCACAAACTGATAATCCCACGAAGATGCATCAGAGGATGTTTCCGGGCTGGCTGGAAACAGTAAGCTGAACAGCCTACTTTATAGTTAGAATGATGCAATGCCGTTTGCGCCAATCTTGACAGGTTTTGATGCAAGAACTGTTTGCGCCAATCACGACATCTTTCTTTTGTTGGATCACCAGAGAAAGCAATTCCCCTCTGGCCTGGGTGAAAATGACTGTCAGAGGTCACCAAAGCATGTGATGCCTTAGAAGGCGATGCATACACTGAAGCAGTTAGGGCTGGGGTGGTACCTTCTGAGCAAGCAGCTGAAGTTAGCATGTAGTTTCCTTGAGGTATCCTTGGGGCCCTTACGGCACATAGATCTCACGTTACATTACGCCAGCTGGCTGTGACTAATAGTCCTTGCTCACGGCAGCTGGGACCAAAGGGAACAATAAAACAGCTATGAATTAGTGAGTCAAATAGCCCCAGCCTTCAATATGATTGAAAATATTAAAAGAAGTAATAATAAAGCCCTATCATTAACTTTTACAGTATTGAAAGTGCTTTAGCAATACTTCAAATGCTTACGCAAGTACTGTTTGGGAAAGTTAAATCATTTTTAATCTGCCATTTTAATCTGCCAGATTGAGATACTCGATGCATTTGAAGATTGGAGCAATTCTGCACAACTACAAGGTAGAATGTGCAGCCAAGAACACCAACATTTACTTTTCTGATATCCCTAAAAGAGGAATCTGGGCAATATGGTTACATTTGCACCTAGGAATGTTCTTGTGAGTGGGAATCAAGGTAGTAACCACAGAAACAGAAAAGGAACAGACGAGGCACGTCATAGACTTAAATGGGTGCTTTGTTTGTTTGTTTGTTTTCAAAGCAATCTCAGATAGCTCAGTCTGACCTCAAACTCACTAGTCAGACTAGGATGGCCTTGAACTCCTGATCTCCCTGCCTCTGCACCCCCAAATGTGGGAATTACAAGTTTATGCCATTAACTGACTTTTAAATGTTATTACTTACTCAAAGTCTGCTTAATAAATCTTGTGCTAAAGGTTTGCTTTGGGGCCATATATAATAATCATGAACATGAGTCCTTCATTTTCATGAATTTTACAATAAATAAAATAAACAAAATAAAATACTATTTGGGAGACCATAGCTAAGAAAAATAAATCAAAATTATAAACATAGGTACCAAATGAAGGCATAGTCTGGAAAAGTCATGTCATATGTTACAGATTTTAAGGCCTTTCAGACATCACAAGCAAAATGAGAAAGGTAAACATTTAATTATGTAAATGTTTGACAGATATCTCCAATATTTTCTCATTTTTTTGGCTCTATGCCTTTGGAACACTTGTATGAAATATATATATATCCTAGGGTGGCCTCAAACTCAATGTGTAGCCAAAGATGACCTTGAATGTCTCTATCTCCCAAGTGCTAGGATTATAGGCATGTGCCCCCATGCTGTTTGTGGTACAGGGGACTGAATCCAGGTTTCTGCACATGTTAAGGATGAGCTCTACCAGCTGAACTGCATCTTAAGCCTCTGTCTACTAATTTTATTGGTTAAATTATTCTGGAAACAGGGGATAGAGAGATGGCTCACCAGTTAAGCACATTTGCTACTCTTACCAAAGCCCAGGTTTGATTCTCAGCACCTACATGGTAACTCACATCCACCAGTAACTCCAGTTCCAGGAAATCCTGTACTATATGGCCGGGGCACTGGTGGTGCACACTTTTAATTCTAGCACTCAGGGAGGCAGAGGCAGGGAGATCAATATGAGTTCAGAGCCAGCCTGATCTAGATCTACACAGCAAGTCCAGGACAGCCAAGGCTACACAGAGAAACCCTGTTTCGAACAAAACAAAAAACAATAATATATATATATGTATATATATATATACATATATATAACAATTTTCTCAGCTGTAAAGAACATACTTATATTATTGACAGAAAATGAATACAATTGGTGAATCATACTAAACAAATTAATTCAGTTTCTGAAAGACAAATATTGCATGCTTTCATTTGTAGTTCCCAGATTTCATATAGATACACAGAATCATATATGTGCTTATGACAGAAATATAGAAGCAAAACTGTCTAGCTCAGTGGCTCTCACCATGTAGGTCACAACACTTTGGAGGTTGAAAGACCCTCAGATATTTACATTATAATTCATAACAGTAGCAAAATTACAGTGAAAATAACTTTTTCTTTTTGAGACAGGGTTTCTCTGTGTAGCCTTGGCTGTCCTAGACTCGCTTTGTAGACCAGGCTGGCCTCGAACTCACAGCAATCCGCCTGCCTCTGCTTCCCGAGTGCTGGGATTAAAGACGTGTGCCAAAGGTCACCACAGCAGGATACAATATTAAAGGGTTGTAGCATTAGGAAGGTTGAGAACCACTGCTCTGGGGGTACTAAACACAGGGGCAGGATAGGGGAAAGGGACTTGAGGAGAGAGCTATGCTCAAAGTGCATTTATTAAATAATTATTTGATCAATATCCTTCTACAACCCAAAGGAAAATGTTAGTTGGGGATGCAAAGTTGTCCTCATCATGGCCCTCCTTTTTCTCAACTGCCTTTCCTCCGAAAAACCAGACAGACCCTAGGGAATTATAGTTAAGTACTGCAGACTAAACAAATCAGTTGCGCCACTCAAAGCTTCAGTGCTAGATAGGGTATGTAGTCTAAAAAACAGATGAGTAGGACATCTGACACATAAGATGCAGTTATTGACTTTGTAAGTCTATTCTATCTCTTTTGGAAAGGAAAATAAGATATTCATATTTTCAAAAGATGGACAAATTTTTTTTTCTGGTGTTTCCCAGAGTTCATGTGGTGGTTAAATAAGAATGGCCCCCATAGGCGCGTAGATTTGAATGCTTGGCACTGTTTGAGAAGGATTAGGAAGTGTGGCCTTGTTGAAGTAGGTGAGGCCTTGTTGAAGTAGGTGTGGTCTTGTTGAAGTAGGTGTGGCCTCGTTGAAGTAGGTGTGGCCTCGTTGAAGTAGGTGTGGCCTTGTTGAAGTAGGTGTGGCCTCGTTGAAGTAGGTGTGGCCTCGTTGAAGTAGGTGTGGCCTCATTGGAGAAACTGTGTCACTGGGGGTGGGCTTTGAGGTTTCAAAAGCCCCAGCCAGTACCAGCGCCCCTCTCTCCCTGCTGCCTCCAGATCCAGATGTAGAACTCTCTTTTATAAGTGCTGCTGTGGTCACGGTGTCTCTTCACAGCAATCGAACAGTGACTCAGACTGTTCCTTTCCTAAGCAGCAAGTTATAGTCAGAAGGACCAGGAGTAACAGGACAATTTCAATTGTGTTGTATTTGTTGTCATTAGTGATGATAAATCATGCAGAAAACATGAGCGAAATGTGATATATTAAAGGCCTTGATAAAATACATTTGCTATAGGACAGAAATATTTCCAGTGAAGACACAGGTCCACTCACATAAGTAAAGACCTGAGTTATGTCATCTGGGACATGTCACACCTTCTTTTCCAGAGCAAAGAAATCACTAGGAAGTACCAGGCCTGGATTGCCTACTAAGGCTCTAGATGCAACAACATGGCCATTCAAAATCTCTACTCTGTGAATAGCCTAAGTATATTCTTACTCACTTTCCCGGAACTCACAATGTAGAACAAGCTGGCCTGGGACTTGAACTGATTCTCTTTCTTTAGATTATAGGCATGAGTCAACACATCTGTCTGGTTCTCAGTGATCTATCCTTACTAAATTAAGTCTTTCATTTCTATTGAAGTTCCTTTTATGTTTTCTTGCTACTGTCATGGTTGTCTTTTTAAGGCAGTGTTTTCTTATTTGTGTTTGTCATGGAAAATGATCAAGTTTTTAAGTTGAAAATTAAGTTGTCTTATATCTTCTTTAAAAGACATTCAGAATGGTACTCATAACTGTTATGTGCTTATAATTAATATTGAAATAGAAAATGCAACTAGTTGTAATATTTTTTTAAAACACATTGCCCCCACTGTTATTTCCTCCTTCCATCCAGTTTCTAAACATTTTGGGTAAGTTTCTTAGGCATTTTCCTAGGACTCCTTTTGATAACACAAGCAAACATAATTCTCCTTTTCCTTTTTTCTATTCACAGAGATGTCAGGCTATACAAGGACTCATTAAGTTGCTGTCTTCCCTTACTTGTCCTTGGGAAAATCCTTGGAATTCTCTTGGTGCTAGAGCCACCTTTCCTGCATCAATGTAACAGCCACCCTGATCAAAGAAGCTTCTCTTTACAACAAATGGAGGCCATCACAGAAAACTCAACTGGACACAATACACTGATCAACAGATAATGGGGATCCCAGCCCCAACAGATACATCCACATGGCAGCTCCTCCCACTATGGCTCATAGACCACGGAGAAAGAGGAGGAAAACCAAAAACAAGGTCGGAAGCCAAAATACTAGGAAGTCAGCTGTGAAACAGCCCCTCATGGAAACGGTTGTATACACACACACACACACACACACACACACACACACACACACACACACACACACACGACTGAAACAATGGCAGTATCATTGTTAACTTGGAAGGGGGTAAAATTTCAAAGGGTGCCACCCCTAACCAAAAAACCACAAGCCACCATTGACTGCTGAGAAATGGAATAGTCTACTCCTGGGATGAGCCCTCTTGGTAGTTGTCCAATGCAGATGGTAAGCCTTGAAACACAAACAACAAAAATCCCACTTAGCCAGCTGAGGATATGCACTTCATTTGTGCTCGTACATTTATGCACATAGATGAATGTAACATAAGTGAAGAAGAAGGCTGTCAACTTGAGGGTAGGAGGGTTTCTTGGAAAGGACTCGAGGAAGGAAAGGGAAGAGGGAAAGTGATGTAATTCTAGTTCAGTTCAATTTTTTTTTTTTTTTTTTTTTTTTTTTTTTAGACAAGTCTTTTTAGGAAGCAGCCACGAAGAGGAGGGAGAAGTGGGGGGGACGAACCACAGAGTGTCGCTCGTGCCTAGAGAGGCCGGAAGTGCCCTGTGCTCCGCCCCCCGGGGGTCGGACTTTCGGGTACTTTTGTGACTGCGGGGTGCTTCGAGGTGCTGCGTTCGCGGGTGGGTTCGGGTCTCCTCCTGCTATCGTCCTCCAGAGGGGCCGGCTGCTGGTGGAGGGTGGGGGTGGGACAAAACACCTTTCTCCGCGGCCTAGCGGCGCCGGGGAAATAAACTCGGTGGCCACTTGGGCCCAGTGCCGGACAGGGCCTCGGGCGCCTCGCCTCGGGCCGGTTCCGGGTGTATGGTCAGTCTCAGGGTGTTTGGCGATGGGATTCTTGGGTCATGTACTTAAGCTTTGAAAATGGGACACGTCACAGTTTTGCTTTTCCCGGAGACAAGGTCAGTTCCAAGGTCTTTATTCTGGGGCACTGGAAGAGATCCAGAACTTTGGAGTCAGGTTGCCTGGTGGAATCTGGCCTCTGCTACTTTGTGGCTTTTTCCCTTAACCTTTCTGTGTTTTTGCTATTTTAAGGGATACTGGTATCGCCTAATTTACAGGATTGATATGAGAAGTAAAATGGCTTCATTTGTGCAAGGTGCTTAAAATAGTACAAGGCACGGGGTAATCTACACAGTGTAAAGATTGCTGTTATTATTACTGTTGCTATTTCTAACTGGGATAGCACTTATTTTCAGTGACTAACCTTCGTACTGGCCGTTGTCTTTTGAATTTTAGTGCTATTTACCAGTGCTCTTTGTAATGGGTGATTTGTGTATTTTAGGAGGGAAAATAAAACATTCTGGAGGAGAGCCTGTCCCAAAGCAAAGATTAAAAGTGGTTCGTATAGTGTCTTGTGATGCCCAGACTCACGGAGTTTTAAAATCTTGGGAATTTTTTTTATTTTTTATTTTTATTTTTTGAGTAGGAGGAGGAGCTTGAGACATAGGAGCAGTGAGAGGTAGCCAGCAGTGAGGAAGAGCCCTGTTGTAAGCAGACATCGCTGTTTTGCTCTGTGCTGCGAAGCTGCCAGATTTCTGACCCTCACCAAGAACCCTCCCCGCCGTGAGGGTCACAAGGATGGATGATAGATTTGATTGATTGGTAGATAGGAAAATCGGTGGTAAAGTAAATAGAGACAGATCTGAAACTGAGTCCACACTAACACCCTTTGTTCTTTCTGCAGGTTTTTAAAGCTGACTTTGATCATAATACAGTTTACCATTGTCGTTGAATTGATACCTCTTGCAATCTTTGAAAGTCCTTTCATCTGTCTGCTTTTTCTTAAAGAATTTGAGCTTTAATATTCTCAGGATATATAGTGATCCCTGTAGCATTCTTTTCTCTATTTGTAACTTAACAACAGAAACAAAAAACACCAAAATCAAAACCCTTGCCTTTGGCTTACTTATTGGCAAACGCTTCTATTGGTAAACAGTCTTCTGGTCCTGTCCTTCTGTACTCGGCGCAGGTGGTGAGACTCCAGATCGGAGAGGTGATGGAACGTGAGTGCTTGAACTGATTATTAAGAAGGTATCAATGCTCATTTTTCTCGCTAGAGCCTCTCCCAATAGCCCCACTCCCTTTCAGCCTTGCATTTACTCTTAACCTCCCTTATACCAACAAAATGCTTTGGACTGTATCCAGGAAAGAAGAGATTTTCTTTGATATTTAAAATTGTATATTAGTAAAGAATTAAATGTTAGAGAAAAACTGCAGTAGTAGGCCAGGCATTCAGCCATAGTCTTTTAGTCATTTTCATTCATGTTTTTCCTGCCTGTCCCTTACCTCTTCACCCTCCATCCGCCGTCCTCTACATCCCTTTTCCTTTCTTTCCCTTCTCTCCTTCCCTTCTTTCTTTCATTCTTTTACCGCTAACTAGAGGCCAAGACATGATAGCCACACATCTGCAGGCACGTCAGAGGAAAATCAAAACTTGAATTTAGCCACAGTATCACAATAAACATAACTGATGGTAATTCCTTAGTATTGCATTCACGTTTCCTGATTGGCCCACACGTGGCTTTTTACAAGTTGGTGATGTTTAAACTACATAATTTGTTTTGAGTTGCTGTCTTTTGTAATCTGTGCTAATCCACCTTCCCTTGGTCCTCCTCTTTAGGAACACCATTTATTTGTGGGAGAACTTGGGTTTTCAATATTCTCACATAAATTGCTTTATTCTACTGTTACTTTACAAAAAGAAGAAGAAGAAGCACAAAAACCGAGCACACTTGGCTGCACTTTGCATCACACAGTAAGTGTGTGATACTGAGGCCTGTGGCCCACCCTGGAGGCTGGTTCAGTTGACCTTGGCTACCTAACTGTTACGAGGCTTTAAAAGCTTCCCAGTGATTCTATTGTGTAGCGTGACTTTGATACTTTTAATTTGCTTTCATGTTTTTACCTGTTCATGAGTTCTTGGATGTAGAGGTTCAATTACATTTAGGTTTACTTACTTGAATAAAATTATAGTATCCCAGATCTCTTGTGACAGCTAATTAGGAGGGAGTGTTTTCTGGGTTCTTTGTAACAGTTGATAGAATGTTCACCCAGGTATGATGGTTCACACCAGTAATCTCGGCTCTTGGGAGGCTGAGGCAGGAGGATTGCCCTGAGTTAAAGGATATCTTGGCTTACATGGAAAACTCAAGGCCACTCTGGACTGGAGTGAGACCCTGTCTTTAAAAAAAAAGAAAAAGGAAAAAGGAAAGCTACAATCAATGAGTCAAGGTTACTTAGTTTCCATCTATCACCTATGTTATCCCTTGAAGTGCAGAAAATAGTGAGAAATAGAAACTCAAGTGGGCACAGACTTGGGACTATCTTTCCCTAGTCACGCTAGCCTTGCTTGTTCTGATCTCCTAATTCCACTGAGAAAAGAGGAGTGCACTGCCACCTCAGTGTACTCAGAACCTCGTAGTCAGTTCTTGCTTAAAACCTAGCTCCTTTTGATTCAAAAGAATCAGATCTTCCATCCCTTTTAGGAAGCCCAGTTCTCACAGCCTCCCGGAAGCTGTGAAAAACTGAGTCACTGACTAGTTACTATGTGGCATTTCCAAGGTCACACATCTGAGAGTGGTGGAGAGAAGACATTCACAAATGTTGTCTTATTCCAGTGCCCTCATTCTAACTCTGGTGGGATACTCCATCCAGCCTTCTCTGGCACAGGTTATGCCTACTTGAGCTCACTTGTGAGGCACATGCACATTGGGCTGCCACTGAGTGCCCATTTGACACAGCTTCTGTGATTACACAGTGAAGGACAAGGAAAGGTGCTTCCGTTTACTCAGTCCGCATGGCTCAGAGAGCTCCAACACATCTGCCTGTCCGTTTGCTGTCTGTCATCCAGCCACGGGAAATAAGCGTGCCTGTCTGTGCTCTGGAGGCAGTCTTTGTCTTCGCTTTTTTTTTTTTTTTTTTTTTTTTTTTTTGTCCTCGCCTTCTTACCACATGACTTTCTCTGGTTTCTAAGTTCTGTAAGCTTATAATACTGAGATGTATCAGCTGGCTTTCCAGTTTTGAAGTTGACATTTGTGTGTGTTGTATGATTGTGTTCCAATACTTGTGCATTTGCTTATACTGGTACATGCACACGGTGCACATGGAAGCAGGAGATCGGTCTTGAATATCTGCTTGCATTGCTTTCCACATTTATTTTTATTTATGTTTTTGAGGCAGCGTCTCTCACTGAACCTAGAGCTCACCAATTGGGCAAGAGTTGGCCATCACACCCTAGGGGTCCTCTAGTCTCCATCCCCAGTGCTGGAATTACAGGTGCATGCCACCATCTGGCGCTTCCATGGTTGCTGGGCATCTGAACTCAGCTCCTCAAGCTGGTGCAACAGGTACTTGGCTGATTAAGCCATATTCCCCACCCCTACATTTTCACTCTTGCAGCTGTGGTGTATAGTTTCCATGGTAACAGCAACTCTGAAGTTTCTGAGGCTGCTATTTGTCACCTAGTGGGTAGAAACCAGGAGTGCTGCTAAACATTCTAATAATTAAAAGCTAGTCCCCTTTTTTCTATACCATGTAAGTAACCTCACTTATAAATGCCTGAATTTAGAAAAATAACTGTTTACCTAATGCATTTGTGTTCATTCAGTCTTTATCTTTTTCTTTCTTTCTTTTTTTTTTTTTTTTTTTTTTTTTTTTTTTTTTTCTTTTCGAGACTGGGTTTTTCTGTGTAGCCTTGGCTGTCTTGAACTCACTTTGTAGACCAGGCTGGCATCGAACTCACAGCGATCCACCTGCTTCTGCCTCCAAGCACTGGGATTAAAGTCGTGCACCACTACCGCCCAGCCAGTCTTTCTCATACACAGTAACAAATGTATTCTGTTTCTCTGATATATTAGTACCTAGGGAATAGAAGAATAAGATGAGGACAGTTGTTTTCAAGAATCTCAGGGGGTTAGACTATTAGGATGTATGTGGCAGGATTATACTGTGAAACAGAAATCACACCACGCAGCAGAGCCCCTTTAGAGGTTTATTAATGGAAAGAAATACAGAGACAGTCTCTGGAGACAAACAGGGAAGAAAGGGCCCGGGGATGGGTGGAATTCTCTTTATAGGTGACCTAGTGCATGTGCAGAAAGTGCACATGCATGTGTAGGCATACACATGTCAGGGGATGGGAGGAATTCCCTTTATAGGTCGACCTAGTGCATGTGCAGGAACACACACACACATACCGTACATACCTGAATCTTGCCGGCTGGGGGTGACATGTTTCTGATGGCATGCTTCCAGGGTGGCTTTGGTGTTGCCTGTTTCCCTATAGTCATCAGGGCCTTTAGGGGTGGCTGTATTGCTGCCTGTTTACTAACATAGAGAATTTATTTATTTAGAGACATGGTTTTACTATGTAGCTTGGAGTACCCTGGAGCTCAACTATGTAGAGTAGACTGGCCTTGCACCTGCCCTGTCTCTCTCTCTTTGATGAGTGCTGGGATTCCAAGTATACCCCTTCATGCCTGGCTGACAAGTTTTATTTGACAATCCCAAAGTTCAATTCTAGCAGGGGCATTACTTATTTTACAGACCATAAGATGCACCCAGTTTTTAGAGCAGTCAAGAAAAACAAAAATCGAACCATAAGGTGCACCTTTATCCCACACACAGTTTGGGCATGGGACAGAGTGTGTCTTATGGTCCGAAAAATATGGTATGTAGAAACCAGTGCTAGCTTGAATGAAACCATTCATGCCCTGGTTAGGAATTTTAGGTGCTGTCTGATGGAAGCTTGGGAGGATGTGGTAGGAAGGAGAGAGAGGGGAGGGGAAAGAGAAGAGGGACATTTGCTTACTTTCTAGACTGGAGACAGTAGTGCTGGTAACTAGGAGGGTAGAGACACAGACGATCTGAGAGACGCTCCAGGGAAGAACAGATTGGAGTAGGTGATCCTTGTGGGGACTGAGTGAGAAGAGGCAGTCACCTGACTCTGAGGATGCCAGGAGGAAGAGCTGCTGTGCATAGAGAATGCTGCAGTGGAAAAATGGGGAGGAAGCAAGAAAATTAGCCTTGCTGGAAGCATATTGACGCAGATTTGTTTGTAGACTTTCCAGTTAGAACTGCGGTGGGAGCACCTTAAGATGGGGATCAGGAGTCCTTGTCTAAGAAACAGGAGCTAAAATCTTGCAAGGGAGTCAGGATATAAGGGCAGGGCTTGTCAAGAACAGAGTGCAGAAGCCCACTCTTACTTAAAAGGAGAAAGGGCAGCAGAACTGTCCTGATGTTACTGTACCACTTTTTTTAGTTGACATTGGCTTACTGCTCACCACATTTTCGCCACCATTCCAAGAACTTTATTAATACACAAACAGTGTTCACGACGTTCCTGCCGGCACTAACCTGTCTGCATATGAGGAAGTCGAGGCATAGAGATAGGTGGATCCTGAAGAGGAAGGCGACACGAGAGAAAGGCTCCATAACCCAGGGACAAGGGAGTTGCTGGAAGCAGACAGCAACTTCAGCCTGGCTGCCTGAGAAGCCGTAGCCCGTGGAAACTGAAGGAAGCTTTGCTGACTCCTGAGACCTATGGTGTGCTCTACATCTGTGTTGAAACCTTGGTAGAAAGACAAAACTGGAGTTTTAAGTCTGGCGGGCTTTCAAGAAGTTTGGTCTTGAAGGGATACAGAGTAGCCGACTGAGAAGGTGTCATTGCATCCCTTAGGGTAAGGACTTGGAGATTTATTTTGCCACTTTAATGTTCCTGATGAAAAAAGTTCTACAAAGCTTAGATACCCTGCTTGACAGACTGCTTTGAACTCAGGTTAGGCTTCAGTCTTCAACCATTTGGGTAAAGCTCACATCAGAGAGATTTGTTTTTTAACTGCTCCAGTCAATGAAAGGGAACTTTATTTGGTTCCGACGTCACGGACCAGCTTTATTTGACCTTCTTCTTGGGCCAAAGGTTGTTAGTGTGGCCACACTTCTTGTGGCAAGTGACTAGCGCGGGTGCAGACGTGCGGCAGATCATCTTATCGCAGTTCTACTGGGCCAGCTGTCGAAGGGACTGCTCAGTGATGTCACCACGCAGGCGCAGCACCAGGTGCAAGGTGGACTCTTATTGGATGTTGTAGTCGGACAGGGTGTGGCTATCCTCCAGCTGCTTGCCAGCGAATGTCAGCTTCTGCTGGTCAGGTGGGATGCCTTTCTTGTGTTGGATCTTGGCCTTGATAATTCTTGGTGGTGTCACTGGGCTAGACCCCAAGAGTGATGGTCTTGCCCGTCAGGGTCTTCGCGAAGTTCTGCATGTTGGCATCTGCTGCTTGGCCGCCTCGTTGAAGAGCTATCAGAATTTAAGTCTCATTAAAACAGGCATCTAGGAATTAAAATTTCAGTTGTATTTCCTCTGATAGAGGTCCTTTGTTTTCCCTAAATGTAATGTAGAGGAAAACTAATACTCATTTCCTATTGATGCCTAACAAGTTACCCTCAGTACACACAAACAAAGCCTGTTACTTTTATTTGTAAGTTAGAAGGCCAGGCAGGCTCAGCTGAGTTCTCTGTTTAGAGACAAACAAAAGCCAGGGTCAAAGTGTTAATGGAGCCGGTCTTGGAACTGTAGGTTCTAGCTGAAATCCGCCTAAAGCTCATTGGTGCTCCTGATAGAAGTCAGCTCCTTGTGACCAGTGTGATCATTCTGAGTGTGTCGTAGCCAATGTTGTGGTGATTATTTAAGACAGCAAGTATTTGGGATCATCTTTAAGAAGTGGGCCAGCCATAGATCAGGGTTCTAATGGTATTACTCTGAGCCAGTTACTAATTAGGAAGGGTCCTAGGGAGTTCAGACAGTGTCTTCACTGAAACGTGGCTGCCTCAGCCTCAAGTTCTCTCTCTAGAGCTATGAGGTGTTCAGACCCATTTCCACAATGGCCTTTGGTGAGCTCATTGTGGGGTTCAGATTCCTTCATTACTTTGGCAAAATACCTAACAAAAAGTAACTTAAAGAAGGGTTTATTTCGAGATACTGTCTCCCATACTAGGGAAGTCAGATGCAGGCAGCTGAAGTGAGTGGTCACATTGTGTCTGTAATCAGGAAGCAGAGAGAGGTGAATGCTGGTGCTCTTATGTTGTGCTTATTATTTGATCTAGGACCTTTGTCCATGGTCACAGTGAGCCTTCTTACTTCAGTTAACGTTCTCTAAAATACCCCCAGAGAGCCCTCTAAGGGACCCCAAACCCTGTCAAGTCAACAAGATTAACTTGTGATAACTAAATCCAACACTTAAAAATCATAACATATTAACCCTGGCCCCTAGACTCACATTCATCTTATACTGTAAAATGTGTTTAGTCTGTCTCCAGATGTCCTTAACAGTGCCAACACTTTTCAGAACATAAGTGCAGGGTTTTTTTCTGCAACTCAGGCAATCCCTTAACTTTGAGCCCTTGTAAAAATAATACAAGTAATATAGTTCTAATGTACACTGTCACAAAGTAAACATTCTTATTCCAAAGAAGAGGGATGGGAACGCGGCAGGGAAAAATGTGACCATAGCAAGACTGGAAGCCAGGAGGAGGACACCAGGTCCTGCACGTCTGTGTCTAGCAGCTGGGCTTCTTGATGGAATCATCTGGGCTTAACAACTTTGGGCAGCTCTACCTCTCCAGCTCAGGTGACCTCTTTTTTGTGCTCTACTCCGTCCTCAGCAGCTGTCCTGTGATCCTGGCATCTCCTACATTTTTGGAGTCTCCACTGCAATTCAGGCTTTATGCTCCCAGCTTCGTGCCACGGCCTTACAGGGAATCTGACCACACATTGCCTAGTCTTTCTGGAATTCTGCAAGCCTCTGTGATCCCTTTACTTTTCTATCTTTCATGCTTGTAAACCAATACTATGTAGATGATGCTTTCAAGTACTGTTTGCTTAAATTGTAGCTTGATTCCTTTGTGTCGCTGTCTTAGTGGTCACTGTGTGCCTTTGAGGCTGACCCTGGGGAAATACTTTCATGGCAGCCATTTTGAATCACTGAACTCTTGTGGTGATGTTCTATTTAAAGGAGTTTCACATGTTAGGATTTTGAATGGGTGGGTGGGTTGTGCCTTCATGGAGCCTTTTCTATTTTCCAGATGTAGAACACAAGGTTTCTCTTTTGTGATGCTTGTTTGACAATTCCAGAAGCTTTGTCTGCATGCACTTCATTGTTACATTACGCTAGTACACCTTTCCTAAACAAACCACATTTTCCATATATTTTTGGATTCTCCCCCTATTGATTTGAGTAAGAGCAGTGAGCACTAGTCATGCCGTAGCCTGAATGCCATCCTGTTTGGAATGTTCTTCTGCCAAATAAATTACTCTAATTATTATTATTTTTAATTCATTCTGAAGTGCTCACGGCATGGACATAATGCAACCAGATTCTTTGCCAGGATGTAAACTTGAACAGATTCTGTTTCAGTCCCTGAAAGCGTCCATATTCTGCTCTGAAGCTCCATCAACCAGGCCTCCATTGCTCACGTATTTCTGCCATTCTAGAATTGCAGGCCCCATCAGCAGGGCCTGCTAAGCTTTTCTTGTATCCACAGGGCTTTAGCCTACACCCCTAAATTGTCTTGTTCTCTCCACAAGCCAGGGGGTGTAAGAAACACAGGGCAAACTTTATCACAGCAATGGCCTCTCCTCTGGACTAGTTCTGTTAGCTACTTTCTTGTTGCTGTGACAAAATATCCAACAGAAGCAAACAAAGGGTTTATTTTAGTTGACAGTTTGAGGGTACAGTACAACATGGGGGTAGCTGCTTATATTCTGTCTAGTGAGGAAGCAGAGATGAGCACGCCTGCTCCAGTTGCTCTTTTCTGTGTGGGACCCAAGCCCATAGAACGATGCCACCCACAGTCACGGTGAATCTTCTGACTGAAGTTAACCTCTCCAGAACACTCTCACAGACATGCGTAGTTGACTCTACCCCCCCCCCCCCCGCCGCCCCCAAGATGGTACGGAATTAGAAGCTACAAAGGCATTTTGAACATGGGGATCTCTTCAGTTGCCCATTGGCAGTTTTCTTCGGGTCCTGGGCCTAGGAGGAGGGAAACATTTGCAACTACAGTGGCTGATAGTCATCTCCACCTCTCAGAAGTCTTTTGCAGAAAGACAGCTCACAGCTACAGTGAAACGGGAGAACTGCTTGGCTCAGGATGGCTAGAGAACCAAGGGAAAGCACAACCCTGGACTCGCACTCTGCAGAGGACCAGATGGAGCTACTGGTCATAAAGGTGGAACAGGAAGAGGCCTCCCCCTTGGCAGAGGAGGCCAGTTGGCTGGGCAGCCCCGGGCCCGACCGCTCCCGCCAGCGCTTCCGTGCTTTCCGCTACCCTGAGGCAGCCGGACCCAGGCAGGCGCTGAGCCGCCTCCGCGAGCTCTGCAGACAGTGGCTGCGGCCAGACGTGCACAGCAAGGAGCAGATCCTGGAGCTGCTGGTGCTGGAGCAGTTCCTGACCATCCTGCCAGGGGAGCTGCAGGCCTGGGTGCGCGAGCAGCACCCCGACAGCGGGGAGGAGGTGGTGGCTCTGCTGGAGTACTTGGAGAGGCAGCTGGATGAGACGCCTCCGCAGGTAGAAGGGTCTGAGACCTATGTCCTGTGCATAACAGGAAGGTGGAGGTGGGGGAGGGAGGGAGGGAGGGAGGGACATTGCCTCGAGCCTGTGAAGTGACCTGGACCCCTTAGTTCAATGCATGAAGCAAAGTATAAGGATTGTGGAAGAACTCAGTCCTAGAGAAGCTAGGATAGAATATGTTGAGCAGGATGGTAAAAGTTCATGTACTTTTTGTTGTGTTTTTTCAAGACAGGGTTTCTCTGTGTATCCTTGGCTGTCCTGGACTCGCTTTTATAGACCAGGCTGACCTCGAATTCACAGAGCTCTACCCGCCTCTGTGTCTCTGAGTCCTAGGATTACAGGCATGCACCACCGTGCCTGGCTTATAGGTGTACTTTTTTTTTTTTTTTTTTTTTTTTTTTTTTTTTTTTGGTTTTTCGAAACAGGGGTTCTCTGTGTAGCCCTGACTATCCTAGACTCACTTTATAGACCAGGCTGGCCTCGAACTCAACAGCGATCCGCCTGCCTCTGCCTCCTGAGTGGTGGGATTAAAGGCGAGTGCCACCACGCCCAGCTAGATGTTCCTGTGTTGAATAAGACACAAGTACAGATTTGAGCAGTGGCAATACATAAATACTTTGTAGGTGTTTTCTTGCCTTCTGTGACAACAGCTACAGTGTCTAGCTGGCAGTGCTGTGGTGTTTATTCCTCCACCCCACCCCATTGTAGTTCCCATTGACACTGGAGGGAAAGTCTACAGTATTCTTAGAATCTAAAAAGGTTTTGTTGTTGTTTGTTATTTTGTTTTGTTTTGATTTTTCTTCCTATTCAAATTTATGGATCCCCTGTTTGAACTCCTGGTAGAAAACAGGCAGTATTTAACCTGCGTCTTCTGCCCTGTTTGAGAAGACATTTTCCACATTGCATTCACTAGTGTTTTTGTATCAAAGGACTCATGGCCTTCTAACTAGTGACCAACGCCAAGGTTCTGGACTTGGAGTTATTGCCTGAGTTCTTTAACAGGGAAAAGTCACTGTAAGTCTATGAACTTCATTTTGTATAAAAGATGTGAAAGTTGGAAGAGAAAGGAGCTTGGAAACTGTGAGTCCATAATCTAGAAGCAAACCTGGTCTGGTAGCCCACACCACACCCTACTGGGCGTGTTCATATCTTACTGTTTGCCCCACTCTGTAGACTAACTTAGAGCCACCACCCCAGGGGTTGCTATGCAGTTATGTCACCATTTTCCTAACAGGTCACAATCTCCATGTGTGTAATAAGAAGCAATGAAGGAGCGGTGCAAACGTTTGCCTGGGCTCCCAGCTTAGCCTTGCTGTTTAATACAGTGATCTTGGATGAGCCGCACCCTTGGGGTAGTTGTGCGTGCTAAGTGAGGGCGTGCTTATCAAAGTTGGATACAGTGCCAAGCTGAAAGAAAGTGCTTTGAAAATGTCTAAGAAGTAGATGGAAAATAAAAATAAATGAATGACTTCTAGGTTCCAGATGATGACGATGGGCAGGAACTCCTTTGTTCCAAGGCAGTACTGTTGTCATCAGCTCAGGGCTCAGAAAGTGGCCAGGTGGAGCCCATGGAGCCTCTGCTGAAGCAGGAGTCTTTGGGAGGCCTGCCGTCAGAAGTCAGAGGTTAGTGTTACCAGGCTTCATGGTTCCTGTGATTGTTTACTTTTCCTTTTTGTGATGGTGCATGTGAGGAAACCCAGGGCTTCACACATACTAAGCAAATGCTTTCCCCAAGGACCCACATGCAGGCTCTCCAAGAGCTTTTATGTATCTTTAGAGAACATCTTTGGATCTGGTAGCAATCGGTATTTGGAAAGGGAAATATTTTATAAACTAGTATTTGCGTAAATTTATTAGTCAAGTTTTTACCTGGGGTTCTGTAACACAGGTGCTGGGTGCTAGTGTGCGTCTCACCTAGAGCTTCTCTCCATTGTAGTCACCCAGGGGGGCCACTGCGGAGAAGATGGAGTGTCAGCTACCAGGCTCACTTCAGAGTTGCAGGTGAGTTAGAGCTGCCCTCCCCCCCTCAGCACTTCATCTCCATCCCTACCCTCCCTCCTCCCTCCTCAGCCCTCGATCTCCATCCCTCCCCTCCATCCTTCCTCCTCAGCCCCTCCATCTCCATCCCTACCCTCCATCCTCCTCCTCAGCACTCCATCTCCATCCCTACCCTCCCTCCTCCCCCCTCAGCACTCCATCTCCATCCCTACCCCCATCATACCTCCGCAGCCCTCCATCCTACCTCCCCTCCCTCCTCAGCCTCCATCTCCATCCCCTATCCTCCATCCTCCCTCCTCAGCCCTCCATCTCCATCCCTACCCTCCCCCTCCCTCCTCAGCCCTCCATCTCCATCCCTACCCTCCCCCTCCCTCCTCAACACTCCATCTCCATCCCTACCCTCCATCCTCCCTCCTCAGCCCTCCATCTCCATCCCTACCCTCCATCCTCCTCCTCAGCCCTCCATCGCCATCCTTACCCTCCATCCTCCCTCCTCAGCACTCCATCTCCTACCTACCCTCCCCCTCCCGCTCAGCACTCCATCTCCATCCCTACCCTCCATCCTCCTCCTCAGCCCTCCATCTCCATCCCTACCCTCCATCCTCCCTCCTCAGCCCTCCATCTCCATCCCTACCCTCCATCCTCCTCCTCAGCACTCCATCTCCATCCCTACCCTCCCCCTCCCTCCTCAGCACTCCATCTCCATCCCTACCCTCCCCCTCCCTCCTCAGCCCTCCATCTCCATCCCTCCCCCCCCCCTCCCTCCTCAGCCCTCCATCTCCATCCCTACCCTCCCCCTCCCTCCTCAGCCCTCCATCTCCATCCCTACCCTCCCCCTCCCTCCTCAGCCCTCCATCTCCATCCCTACCCTCCCCCTCCCTCCTCAGCACTCCATCTCCATCCCTACCCTCCATCCTCCCTCCTCAGCACTCCATCTCCATCCCTACCCTCCATCCTCCCTCCTCAGCACTCCATCTCCATCCCTACCCTCCATCCTCCCTCCTCAGCACTCCATCTCCATCCCTACCCTCCCCCTCCCTCCTCAGCACTTCATCTCCATCCCTACCCTCCATCCTCCCTTCTCAGCACTCAGCTCCATCCCTACCCTCCCTCCTCCCCCTCAGCACTCCATCTCCATCTCTACCCTCCATCCTCCTCCTCAGCACTCCATCTCCATCCCTACCCTCCCTCCTCCCCCTCAGCCTTCCATCTCCATCCCTACCCTCCCCCTCCCTCCTCCCACTCCATCGCCATTTCATCCCTGCCCTCCCCTCCCTCCTCAGCACTCCATCTCCATCCCTACCCTCCCTCCTCCCCCTCAGCCCTCCATCTCCATCCCTACCCTCCCCCTCCCTCCTCAGCACTCCATCTCCATCCCTACCCTCCCTCCTCCCCCTCAGCCCTCCATCTCCATCCCTACCCTCCCCCTCCCTCCTTAGCACTCCATCTCCATCCCTGCCCTCCCCCTCCCTCCTCAGCACTCCATCTCCATCCCTACCCTCCATCCTCCACCCTGTTCCTTGGTAGGATCCATCTCCAGGTCTGTTCACTGTTTAACTCCGTAGAGCATGCCATGTGGGGTGGTGTGGGAGAGGCTGTGGGCTCACAACCCAGATATTTCCTATTCTATCCTTTTGGTGGACTTTTATTCTTTTAGGGGTTGCTGAAAATGGAAGATGTAGCCCCAGCCCTTTCCCCCAGATGGACGGAACAGGATTCATCTCAGATGAACCTCTACAAAGATGGAATGCAGGAGAACCCTGGGAGCCTGGTCTCCCTGGGTAAGACTAATTTCTTCTCAGGCTTCTTGTTATCATTTACATAAAGAACCTGTTTCCCCTGCTAGGCTGTTAAAAGCTGTTGCGCCCATTACGTTTGGAATCATATACACACTTTGGAGGCCTAGTATTGACTAGCTCCTTCATGCTTGTCACCGCGATTCTTTGTCCTCTGTCTTAATTATGGTTTCTATTGCTGTGACAAAGCATCCTGACCAAAAGCATTTTAGCTTACGGTTCCGCATCATAGTCCACCATGAAAGGAATTCAGGACAGGAAGTCAAAGCAGGAACCTGGAGGTAGAAACACAAGCTCCAGAGGGGCGCTGCTTAGACTTGCTCCTCATGGCTTAGCCAGCCTGTTTCCTTGTGCACTCCAGGAACACCTGCTCAGGGCTGGCCCTGCTGAGCTAGGCCTTCCCACATTAATTAATCAAGAAAATACCCCTGCACACTTGCCTACAGGCCAGTTTTATAGAGGAATCTTCTCAGTTAAAATTCCTTCTCAGATATGTCTAGGTTTGCGTCACGTTGACAAAAGCCAAGTAGCATACCCTCTGAGTGTTGTAGTGATGGGGAATGGCGCAGAGCAGAGAGAATCCCTGCGAGTGTTCTGGCTCCGAGGGATGCTCAGGTCATAGTACAGGGCTGCGATCTCAGAGTACAGCACACTTGCGGAGCATGCATGAGAACATGGCTTCGGTGAACTACAAAAAGTCTTCCCTGCCCGTCCCTGCTCCCATCCGTGACTAGTGAAAAGGCTGAGGAGCCTCCCCACAAGAACTGCGAGTCAGTGTGAGAGTTAGAAGCAGCATTAGACACATGGCCCTGCTACAAGCCCTGGCCCTAGAGGAAAGGACAGAGGGCTACCAGGCTTGTCAGACATCACACAACTCACTGGTGGCATGGTTGGACTTCCAGTTTTTGTCTCAGAGAACTGATGTTCCGTTCTGGTGTGCCTGCCACTGCCGGGGCATAGTTCACTATAACTGCCTTTGTCTTTGTCCTAGTTGGGGTTTCTATTGCTGCTATAAAACATCATGGCCAAAAAGCAAGTTGGGGAGGAAAGGGGTTTATTCAGCTTACACTCCCACATTGCTGCTCATCACTGAAGAAAGTCAGGACAGGAACTCAAACAGGGCACCAACCTGGAGGCAGGAGCTGATCCAGAGGCCACAGAGGGATGCTGCTTACTGGCTTGCTTTCTATGGCTTGCTCAGCCTGCTTTCTTGTAGAACCCAGGACCACCCACAGTGGGCGGGGCCCTCCCCCTCCAATCACTAATTGAGAAAATGCCTTACAGCTGAGCCTCATGGAGGCATTTTCTCAACTGAGAGTCCTTCCTCTGATGACTCTAGCTTTTGTCAAGTTGACACAAAACCAACCACTACAACTGATCACCCCTTGTCAGCTTGACACACAAGCACATCACTAGTAAGCTACCACCCTTCCTTTCCTATTCATTTCCAAGATCTCACACTAATTACCGCTGATTTCTTAGCTCCAACCAGCCAGCATCAATTGTCCCAGTAGTGGAAAAATTTCACATCGGTGGTACTGGTCTCTTGTTAATTGTGGCTGACTCTTCAGCCCCAGTAGACCAGAATGACAGACTCTTAATTCAAAGTAGCAAATAGACCATCTCACTGAACTCTCAACTCTCAATGGCTTTTCTAACCCAAAGTTCCAGAGTTCTTCCACAGTCCTCCAAAAAACATGGTCAGGTCTGTCACCCCACAATCCTTGCACAAACTTATCTTAGTTAGGGTTTCTATTGTTGTAACGAAACACCATGACCAAAAGTTGGGGAAGAAAGGCTTTATTCAGCTTACACTTCCACATTGCTGTTCATCACTGAAGGAAGTCAGGACAGGAACTCACATGGCAGGAAGCTGGAGGCAGGAGCAGATGTAGAGGCCATGGAGGGTGCTGCTGACTGGCTTGCTTCCCTGACTTGCTCAGCCTGCTTCCTTATAGAACCCAGGACCACCAGCCCAGGGACAGAACCACTCAGAATGAGCTAAGCCCTCCTTCATTGATCAGTAATTGAGAAAATGCTTTACAGCTGGATCTCATGGAAGCATTTCCTCACCTGAGGCTCCTTCCTCTCTGATGACTCTAGCTTATGTCAAGTTGACACAAAGTCAACCAGTACAATCTATCCCAAATAGATGTGAACACTGCAGAATCTTTTCTGTTGCTTCCTGTGCTCAGTCCTTTTCACATCTCTTTTAGTTTGTTTTCTATTGCTCTAATAAATACTATCTGACCCAAATACTATGACTCCTTGAGGGAATAAAGGGTTTATTTTCATGCCACAGTCTTTTTGTTGAGGGACGTCAGAGCAGGAACTCAAACAGGAACCTAAGGGCAGAGATTGAAGCAGAGACCATTGAGAAATGCTCCCTTGCTTTCTTCTACAGGCAGAACTACCTGCCTAGGGACAGCACCACTGACTATTTGCTGGGCCCTCCAACATCAGTGATTAAACAAGAAAATGCCTCCAACCAACTTGCCACAAGCCAGTCTGATGGCAGTGCATCCTCAGTTGACATACCCTTGTAGTTTGTGTCAAGTTGACACAAGGTAACCAGCACAAGTGAGTTGACCCTTGTCAACTTGACACACAAATATGCGTTATTAAACCATGACCTTTTCTTTCTTCTTTATCCCAGAGATCTTGTGTTAACATTCCAGTATAAAAAGTATAATTTTAGAAATCTTATTGTCTTTTTTAAAAATCTTAACACTTTATAATTCAGTCTTTTTAAAAAAAAAAAAAAGTATCTAGTCTCTTTAACTGTTGGGTCCTGTAAAATTAAGAACAAGCCAAGTAATTTACTCCACAAGGGAAGCACTAGGACATAAAAACAATCACACTTAAGCAAAGCCAAGTCCAGCAGGATAGCTTCAAATCTTGTAGCTCAGTATCCAAGATCTGTGACTCACTAATGATAGGCTGGCCTCTGAACGGCTTGGTCAGCCCTGTTGCTCTCCAGCAGAGAAAGTGGAGTATTTAATCTGAGGCATATGTCTGTGTTGCCTTTCTAGTATCGCAGCTTTGGGGGTTCCCCACACCTCCACTGTGCATGCACAGCAGTCCTCAGTTCTCACCACCTTCTCTCCACTGCCACTCTTCTTGCTTAATGCTCTTCTTCCAACAGCCCCGTTGTGTGGTTGATTTACCAGTATCACCTAACAGTGTTTATTACTAGGCCTATAGTTATTATTATGACAGTTATTTTCTAACCTGCTAGCAGTCAATCTAGACACAGACACCTGTTATATTTTTAAAATAGCCTTCGTTAACCTGGGGCAGGGCAGATATTAATCCTCTAAACCACTTCCCATAGTGGGGAAGGTGTGGGATCCCTGTCCCAATACTATGCCATCTGGTCCTAATAATTTCTTTCAAGCTACCTCCCATGCATAACCCCATATACTTCCTAATGTTCTCCATCCACGCCAGCCATGTGCTTCTCCACCCAACCCATGGCAGCCTTCCTTCTTCCTCTCCTCTCCTCCAGCCCTCTTCTTCTCAAGACTCTCTCTCCCCAAGCCCTGGAACACCTGCACAGGTGTGATGGCCTTTTATTGGTCAAACAGGTTAGGCTCTAGGCAAGGTCCTAGTGGGTCACAGAGACAGCAAACAGTAATTAGCATAAAAATACATCAGACCAACCTCCAACACCCCATTCCTGTGTTCCTGTCTCCCTAGCTTTTCTGTTATCTCCTTTTTATTCCATCCGAATTTCTCCATGTAAATGCTTGACCTTGGTAATTCTTGTCTCCATGCTATTCGTCACAGTGCTCCCAAAGCATAATTAACAGTTGTTGGCATTTGTGTTTCAGACCAGGAGATGCAGGCTAAGATTAGGGACTTGCCTCCAGCCGGGGAACACATGGAACAAAAGCCCGAGCAGACAGTGTGCTTCCTGGGGGACGACACTGTCCAGGTTCCTGCAGGTGCGGAAGCCAGTGAGCAGGACAGCAAGTTACAGACAACACAGAAGAGTGCCACAGGAGCTAGGCGCTTCTATTGCCGTGAGTGTGGAAAGAGTTTTGCTCAGAGTTCAGGCTTAAGTAAACACAAAAGAATCCACACTGGATTGAAGCCCTATGAGTGTGAGGAGTGTGGCAAAGCCTTCATCGGGAGCTCAGCTCTCATCATTCATCAGAGGGTTCACACGGGCGAGAAGCCGTATGAGTGTGAAGAGTGTGGCAAGGCCTTCAGCCACAGCTCAGACCTCATCAAGCACCAGAGAACCCACACCGGGGAGAAGCCCTACGAGTGTGAGGACTGTGGGAAAACCTTCACTCAGAGCTGCAGCCTCCTTGAACATCACAGGATTCACACCGGGGAGAAGCCCTACCAGTGCAACATGTGTCCCAAAGCCTTTCGGCGCAGCTCACATCTCCTGAGACACCAGAGGACCCACACTGGGGATAAAGATTATTTTGTTCCAGAACCTTACTGGGAAAGCCAGAGTAGGGTGGAAAGCCATTGGGAAAACATTGAGACTCCTGTGTCTTATCAATGCAATGACTGTGAGAGGAGCTTCAGCAGGATTACAAGCCTTATTGAACACCAGAAAGTCCACACTGGCGAGAAACCCTTTGAGTGCCAAACATGTGGAAAAGGCTTCACCCGACCTTCTTACCTTATTCAGCATCAGAGAAGACACACGGGGAAGAAAACCTCTGTCACAGTGACCCCTGCTGTACATTCCGAAGTTAGTGTTCCCCTGCCGTTGAACTGAAGCCAACCCACAGTTCTCGCTGACTGCAGGCGTGGGCTGGGCTCTATTTAATAGTGCACATCCTCAGATATTAGGGACCTGCCTGAGACTCCTTAGCTTCTACATTCTAGAAGGTGACTAGAAAAAAGAACTGAAATCACAGGCGGTTATGAGAGAGTTGTCTGCGAGAGTTCTCACCATTGGATTCCGACGGGCTTCCTGCCTGGCACATGGCCTTCCCTTGGCCTGCACGTCATGTCTCCTGAGGGAATGCTTAGGCTTGGGGTTGTTACTCTGACCCTTCGTTAGGCTAATGAGCCCTTCACATGTGGTCAGACTTGGAACTCGTAGGTCCTGTTTTGTGCCTTGTATACAGGTGCTAATAAACATTAAGTATAGGGGTGAGATTTCCTACATAGCTCTGAAAACCCATTATTATCTGGAAATTCTCACCAAGGCCATTTGTATATCTTTAAAGAAAAAGAAAATGATGTTTTAGATTGAATAAGTGTAGTACTGCTTTGTTTTGTTTTTGTTTTTTGCCAAGAACCCCAACTTGGCAGGGCAGGGGTGAAGGTGAGGTTACCGTGCTAGAATCCTTTAATTCTTTACCTAATTTAGGAATTCTGTGAGAGTGCCTTAAACAGCTTCCTTAGCATTAGGTCATTGTGAATATGCCACCCATGGAATTCCACTAATATTTTTTTCTGTTAATTTTAT
The DNA here is from genome assembly GCF_903995435.1 of Acomys russatus. Lineage (NCBI taxonomy): Eukaryota > Metazoa > Chordata > Mammalia > Rodentia > Muridae > Acomys > Acomys russatus. Next base: position 7,496,903 of record NC_067139.1, on the reverse strand, counting down.
TACTCTTGGGAGAAAAAAAGAAAAAAAAAACTTTGCTACTCATGTAGTGTGCAAACCAGTTTCAGAATAAAGTGATCAATGTCTAAGACTGAGCCTCTTGGTTCTCACTTTTTGGGCCTAATCAAGAGATTCTGCCTCCTCTCCATATGTCACATCCACAGGCTTAACTGTGCTAAGGCAGTGGGTTATGTTACCAAGAGAAGCAAAACAACCCCTCAGCTGGGGAAGGTCCATAAGCACACGTGGTACAGCAAGATCACTCAAGGATCCAGTACGTGTGGGGCAGCAGTTTGCAGGAGCTTTACCACTGGATAAGCAGCAGCTGGTCTCTGGATGTGCTCTGTTGTACACTGCTTAGTACAGGGAGCGGGGTTGCTAGCTGGCTCTGTCCTTGTATGACCAGCTTCCCAAGGAAGAACTAACTGCAGATGTTTGCCTGTCTCCTACTGTGCTGCTGTGAGCACTCTGGCTTGGCTCTCAGTCTTTTTTTTTTTTTTTTTTTAACATATACATTTATATTATTACACATTATATAAAATAAGCTACATACAGCAAGAAGAACCACAAAACAATCCAGAATTATATTAATGTCACATTCATAGTGCGGCTCTCAGTCTTTTACTTAAGAATATTTCAGTAGCTGGCCTTAGTCCCAGCACTTGGGAGGCAGAGACAGGAGGATTTGTGAGTTTGAGGCTCGCCTGAACTACAGAGCAAGTTCCAAGAGATTCAGGGCTACCAAAACCAACCCTGTCTAAAAAAAAAAAAAAAAAAAAAAAGACATTTCAATAGAGTGCTGAAGAGATGGCTGATGGCTCAGAGGTTACCCACACAGTGCTTTGAAATTACCCATAACCCATTGCAGGGAACCAATACCTGCCTCTGACCCCTGGGGGCACCAGACACACTTGGTGCCCAGATATACATAGGAGCAAAACACTCATAGATCTAAAAATCTTTTTAAAGGGAGTTTCAGGAATGTGACATTTAACAAACTATAACACATATTGATAGTAAGCTGCACAGACCCCCCCCTCAAAGTCCACACTTTGGTAAGCCAGTAAATTCATACTAAATATTTAAAATAAGAATTGCTGCCAGGAGGTGGTAGCAGCGCATGCCTTTAATCCCAACACTTGGGAGGCAAAGGCAGGCGGCTCTCCATGAATTCGAGGCCAGCCTGGACTACAGAGTGAGTTCCAGGGCAGCCAACGGTACGTGGAGAAACCAAAGAGAAGAAAAGGAAAAAAGAATTGCTTGCTTTTGGATCCAGAACTCCACCATAAGCACAACAACCTTTGTCCAGTTCTGTGTTGACTCTAAACCATCCGTAACCATCTGTAACCAAAGCCACTTAAGCACGCATGGTGATTGCCTTTATGTTCACTCTCACTCCCCTCGGACACGGCAGCTCAGCCTCTTTATTTCCTTAATCACGATGGGAATTTCAAACTTGTCTGTAGTGGATGGAAACATGTTTTTGTTTTGATCACAAATGTGGGATGTGAAACCGACTTGTGTGAGGATGTGCAGTGTTTTTCCACTGAAAACAGACTTGTGAGAGAGCAGGGGATGCTTGCTCACTGGTGGAGGAACCACCTCTTGCCAGGGCGTGGTCTTTGCCAACGGATAAACATCCTAGTTCAGACTCTGAGAGGATACATATACATATGCGTTCCAAAACAAGAGGCTTGGCTTTTTTGGCTTTTTGGCTTCTTATTGTTGGGGATTCATCACTCTTTGAGCGAACGACTCCAGAGAACTCATTGTGGTTGCAGAGGTTGCAGAGGTAATCACCTTTGCTGAATTGCTGGTTTGCTGTTTAAACAGGTCTGCTGAAATCCTGACTATGAAAGTAGAATTGCTCCACAGAACTGAGTCTAAAAAGGTCGATTTCTCCTGTTCCCATTAACCTCTTTTCTCTCCTATCTAGGGTAGGTGGGTTGGAAGGGAGGTGTAAGCATTAAAGAACCTCAAATAAAGTAGTTCAAAGCCTACACTTGTCAACTGAAGTCAGTACTATGAAAGTATTTATTTACATATTTTTAAAATGGAGTCACTTCTACAAAAGTCTCAGGGTGCCTGCTTGCTTTCTCACAAACTTCCATTAGTCTAACACTTATTAGGATAGAAATGCGCCCATTGCTGTATCTGTTAATACTCAATTGATTTCTGGCATCAGCAGCCTTCCATAGTTACAATAGCAGTGTTGAGATTCTGGAGTTTGGATATAACGGACTTTTGTAGCTTGATTTCACAATGATTTTGCTTATGTGATAATATATTCTCTCTCGACAATGCATTTTTAAATTTAAATTTTATTAATTTATTCAGATTACAACTCAATTGTTATCCCATCACTTGTATCCTCCTGTGCCTCTCTCCCTCCTGCTTTCACCCTATTCTCCTCCCCTAGGTCTATGACCAAGGGGGACCTCCTCCCCCACTATATGGTCATAGGCTATCAAGTCTCATCTTGGTAGCCTGCTTATTCTTTCTTTGAGTGCCACTGGGCCTCCCCACCAAGGGGAGGTGCTCAAATATGGAGCACCAGAGTTCATGTCAGAGTTAGTCCCCGCTCTCCACATAACTGTGGAGAATGTCCTGTCCATTGGGTAGATCAGAGTAGGGGTTTGATGTTTACTATATGCTCAACCATGTTCATAGCAGCCTAATTCATAATAGCCAGAACCTGGAAACAGCCTAAGTGTCCCTCAGTTGAAGACTGGATAAAGAAACTGTGATACATTTACACTGTGGACTACTACTCAGCTATTAAAAACAAGGAAATCCTGAAATCTGTGGACAAATGGATTGAACTAGAAATGATCATAATGAGTGAGTTAACCCAGAAGCAGAAAGACTCACATGGTATATACTCACTTGTAATTGGGCACTAGCCCAAAAGGCATGTCCCATGGAAGTCTTCATTTACCAGGAGGTTGGGATAGATGTGTGGACATCCTACTGAGACTCTAGGTAAGAGAAATATAGGAGATGGGGAAATAGAAGGACCCAAAGGGTCCTAGAAACCTACAAGAACAACATCATGATAGGTGGATCGGGGCCTAGGGCGGTCTGCTCAAACTATTGCACTAACCAAGGACAATACAATAGTAAGCCTTTTTTTTAAACGAGGAATCAAGTTATTCTCTACCTCCCTAACAGGCCCATCTCAGCCTTGTGTCCCTCACAGGCCCACCTCAGCCTCCATGCCCCACACAGGCCCACCTCAGCCTCCATGCCCCTCACAGGCTCATCTCAGCCTCCATGCCCCACACAGGCCCACCTCAGCCTCCATGCCCCACACAGGCCCACCTCAGCCTCCATGCCCCTCACAGGCTCATCTCAGCCTCCATGCCCCACACAGGCCCACCTCAGCCTCCATGCCCCACACAGGCCCACCTCAGCCTCCATGCCCCTCACAGGCTCATCTCAGCCTCCATGCCCCATATAGGCTCACCTCAGCCTCCATGCCCCATACAGGCCCACCTCAGCCTCCATGCCCCCACACAGGCCCACCTCAGCCTCCATGCCCCCACACAGGCCCACCTCAGCCTCCATGCCCCCACACAGGCCCACCTCAGCCTCCATGCCCCCACACAGGCCCACCTCAGCCTCCATGCCCCCACACAGGCCCATCTCAGCCTCCATGCCCCTCACAGGCTCATCTCAGCCTCCATGCCCCACACAGGCCCATCTCAGCCTCCATGCCCCTCACAGGCTCATCTCAGCCTCCATGCCCCACACAGGCCCACCTCAGCCTCCATGCCCCACACAGGCCCACCTCAGCCTCCGTGCCCCTCACAGGCCCATCTCAGCCTCTGTGTTCGTGAGTTTCCAAGGTTCAGTTATATCAAGGTTTTCACAGACCTACAGACACATGTCTTAACAGATTCCTCATTTAAGTGGTTTGCATTTCAATAACAAACCACATAGCTATTGTGTGAGCTCTTAAATATAAAAATACCTGGCATGGTTTCTGACCTTTCTGAACGTGTATGTGTGTGTTGGTGGGGGGCATGTATCTTTATGGATTTGGGTGGTGTGGTTATGAAGGCTGCTTTCTGAAATTTGGAGACTGAGGATGTGAATTTCAGTTCAAAAGTCAAATGACTCCAGACTCAAGAACAATGTTCCATTTGCACCCAAGGACTAATAAAGCCAGTGTCCTGGTAGTATTGCTTTTTAGGGAGAGTCAGCTCTTTTATTCTCTCGGGGCTTTAACTGATTGGATGAGGGCTGAGGTGGGGGGGGGGGGCAGTGTACTTACTGAATTGGGGATTCAAATGTTAATCTCCTGAACCACCTTCACAGTCCTCAAAGTATGTGGTCCAGTGGATATGATGCTGCAGCTGAGGATTTGCAGGACCATTCAAAATTTCGCATCATGCTGCCACACTTTCTTGCTGTGCATTTTGTATCTCAGTTTAACCTCAACTTCTCTTAGCCAAGGATGATTTTAAGCTCCAGACCCCAGCTGGTTCTCTGCCCCTCCAGTGTGTCCAGTCACTATTTCATAATCCAGCCCCCTGCTGTGTAAGCCAATTGTTATAATGCCCTCTCATATTCTCTCTCTCCCTCTAGAGAACTGAATAGACTGTAAGAAAAGAGACACAAGATTTTAGTTTTTACTCTAGGTTAACGTTCAACCCACCAAAAGTCTGTTTCCTTTATGACTTGACCTTTCTTTGTCAAATTTGATGCCAAGCTTGGGACAGTAGTGTCACAATGCCCTTTTGGAAAAGAGAGATGCAGATGTACAGGCAGTGGTACGTGAGGATTCACTGGGATGTGGTAGTTTTTATAATTAAAAATAAGATAATGAGATACCAGATGCCAGGCAGCAGATGTTAGGTTATATTACCTGAGCGTGGGGAGAAAAGGAAAGGGCAAGGGGTAGCCCAAAGAGAGAGACAGAGGGAGAGACAGAAACAGACAGAAGTACAGAGAGATAGGGAGAGGAAGAGACAAGATAGAGGTAACAGAGAGCCGCGAGGAGGGTCTGTCCTTTTATATAGCTCTGGGCAGGGCCACACCCCGTGGCAGGTAAGCAATGACATCACAGGTAGGCAGACTGAAGCAGAATCCTACCAGTAGCACAGTCTTGGCTAACTGGTGGGAAGGAGGAAGAAATGTTTTCCTTTGTGCCTATAATTCATTGGTAATTTACAAGATATGAAGAGAGTCTCCTTGATCCAACAGTATATTTTTCTGTTTGGAGGTTAACTCACAGAAGGCAGAATTTAGTTGCCTGATGTCTAATATAAACATTCAGTGTTCTGTTGTCTCTCTCAGTGTTTTGTTGTTGTTGTTTGTTTGTTTGTTTTAAGTTTTGGGGCTGGAGAGATGGTTTAGTAGGTTAGGGTGTCTACAGCTGTTCAGGGACCTGGGTCTAATCCCCAGCACCCACATAAGGCAGCTCCCAGCTGTCTGGAACTCCAGCTCCAGGGGATCTGATGCCTTCCTCTAGCCTCTATGGGCAACTGCATTGGCACGCATATAACCTACACACACACACACACACAGCACAAAAATTAAACATATTAAGATAGCATTTTGTATGTGGATATGCATGCACACGTGCCATAGTACATGTGTGGAAGCCAGACCGCAACTTAAGGGATGCAGGTTTTTCCTTCTACCATGTGGGTTCTGGATTCAAACTTAGGCTGTCAGGCCTGGCAGCAAATGCCCTTTACTCAGTGGGCCATCTTGCCCACTGACCACCCCGAGCATCCTTTAGCCTTGCCTCACATATTGCCAACCATTGCATCTTAGGTCCTTTAAAGATTAGGCTGCCTATGAGGCTTTGTCCTTGACTTGGGCATCATCTACAAGCATTCTGCTTAGCCTTTAAATGCTTATGGGCTTCCCACTTTATTTCTGTAGTCTTGTTCCACTGTGGTCAACTGTGATTTCAATTCTTGTTGATTATTTTTTCTTTGTAGTATGGCCCGACATATAGCATCTCTTTGTTACTCTTTCATGTGCATTTCCTGAAAAGTTAATGGCGCTCTTCACTTCTAATATCGTTGCGGACTTTTTGTCCAGCATGTCTGTTAATTACCAAGAGTGGCATATAGAAGAAGTCTGCTGAAATGGGGTCGTGAAATCATATCCAAACTACTTTAATAACCAGGGTACTTTTTTTGTAGCACTGGAGATTGAATCTAGGGTGTTGTGTATGTTAGGCAAGTGTTCTACCACTAAGCTAACACTCCCAGTCCTAAATACTTTATTAAGTCAAGGAGAAAACAAAACAAAAGCCACTTGTATTCCACAACTTGAAGCAGGGTGTGGTGGCTCCGGCCTGTAATCCTAGCACTTGGGAGTAGACGCAGGAGCGCAGGTTTCAAGGACATCCTCAATTACGCGGCAGGTTGGCAGCCAGCCCATGGTACACAAGATCCTTTCCCAGAAGACAAAAACAAGAGACTGGAGAGAAGGCTCAGTGAGCAAAAGCACTTGCTGTTCTTTGCAGAGGACCAATCCAATGTCCTCTTCTGACCTCTGTGGGCAACAGACATGTATGTATAAGGTACACATATAAACATGCCGACTCTGAAAGTTAAACGAGTACATTTGTTTTAAAAGACAAAAAAAAAGCTCTCGCGAATTTATCATAAAAGTGTTTAAAATATTTGAAACAAAAGTCCTAGGGTGGAAAACTCAAACACAAACTTTTTAGAACTACAAAATACAGGAACTGAGGAGGCTGGAGAGACCTTGGCAGCTGAGTTCTTGCTGCTCTTACAGAGGAGCTGAGTTCAATTCCCAACAGCCACCGTGAGAGGCTCACAACCACCTGTAATTCCAGTGCCAATGGACCAAACGGCCTCCTCTGGCCTCCATGGGTACCCAAGTGCGCACGCGCGTGCACACACACACACACACACACACACACACACACACATACACACGAGATGTATATTAAGTTTATAATGGAGTAATGGAAATGTAAACATAAATACAGAGTACAAATATCCTCCACTTAGGAGCTCTTGGTAAGATGGCTCAAAGTAACAGAACTAGAATGATGAAAATTCTGGGAGGCTCAACTGAACAGCTCCAGACACACAAAGTCACAGTGTATATGAAGAGGTGACCTGCAATCAAAGGGAAGCTAAAGGTTCTCCATGGTGCTCTTGTAAGGTAAGTTAGGGAGCCAATTAAATTGCTCACATAAAATGGAATGATACGAAGGTTAGACACAACACACAGAACATTCCCACACAGTTTATACAAAATATACAAAAACACTATATATCTACAAAAATGTGCAAGGATGCCTTACCAATTATCCCAAGGAACATTTGGAAGAGATACAAAAAAAAAAAAAAAAACTAGTAAAAGTGGGTTTCAGAAAGGGTTGTGTATGAGAAGTTTCCAGTAAGGGAGAAAAGCTGGGAAGCAATTCCACTAAAGGTTAGCAACTGATTCTTCCCGGGTGTTACTCAAGAGCGTGTGGCCACAGAGTGAATGGAGCGAGCACCGTCTGATCTCTGGGAGGTACAGCTGGAAACAATTGCAAGATGAAGCACGCCACTCTCCTGCTTCCCAAGACTAGGGGCCACTTTACAGAACATACACATCTTCCTCTTGCTTGGAGTTGGAACCTGTTATTGCCCAGGCTACTCTTACATTACTGAGTTCAAGTGATCTTCACGCCTCAGCCTGCTGGATGCTGGGGTCACAGATATGAACCACTATATGCCCCTTTCCAGCAAATGCTACACTATAAAATTAAAAAGAGCCCTCACTAACTACAGACATGCTAAGTGAACACCATTTGGGAGCATCTCTCTAAATAGGACTTGTACTGAGAAGACAAATCTTGCTTCGTGACAGAATGGCAGTCTGAATGGCTGTGGGCTGACGGCAGATCCTTAAATGAGAGCTCGCCTTTGAGGTGGAATGCCTTCTGCAAATCTTCACTGTCCAGATTACCACAGGGGCGGATGTTTATGGCACACTGGGCAAATCACATAAGATTTGTATCCATAATACTGAGGTGTCTCGACCTGCGTCTGGGCTCTCCTACGTAGACTAAAAGGAACTGAGAACGTTCTATAGAAAATTACTCACGTTCCTGAATACTAATGCAATGCATGTTTTGGTCCAGTTGAAATAAGCATCATCATAAGAACATAGCTGCTTGTGTACTGTGTGACTTGGAGTCAGTAGAGTGCAGACTCAGCCCATGTTTTAGCTTCCTTCCTTGCACTGCTTTAGAGACTCAGCCCTGCCGAACCACTCCATATTATTTTGTTTTACCATGAAATGTCCTACTGTGACATTACTGTGTCATGAACTACAGCACCCCTATGACACACCTGACATCTGTCATGTCTTCCACTTCACCCTGACCCTGGGTTGCCAATCTGTCTATCCCGCAGCAGAACAACATATTCCATTGTTTTTGCTCAAGGTCTGTTCCTACAAAATATTTAGGATATAGTGAATAGTGTGCAGAGAAGAAACCGGAAGACTATCTATGTAATGCCAACACATGGTAAGCAAAGCAAAAAGATGGCAAGGCTCAGGAATGGAAAGCAGTTCTGAGAGCTGCATTCTAGCAAGCAAAGCAGAGCAGCTCTGGTTATCATGCAGTCAATTGTTTGGGTAGCACATCTGTGACTCCTGAGTAGAGGGAAGGCTGCCAGCATTAACCTGGTAAGGAGGACATTCTCACAAAAAGAGCTTCCATGAGATTAGCAGGAGGCAGGGTGAGCTCGAGTGGAGAAAAGGTTCCACACACGCAGCTCTTGGCCTTAAGCTGGGGTCCTTGCTTTGCTGTCCTCAAATGCTGCTGCTTGGGAAGGCCTGGGGCAGTCACAGCTTTAGCTTTCAGTACTGGAGATTTAATGTGCAGAAAGTACCCCGACACTGAGCTGTCCTCTGCCCTTTTCCCTTTCCTTTCTTTGTGAGAGAAGGTCTAAATCACACGGCTTGGAAACTTGCCGTCTTTCTGAGTCAGCCTCCTCAGTTTATCCCACCAGGTCCAGCTGAGTGAGTTTTTTCTCAGCAGCTCATTGGCTTACCTGGTGAGAATGCAATGTCTCGGCTGGTAAAGATATTTGCTGTCAAGCCTGATCGCTTGAACTTGACCCCAGGGTGGAAGAATAACCAACTCTCCCAAGATGCCCTCTGATTTACACACACACACACACACGCGCGCGTGCGCGCGCAGGTGTCACCCAAACACATACAAAATGAACAAAGCCAATGGGACACACAAGCAGCACACCCACAACACTACAACCATTATCACATCTGTGGGAGAGTGTGTTCCCATGACTAGGCACTTGGTCCCCAACCTCGCTATGCTACTGTGGGAAAGGCACTGGGGAAACGGACATGTTGTTTCAACCAGGAGAGGATTTACTAAGGAATGGGATGATTATTCCACCTCCTTTCCCTTTCAGTGGACCTGAAATCCACTGACTAGCTGGACAGAAGCCAAGAGTGGACTGCAGTTGTGCTCAGAAATAGTCTTAAGGAACAGCATGTTTGCGTGGCAAGGTAGGAAAGAGGAAAATAACGGGCTTAATAGAGATGAATGTTTTACTCGATGTGTGTGTGACGTGCCCTGGAACTGGAGTTACAGACAGGTCTGAGTTTCCATGCCGGTGCTGGGAAACGAACCTGCGTCCTCTGAAAAACAGCCAGTGCTCTTAACGCTGAGCCACCTCTCCAGGCCCCATGTTGGTCTTTTTATTTTTTCCTTCTCTTTTTTAAGGCACAAGCCTTGAATTCAGAAGACCCCTGGGAGCCTTTAAATGTCTTTAATTATTTTATGTGAACAAATTTTGTTTGCACGCATATCTGCACACCATCTGTGTGCCTGGTGCTTGTGGAGGTCAGAGGACTGCATCAGATTCCCAGCATCTGGAGTTACAGTGGCTTTGAGCTGCCAGAATCTGGTGTGGATCCCCTTGAAGAGCAGCCAGTTCTCTCTACTACTGAGCCATCTCTCCACCCTCTCCCCAGCCATAATACACTTCAATTTGAAAGGATGCAAAGACCACACCAAAACCCTAGTGCTAGACCCTGGCGATGTCCACTCTGTGGAGCGGGGGACAAGTGTTCTGGAAGTCTACAGTAGCTCTTGTTTAGTAAGATTCAAAATAACACCGCGAGCATAATGAGAGTTTTGAGTGGGACAGCAGCACTTGCTATTTAGAGAGGTGTGCACTGTTATCAAGGCTGGCCTCAAACTGTAGGCTCAAGCCATCCCTACCCTAGCTTTCTGAGAGGCTGAACACATCCATGCTCAAGTAGAACTTCAAAGCTTTGGGACTGAACCCAGGGCCTCATTTCAGTGCACACAGATATTTTAAATGCATGACATCACAGGTTCACCCATGTTGGGGTACCACAGGCGTTAAAAGACAGGATTACAAGCCAGATAAAAGAACTTGGTTTCCGGTCTTTTCCTCCATGTGGTATTCCAGCTGTCATTGTTATTTTTATTTTCATATGTAGGAGTGTTTTGCCTGCATGTATGTATGTGGATCATATGTGTGCTTCATGCCTACAGGGGTCAGAAAAAGGCATCAGATGCCCTGGAAAGGGAATTATGGTTTTGAGCCCTCACCATGTGGGTGCTGGGAACCAAACCCAGGTCATCTGCAAGAGCAACAAATGCTATTAACTGCTGAGCCTTCTCTCCAGCCCCCAGTATCTTGTTTTCTTTTTCTTTCGGCTTCATGTATTTAGGCTGGGTTTGAACTCCCTATGTAACCAAGGATGGCCTTGAACTCCTAATCCACCTGCCTTAGCATCACGAGTGCTGTATAAACAAGCATGCATGTCCACATCATTTCTAAAATGAGTACACTGTACTCGGAGGTACTTTAGAGACAGGAGAGAAGAGTGTTCCTGGCGTTGCAGCCTCCTCTTGTCCCCACGCTATTTGCGGCTAACGCTCATCAGTTCCGCACTTAAGATGGCTTCCAGAAGACCTGCACCCCAGCTTCTGTCCACTGGTTTTACCTACATGTTTTCTCCCTTCCGTCTTCCAGACCTACTCATCAAACCCTCATTTCCAACCAGATCTTTCAGAAATCTTTCCTGAGCAGGCGTACAAGGAATCTGTCCTGCAAAATTTGATACTTATTTTCCACCACTTTATTCCAAAACATGCTGAGCATCAATTCCATGGCCCTTCTACTGTAACTATGGCAGATTTTCACAGCCCAGGCTAGGTTGCAAACGCTCTAGAACTCTGGAGTTAGACTTCCTTCCTTCACAGCCCCATGCAATGGACAGTACACAGTGGGCGCTCATCAAATATTTATGGTCTCTGTATAGCACCAAGGGCTGGAGCGCTGCCACCAAGCATTACAAATACAGCATTCCTCATCAGCCTACACTGTGAGATGGCTTCCCTGTGGTCACCACAGAGAGTGTTCTGGCTCCTCTGTGAGTAGTCTGATGAAGGATGAGAGTCGAGTTCTGCCTGAAAGATTCCCCACACTCATTGCACGAATAGGGAGCACTTCTGCTATGAGCTCTCTGGTGCTTACTAAGGTCTGACCTCTGTCTGAAGGTCTCTCCGCACTCATCACACTGGCGGGGCCTCTCCCCAGTGTGGACTGCCTGATGCTCCGTGAGAGCTGACCTGTGAGTAAAGGCCGCCCCACACTCAGCACAGGTGTGGGGCCTCTCTCCAGTATGCGTCCGCTCATGTTCTGTAAGGCTGGCTTTTTGAGCAAAGGCTTCTCCACATGCACTGCACTTGTAGGGATGAGGCCTGGTGCGGTTCCTCTTGTGTTGAGCAGGAGCAGTGGGAGCGAAGGATTTCTCCTTGTGGTGGGTCTCCTGATGGGCCACAAGAGACGAGTTGTAAACAAAAGCTCTCCCACAGTCGCTGCATTCAAAGGGTTTCGCACCAGTGTGAACTCCTTGGTGCTGAGTCAGTGTGGAGCGGCGATTGAAACTTTTCTTACACTGAAGACACTGATACGGTCTGTTTCTTCTGTGGCTCTTGAGATGGTGAAAGAGGCCTGCTTTCTGGCAAAAGGCTTTGCTGCACTCATTACAGTGGTAGTGCTTTTCTCCCGAGTGAAGCCTCTGATGTTGATTGAGAGCTGACCACTGGCCAAAGGCCCTGCCACATTCGTTACACTTATACGGTTTCTCTCCAGTGTGTACCACCTTGTGCCGAATAAGAACAGTCCTCCACCGGAAAGTTTTCCCGCATTCTTCACATTTGTAGGGCCTGTCTCCAGTGTGCACCCTCTTATGCTCTATGAGGCGTGAGTGCTGACTAAACGTCTTCCCACACTCCTCACATCCATGCAGTTTTCGCCCATTTTCATTCCGCAGCGGCTGGCTGTCTTCACCGGAAGCACCGGAAGGCTCCTCTGCAGGCTCTTGGGTTTCTTCACGCTGCAGTGCGCCCTTTGCCAATCTGCCGGAGGGAGTCTCCTCTGTTTCCATTCCTTCACGAAGGCCTTGCTTTAGAGTTGCGTTCCTGGACTCACTTCCTGTCTTCACACCTGAAACTACAAAACGGAGCCTGCATGTTACCTGCTGTCCAGGCAGTAAACGGTGGCTCCTGAAACTAACAACATAAAGTTACTCAAGTGAAAGTCCCGTCAGCCCCCAGATTCTACCACAAACTGTAAAACTGCATCAGGACACAGGAGGAGTCAGATGGAGACAGCACTCAGGACACGAGGCGGGAAAGAATAACTCACCAGAAACCCAGGCAAAGGGAAGCTGCACTGTTGGCAAGAGAGACAGTCCTCCTCCCAGGGGGAGCTCTACTCCATTATCAGACAAAAATGAGGTAAATGGCACAGATACAGTTTAAAAAAAAAAATTTTTTTTTTAAATTTTATGTGTGAGTGTGCACACTCACTTTGGAACCTGGTTCTCTCCTAGCGTGGACTATGGGGATAAACTCAGGCTGTCAGCTTTGCATAGCAAGTACTTTAACCTGCTGAGCCATCTTGCCAGCACAAGGTATAATTTTTCACTCGCTGAATTTACCTAATTAGTTTGGCATCACACCGTACACACAAAATGGTTATCACAAATTGCTGGTATAAATGCATCCAAATTCTTATGGAAAGCAATTTTGCAATTAACTACTGAAATTATAAGAGTACATAACTTTTGGCACGACAGAACGACAGATAGGAATCTATGCTATGTTCTTTATTGTAGCACCATTTGTTGTAAGAAAACACCAAAGACAAATGCCATCAGCAGTGGCTGGCTAACCTGCTTTGAGTTTTGTCTATATTTTTTAATGCTAAGCAACTGTTAAAAAATAAAAAGTGCAAGAGTCTAGCATCTTAGTGTAAATGAGAAGAAACTGTTTACTATAAAAAGTATCTAGAAGGTCAACATAAAAAAATTAAAAAGGGGACAATTTACTTCAGAGTTGGGGGAGGAGACTAGGTGAATAAATGACACAGAAATTTATTTGTTGGATATTTTTTATAAATCCTTTTAAAGCCGTAAGACAGTTTACCTATTAAAAAAATCAAAAACTAGAGGAAGCAGAGATGAGTATAGCAGTGAGTCTCTGTTTAGTCACCACCGTTACCATTTCTGCCACGTTCATCTTACTGTGCCTTCACTTGTAAGTAAATACTTCTTTTTCTCTCAGACTACCATGTAGCTGCAGATACCATGGAACAAAAATGTATTTACTAAAAGGACTGAGGATATAGTCCAAGTAAAAGACAGAAATGCTGCTAAATAGGTCAAACTCTGCAAATAGCAGAGAGGTCAGAATAAAGGATTATAGCTGACAGAAGAATAAAATTAAGTAAACCTAAACAACATAAAGCCAGAATTTAGAAAATTACTAATTTTATAAGAAGAAAAGGCGGCTGCAGATGTACCTTAGAGAGATACAGGGCTTGTCTGGCATGCATGAGGCTCTGGGAACTAAAAGGTGACAAACCATGACACATGGAAGTTTACACATGAGCATCAGGTTTCTGGACAGGCATGCCTGACTTTAGTGAAACAGCAGGAAGTGCAAATGAGCCCTCGGCTCCTGTCTTGGCCCTGCCCTTTCTTTTCTTCTTTACCTCGCTCCTCTTGGCTGTCGCATTCTGCAGGTTCACACTTCAGCTTGCCTTTTACAGACTGAAGGGAGGCACTGGGTTCTTGCTCTGCTCCTAGAGGCTTCACCCCCTGAAAGGGCATTTCCTGCTCTTCTGTTTGGACTGCGACCTGAGGGAAATGAGAGACACACTACAGCAAACAAGGGTGTAGTGTTCACAGCCTTGGCACCTGGCCTGCTCAAGCCTGAAATGGCTTCGTTCACAGCAGTCAGCCTGCCTGGATCCCACTCATTTTTCAAGGTCACTTTAAAATGTCACCTTCTCCAGGAACTTTCTTCCCCGCCTCCCCGGCTAATTTTCTTTTCATTTTTCTGTTACTTTTACATCTTTGTCTAGTGCTTAAAGAATGGAGATGGGGAATGGATGAAAGGAGAGATGAAAAGAGAAAAAAGGGATCCAGGAGGAAAGGGCTGGAGCTGGCTCAGCGGCTAGGAACACTTGCTGCTCTTCCGAGGACTGGGATGCAGGGTTCCCAGGATCCACCTTGGGTGACTTCCGACTGTCTACTAATAGGCATAGCTTCCTAAAATGATTCCGTTAATTCTACTTTTGACCTACAGGCCTCTCCACCACCACTGTAGAATTTATCCAATATAGTACCCCGAGTGATTATTTCAAATTTTACTTTATATTTTTCTTCTCCTCAAAGCTAGGCACTAACTTTCCATCTACCAAAATCTAAATTCTTTATAATGGCCTGTAAGTGCCTACACCATACAATTTAGTTCTTTCATCTTCTCAACAAAGTATTTCTACCCTAGACATACCAGCATCACTCGAGGCTTATGTAGTTAGCATTGCCTCTGCTTGAAAGCTCTGTGACCCGTCTCTTGAGAGGCACAACCCTCATTTTCTCTACTGTTTTTTAGCATTCATCTTAGAAGGCTAGACTCTACACAGGACCTTGTAACACGGTGTTCACGGCTGCATTCCAAGTGTCTTTGATGGCGTGTGGCACAAAATGAGTGGGCCTCAAAAGCCTGCAGAATGGCCACCGATAGCCTTCACCTCTGTCAGGAATGTCTTCACCAGCTCTCCTCATGCAGCCATGATCTCATGACCCTGTCTCAAACTGCTGGACTCCTCCTCTCTCTCTCCCGGCTGTTTCACACCCGAATGTCAGACTACACTTTCACCTCACAGGTTCGTATTCTGCATACCGAGATTTCTTAAGTTCAGCTCCTCTGACATGCTCTTGGCCAATTAATTCACTTACTGCTGTCTGAGGCTGCCTGCCTGTGTGCGGTAGGACGTGTAGAATCATCAGTTATAACAACCAATACTTTTTCTAAGAAACTGCCGTATTTCCTCTTTGGCTCAAAATTCCCACTGGTTGAAAACTAGTCTTGTCATAGTTAAGACAAGAATAAAGAAGGTCACTCTTCTGCCTCTTTGACATACTCTGTATAGCTCACGTAGACGATGGAGAGATGCAATGCCTTTGTCCTAGAAGGACACTTACCCTGAGAGGCTTACGGTCGACGTCATGGACTCTGTACCTCAGCTTTTCTACTCAGACTTCGCCTTTCCAGGACAAAGGGGCTTTTTACACCGCAAAACGCCATTCCCCACTCTAGCCCTCCCATCTAGCTTTGCACTCATTCATGTCCACGTCTCAGTCGCTTAGGATAGTGGCTCTGAATTTTCTGTCTTCTGGTTTAATGCAGAATCGGGGCAGCGGACACATACTGCACGACTTTTCCTGGGAGGATATGAGCAGCCTTTTTACTCCAGGCAGGGCACTGGTAACAGACCAAATAAAGATCCCAGCTGAATCTAGCTTGGCCAACCGATGAGTTTCTTGAACTTGCTTACAGCCCAGGTGAAGGGATTTAGACGCCAGGGTGACAAGTCCCTGGTGAGGAGTCCATCAAAGCATTGGACTCTTGCTGTCCACCAACAGCTAGGGGACGGAGGGATTAACAGCTGGTCCCCCACCAGCGTTTCTACCGGGAAATTTTTTGGGGAACACAGCCCCATCACCATGCGCACAGTTATCACAGTACAGTAAGCTAAGACCAGACAGGAGTGGTGGTGCACATCTCTGCAATCTCAGCCTTATGTGAGATAGGAAGATTACAGGCTCAAGGCTAGGATGTGTGTGTAACATACAAGTTCTACCCAGGAAATTCTCATGAAACCAAGCTCCCATGAAACTGACGTCCCTTTGGATCCACTTGCGTGTCAATACACTTTGTGAGAAAATGCTATACTTCGCCGTGGCCTACAAATTCACAATTTTAGGAGACAGAGCCCCCTCCCCCTCCCCCCCTTTTTTTCCTTACCCGATATCCTAGTTCATCCAGCTCTCTCTCTAGATCCTCCAGGACGGTCACCACCTCCTCCACGCTCTCAGGATTCTGCTCCCGCACCCAGGCCTGCAGCTCCCCTGGCAGGATGGTCAGGAACTGCTCCAGCACCAGCAGCTCCAGGATCTGCTCCTTGCTGTGCACGTCTGGCCGCAGCCACTGATGGCAAAGTGTACGGAGCTGGATCAGAGCTTCCCGGGGTCCAGACGTTTCCCGGTAGCAAAACTGTCTGAAGTGTTTTCGGAAAACTTCTCTGTTATAAGTCTTCATTTCTAGGCTCCAGTCTTGTCTGGTGGTATACTTACACTCTTCCTCCAGCTTGCTCTCCAGAAGCCCATCCTGGTTCTTACAGGTCTTGGGATCACCAGGAGAAGCCATCATAGCTGTATGAAAGATTTATCAGTGTTTCGAGTAAACTCACTTGTGGACCTAACGGATACGCCATCACTATCAACACAAACTACCATAAGCAAATACTGCATATTCTAAGAATTTAAGTGGGACAGTTGAAAGCCTGCCCTCCAGTTAATTTTTGGATCAATACAAGTACTTTCACAAAAATAGACAAAAGTGAAAAAGATGGCAAGTCGACTTCAGGAAATAAGGCTTGGTAAGAAACTTATCTCCACTTAACTCGTAGAGTAAAACACAACTAACTGAAATTAAAAAACAACAACAACAACAAAAAAAAAACTTTAGACTGAGTAGACGGCGTTAGGGAAGAGCGAGTGCTGCCTACCAAGTGCGAAGTTCAATACCAGTATCAAAAAAAATAGTGGGAAAGAAAAGAAGATTAGACAACTAGGGTTCGCACGACTTGCTGCTTTTGAGACTTTTCTTAAAAAATGCCTTTAGCTGGGACTTAATCTATCCCTAAAGGTTAAGGGGAGGTTACTCTGCCTTTCTTCTGCCCCTCCGTTTCTGTGATTCTAAACCTGTGTTCTGCAGCGGGCCTAGGTCCCCGCAGGCTCTAAGCCCCAGGTGTACCCACAGGCGTCCACGCCGCGGCCCTGGTGACCTTTCCCCCAAGAGCGGAGGCCAGGCAGCGTCCTCCCGCCAGCCGGGAGCTCGAGCTCGCTCACCGCAGCGCTCCTGCGCAGAGAAGGAGACTGCAGCTCGCCAAGGAACCGGAAGTCATCGCGCGAAACCACCAAGGCCGGAAGCGGTGGAGCCGCGTCGCTAGGCCGGCACTCCCGGAGCCACTCTGCGGAGCGTGGAGTTCTTCTACTCAGTGGTTCTTCCTTGCGCCTGCGCGAGAAAGCCGGGGACGTAGAGGATCACCCGTAACTCGGTCTGCGTCTCGGCGTCTCTGAGATTAGTGATACGTCAAAGAGACGTTCTCCCGGATCCTTTCCGACTGAGCAAGCTTCCTCAACGCGGATAGTCTCCTCAACCACAACTCGTGTCCTTTTTTATGCTGACAGTATGATTATAAATTTGAAAAGCCAGGACGGTCAAAGGGGAAAATATACTAAAAGGATAATTTAGTAAGTTAGCATATAAACAACCTTAAAATCGGCCTTCGTATATACCTGTGTGAATGAAAAGGCCTCCGCTACAAAAGCAACAACAAAAATACTCAAGAGATGTGCCACATTTACTTGGGAGAAACTTTAAAACACCCTTTAAAAGCCAAATACGAACATAAATAGGAAGCAATACACTTTTCTTGGATAGAAAAGCTCAACAAAGTAGCCACCACTCCTTAAATATGTTTGCAACACAAGCTCTCCAAGACATAATTTATTATCGAGCTAAATGTGTGTGGACTGTGGCTCGGGAACATGGATGTAGGTTACCAGAACAAAAATTAATAAATCAAGACGACTTAGAAAAACAACTGGCGGAAATGTGAGTTGGGTGGGTGATTACTATCTCTTAGCCTTTGGAATGGTGGAATCTGTTAGTACCTAACTAACAGAAGGTCATTAAGTTAGACGTAAAGGCAGGCAATGAATGGTTATAACGAGAGCTAAATGCAGAACAAGACCATTTGTCTCTGGACCTGCAACTTTAAAACCCTCTGCAGCCACCTAAGTTCTACTCATTCAATCAGTCTTGTAGAATCTAACACGGATGGGCTATTTTACCCCCTGGGAACATCAGTTCACACAAGGTAGATATTAGCAGACCTGGATGTCATTAGGGTTAGACACCCCACCCCTACCCCACCCCCACCTCATAGTCAAGAACTGAAACTGCAGCACTCTGGTTACTGCTCAAAAGAATACTACTTACATCACACGTCTGAGGCTATTAACATAACGTTGGTACGTGAGCTTTAATAAATAAGTAGCCAGAGGCTTTCTGGTAAAGGAGAAAGATACAACATTGCCACTTTGTAAGACTTGGTCAAATGGGTCTGTGAACCACAGGAATGGGAAAACACCCCCCCCCCGGGAAAGGGGGTGTCTGGTCTAGAGGCTTTGTAAATAGCTCCCCTACAGTGTAAGGAAAGCTATTTCCCATTGTCCACCCTCACCTCTTATGACTGTGCTGTCCTCTATTGGACAGTGGGCTTGTCTACCTGCTATGCTGCTACTCCGTTTGTCTCATTTAAACTAGTTCAATAGAAATCCAAGGACGGAGAGGCCAAAAGGGTCCAGAGTGAGATTCCTGTGATAACGTAAAATGCCTGCATATTTGGTAGGTCATTGGAACAGAGTCAAAAGACTTCCTATCTCCGGCCTCACTGCATCTACCCCACTTACTGCTTTAGCTTTGGGTCAGACGCTGTGCGTGAGTACGCTGGTCATTTAGCAATGTCTGTCCGCAACCACAATAAAGTTGTCTTTACACGACTGGGAACACAAAACCATGAGAGAAGCAAGACAGGTGGCAGAAGAGACATAAATATTCTCCCCTTCAGTCTCTTCTACTATCCCAGCCCTACATCTAGAACTGCTCAATTGCCTGCCCCTTTTTCTATTTTTGTTTTGAATTTTAATTTTCAATGTGTATGTGTTTGCAAGTGTGTATTATGGTATTTATGCCAGGATGTCAGTGTGGAGGTCAGAAAGCTTTCCGTACATGTTTCTCTCCCATAAGAAATCTTTTCTTCTATCAACAGTAGATAGCCCACCAAGGGCCAATATTCCATAACCCATGTGGCAGGAATCATGGTGGCAGGCAGGCAGTCACAGCACTGAAGAAGAAGCTGAAAGCAAGATAGAATAGAGGCAGAAAGAGAGCCCGGGCCTGGCCGCCTCAAAGCCCACTCCTCGTGACACACCTCCTTTAACAAGGCCCCATCTCTCCATCCTTCTAAGCAGTCTAGCAACTGGAACCAAACATTCAACTATATGAGCCCAAAGGTGCTATTCTCATTCAAACAATCACAGTATCATCAGGTTCCTTTCAGAGTTAATTTTAAATGCTGTATAGATGACCCAGGGGGAAAGCTTGATACAAAGTATTTGTCCATCCATGAAAGTTCTTGCTGGTCTTCTAAGTTTCTGTAGGGTTAGACTAGACATGCATTAAACTGGGCAGTTAGCAAAAAGGGTGGCTTCATCGCATTCACTGCCCAGATTTCCATTAACGTTTCCTCCCATAATAAACATTAAAAAGAGTTTTGGGTTTTTGTTTGTTTGTTTGTTTTTCTATTTTTGAGACAGAATTTCTCTGTGTAGCCTTGGCTGTCCTGGACTCACTTTGTAGACCAGCCTAGCCTCGAACTCACAAAGATCCACCTGCCCCTGCCTTCCTGAGTGGTGGGATTACAGGCATGTGCCACCTCACCTGACTAAAAAGAGTTCTTTCTTAATATTAATTTCAAAGGGTCTCCTTGTGGTAAGATTTCCCATTGTCTCTGTTGCCAGTAGCCTTCTTCATTTGAGCATAATGTGTCCTTGCCCTGGCGCGCAGGGTTCCACTAAAACTCGGGAGGAAGGTCACCTATTGAAAATGCAAGACACAAAGAAGGAGAGCAAGTCTGATTGATCAAGCTCTCAAACTTTATTAGTCAGGCAGCAGCTTTTATAAGTCGGCAGGGAAGCATATTGCTATAGCAACCCAGCTGCATGCTTTTCTCAAAACACAGGGAATTCCAGGCAGGGACATAATGTCCTGCCACACAGGGTATCTGGCTCCCTCTTTGTCTAGTCTAACTGCTAAACCATAACAGGGCTGCTCCATCTCTATCTGTCTTTAGTCTAACTGCTGACCCACAACAGGGTCAGCTAGTTTCTGGTGAAAGGCAAGCTCTGGGAAAAACAGAGACTTAAAGGTGCAGACTCTGACAAGATGGCTGAGCATTGGCCATATGGCCTATTGTCCCCAACATCTTCAGTGGTTGATATCACCAGAAGGGCTCTGCCCAGACTAGTTCCAGTCTGTTCTCTTTCCATATTAATAGGCACCTGATCCCTAGCTTGTCAGGATGAGAGGGAAACCTGAGCAGAAGAGTCTGGGCAAGAAGGCCTTGGACCCAGAAAAAAGCAAAGCAGAGGAGAGATCTAACACATAATTTCTAGGAAACGTATTCTTAGTTTCCATGGTGAGGAGGTCTGTGGACATACAGGATGCAGGAGGCCATGCAAGGTGTTATGTGGATATTGTCCACACTCCTTAGAACCACTGTCATTCTAAGTGCTGTCTGATGTTAGAAGGCAAAGACCAAAATACCGGTTGTCTCCTCTGACCCTCTTCTCCTCACTTGTGCTTCCAAGCTTTGTTGAACTCCCAGAAAGATGGCATTATCAGTTTTATAATTTTAACTTCTGGGTAACATATAGCTTAGACAAAAAAGCGTAATAAGACAACAACAACAAGAAGAAACCTTGATTTTAAATAATGTGTGCATGTGTGACTCAGTTTTCTCAAGTGATTAAAATCTAACAAAATCAGCAGAAGTATAAGTAATTATCTTTTTTTTGTAATTATCTTGATTAGACTACTTTTTGTTCATTAAGTCTGTTTTTACAAAATGTAACCATTCATTGATAAGCACAACTTTGAGAATTTTAATCATCAAACATATATCACTGTCACCAAACCTTGTCCAATGTAGACCTTTTGTGACCTGGCTCTAACCTTTTACAGTTTTATTTTATTTATTCTTAGGACAAAAACCTTATTTATCAGGGCTGGGTAGATGGCTCCGCGGCTAAGAGCACTGTCTGGTCTCCCAAAGGTCCTGAGTTCAATTCCCAGCAACCACATGGTAACTCACAACCATCTATAATGTGATCTGATGCCCTCTTCTGGCCTGCAGGTGTACGTGCAGGCAGAGCACTGTATAGATAACAAATAAATCTCTAGCAAAACAAAACCAAACCTTATTTATCAAACAAAAACTATAACCTCATACTTCAATTCTTTCAACAATTCAACAACTCTCTCTCATACCAACTTACTGTTTATTTTGTTTAACTAAATAAAGAGGTGAATCAAAACAACATACATAGCACATTACAGCAAATTAAGATTACTTATACACATCCTTTTAACTACAAGTTGTTTCTTAGGTTGAACATTTACATCTCCTGCCTTCCCCAGATGAAATTTTACATTTTAGCAAGAGCCTTGGGCTACTATTAAAGGCCCCATCTATGAAGCCTTAGGAGGGGCACTGCATGTCTAAATCATAACAGAAGCAAACTCCTTCCATTTTCCTACCTGTTCTCCTGGTTCACCCATTTTTCTTTGCAAATCCTCCAGAACAGTCACTTCTTCATCAGCACTCACAAGGTGGTGTTTTCTTACCTCGGCCTGCAGCTCCTCAGGCAGGAGCCTCAGGTAAGAGCAGCACCAGCAGCTCCACAATCTGCCCTCTGTTGTGGGCCTCAGGGTGCAGTCATTGGTAGCAGAGCTCCTGCAGGCTTCTGAGAGCCTCTCTTGGCCCAGAAGTTTCCAGACAGCGGAACTGCCTGTAGCCTCTGCAAAGGCTGTGCTGGTTTGAAGGCCATTTCTCCACCTGCTAGAATTTGGCCCGTGAACACGAGCCTTCTCCTTGACTTTCACTTTCAGAAGTCCTTGTTTCTGCATAGTCTTAAGGGCCAAGACGGTGGCCATTTTAAGGTTATGTCTGTTTGTTTGTTTCTTTATTTGTTGTTTTGGTTTTTTTGAGATAGGGTTGCTCTGTGTCACCCTGGCTGTCCTGGAGTCACTTTGTAGACCAGATTGGCCTCAAACTCACAGAAATCCAGCCAGTCTCTGCCTCCCAAGTGCTGGGATTAATGGTATGTACCACCACATCTGGCCATTCTAAGGTTATTATCAATTGCTGTTGTTGTTATTATTGGGTCTAGTTTTGATTATTCTCCCTTGATTATTTCTTCTGAAACATAAAAACAAAACAAAACACAAACTAACTAAAATAACAAAGACCCCACCCCCAAAAAAGTCAGAAAACAATTTGCAAAGAGAAAAATATATAAAATCAGAAAAATTAATGACAGGTAAAGGAATATATCAAAAAAAGCCCCTTTCTATAAATACATATTGATAACACTGTTGTAGGTAATATAGAAGAAACATGAATAAAACATCATAAAGTTTCCACAGTTTACTGATGGATAGACACCACTGTAATTATCCTGAACGAAACAGTTCAACTCAAGTGAAGTATACTAGATTTCCGTTTGAATGGCAAGATATTAAGAATCATAGTAAGTTTTTTTGTTGTTGTTGAATGGAGGTAAACAAACATTTTCTTTTCCTCTTAAGTCATAGTGTCACCTGCGATTATGTGAGCTCAAAATATTTAGGGAGTTGACACTATGACTCAGGAAGGGCAGGGAAAGCAGTAAGCGCTCAGACAGATGAGTCAGAAAGTGGTTGATTGCAGTGGTCTCTCTAACATGTCTCTCGTCTTGGGTT
Organism: Acomys russatus; assembly: GCF_903995435.1. Classification (NCBI taxonomy): domain Eukaryota; kingdom Metazoa; phylum Chordata; class Mammalia; order Rodentia; family Muridae; genus Acomys; species Acomys russatus. The sequence continues at coordinate 7,473,679 of NC_067139.1, read as the reverse complement.
GGTTCACTTTAAGGAAAAAGTAAGGTGTTGCTGTTTCTGTTGTTGTTGTTGTTTCTGTTGTTGTTGTTGTTTGAAACTGTTTCACTACATCGTCCAGGCTGGTCTCAGACTCAGTGGTGCAGCTAACTGACCATCTGGCCTCCATCTCCTGAGTGGCTGGGACTGCGGACCACTGCACCGAGCTGCAGCCACGCTCTTCCTCGGCTCCTCATTATGACTCTCCACCTCTCTTACCACGTCACCTTCTTGTGTCAAAACCTTTCACGTAACTTGAGCCACTGTGGCCAAGAGTCAGATATCCTCCCTATGCGCATGCGCTATATCTCCTTATAAAAACCGGGCGCCTCCTCTCTCCCCTCTCCGCGCTCTCTCTTTCCCTCCGCCCTCACTGGAAGCATCCTCTGAATACTCCTCATCTATGAAACCTCCCACATGAGAGCTGATGCACGGTATGACTTTGTTTCGTCCGTTGCTTCATTCGCAGCAGCTATCTCTTCATAATTATTTTTAATTCCAAAGAGTACAGAGGAATATAATATTTTTTCACCAAGCCCTCCCCTCTGTAAGTACAGTGTTAAAGACTGGAATGTCTTTCAAGTATTTCCTTTTTTTTTTTTTTTAACTGTGGGGAGCATGAACGTGCTTGTAACACAGACATCCAGGGAAAACAGGAAGGTTAACCGTGCAGTTTAGTCTCCTCAATGGAGGAGATAAAATTAAATGCCTGCCTTCCATCCAGAAAGCTATGCAGAGGGTGCAGGGTGAGGCTCCGGGTTCCCCGGGCTCGGCCGCTCTGGGACGAAACCCAGATAGAAAGCTCACCGAGGCCTCCGACTGGCCGCGCAGACACAGAAGTGGGGAGCCGGGTCGCGGTGGAGCGCACGGTACGCACAGAAGCCGGAAGTGCACCACACCGACCCCCCCCCCCCCATGCGAAAAACAACTGCAGCTTCTCTAAGACACCGAGGCAAGCGGGTGTGTGTTGTCACCTTGCTGGATTCTTTTCCAATCTAGTGAGGTGCTAGGGTGTTGCCTTCTCTTCCCCGACCGATAGGCTAACATAACGTGGGACTTCATACATATTAATTAGCTTATTGTACGTAGCAGCCCAGTGAGCTAACCCCAGTCTATCAGATAAGGAAAGTGAGGAACGTTCTTCTGCATTTATTGCCATCTATTGCAAAGAAGATGTTTCCTTGCCCCGCTTCTCACATTAAACCATCTCAAGATTCGACATTACAATTGCACTCGATATTTAATAGGGAGTTCCTAATGTGGCCAGTTAAAGCCCTTTCAGACTGGTTCTACGTGCTGTAATAAGCCCCAGTATTTTGTCCATTTTACTTTGTCATATAAGATATTCCAGGTACCCTTTATTCTGATGTGACCTGAGAAAAAGACGTCTTCTCCAAAAAAATAAGATAATAAAATAAAATAAAAATAGACTCAGGGCTAAAGTGTTCTGTAGCCAGCTTCCATGTGCTGTAAAGAAGGTGAGATAACATCTATTCAAAGAAGTTGTTCAAACTGGGTCACACCTGAAACCATGTCTGTTATTCTAACCTTTTTAAAATGTGTGGTTTAGCCCAAACTAACTGCTTTTCATTGACCCTTGCAACTTGCTGGCTTGCATCTGCCTGCCCAGCAAGAAAAAAACTGTTGAAAAGATTGCAGCGTGCTTGGTCGGTACACATTGTCTTCTGTGCAAAAAATTTGACCCTCACTGTCAGCAGGGTCTTGGAGTTTTCCTTTGGGCGTTGAGTGACATGTCATCAGGCTTTAATAATACTGTCATGTTTTAAGCCTGACTCTGTCCTTGTTCCCTGAAGCCAAGATTCCTCTTACAGGTCAGCAGCATACAGAAGACTAAATTTGGGTTTCGTACAATAGATTGTCAAGCAAAAACATAGCTCTCACCATAAGGAAAATAAGAGTTTATTTTGAAACCAAATATGAGCAGCCTTGTGTTGGGAACACAGATTTGGGTTATCCCGAATTCCACATCCCAGTGTGGAAGCAGTTTCATGAAGGTTGTTGTTGTTGTTGTTAGTTTGCATGGACACCTTTAGCCCTGTAAATAGCTACTGCTTGCCCACCACTGTCACTAACAAATATAAACTTCTTGAAATAGATTAGCTTAACAAAATCCAGTTTCACACATCAAAAGGCTAAGGTTGATCAGAGGTCATCTGAAACCTATAACTGAGAGTTTTCTGCTTTGCCATTTCCTGCAATGGACTCGGGAAGTGGACTTGTGGCTTTCTTTGTTCTGTTACTATAAAAAACCATGAATGTTGTTATTACAGACTGACGTCTTTTGTATAATTAAGAAAAAATAAAAGAAATAATGAAAACCTTTGAGTATCTCTAGCTAGAGCAAACGAGGCTAAAGTTATTTTGTTTAAAAATTGCAATGATTTGCCATCATGATCTGGATTTGGCCCTTTAAACATTTTTGTTTTGGGTATCTAAATAAAAGCAACACATGATAGTTTGATCTTCTTCTGGGACTCCTAAGAATGCGAACAGAAGCTGCCTCTGGCTCTGTTCACTGCCTTTGGGACCTTTTTTCCCTCCTAGGCTGCCCTGTCTAGCCTTAATAGAAAAAGAGGTGCCTAGTGTTAATGCAACTTGAAATGTTGACATAAAAAAAAAAAAAAAGCTGGCCCTTTTCTAAAAAGAAGTTTTGGGGAGAGGAGGAAAGGGAAACTGCGGTCAGGATGTAAAAATAAATAAAATTCAAGGGAATTGGCACATGAAAATAATAGGGCTATTATACTTAAAATAATCAAGAACATTGGCCTAATGGAGTGAAAGTAGTGGATGAAGGAATCATGCGTTTTAAGCAGCCACATCGACATTTTTATTAGCAATATACACGTTCTGCTTATTTTCTTTAAACCTTGCTAATTTTAGTGTAGGGCAATTGCAGTGTACACATTGGACATTAATTTGATTAAGAAACACCAGTTCTTAAGGTATAAAATACCATGAATGGTTTTATTAGAGTTTGATACATTTTGCATAAATTTGAACAAAAAGAGTTAACCCAAAGCTCTGGGTATCTCTAGCTAGCTTAAATGGGGTTCAAGATGTTTCATTTGCTTACCATCTGAACACGTTATACCCTAAAATGGAGTTTTTACGTTTAAAGTAAGTTTTTTGGCCATTGAAAAACTAGACTGTAGGACCCATGAGTTAGGAGAATGTATTGTTCTTCCAGAGGTCCCCAGGTTTGATCGGCAGCTGGCGTCTGTCACTCCAGTTCCAGAGGACCCCATGCAAACAGAAAGAGCTCCAGGAACTTAAGGAGCATGAGCCCCAAGTGGTGCCTAAGAAAGCACAAACAAGATGCTCATGGGCATGGAAAAGACCATCCAGCATGTGCAAACCAAACTTACCACACAGAAAGAAATACTGAAGAAAGCGTGGCTAACGTGAACATAAAATTGAACCACTTAAGAACTGAACTAGAAAAGTGAAAGCCTTACAAGTAGAATAGAACAAGTAGAAGATAGAATATCAGGACTTGAAGATAAAGTGGAGGATTTAGACCACACAAGCAAAGAACCTAAATAAATAAATATATAAATAAATGAATAAAAAACAAACACATAAAAGGAACATGTTGAAACTGCAGGGCACTGTGAAAAGACTAAATCATTGAATTATACACGTAGATGAAGGAGAAGAATGCCAGGCCTGTGTTACAGAACAGACCTTCAACAAACATCATAGAAAAAACATCCCCAAGGTAGGAAAAGACACACCCACCCAGACACAAGAGGCACACAGAACACTCAATAGACAAGACCAGAAAAATCCTCCCCCAAGTGGTGTGTCGTAGTTAAAACACTAAGTATACAGACAACAAGAAACCAAAGAATCTAATTTAAACTTAGTGAAAGGACCTGAATAGATCTTAATAGGAAAGAAAGAAACATGGCAGAGCTGGCCCTGCAACTTGTCTCCCATGTGGCAGAGTGGCAGAGGGAGTGGTGCCCTCCCTGACCCTCACCTGAGCTGGCTCTGGGGTCATGAGAGCAGAGAACTGTCCCTGCCTGTGGAGGTAACAGGTGAGCCAGCCCCCAACGGTGTGAGCACAAGAGAGCTGGCCCTGCCTCTTGTCTGCTGTGTGGTGGCGCAGATGAGGGAGAGACGGCCTCCTTCCCCACCTCGGCCCTTGCCACCTACAGCCAGGGGCAGGTGGAAGAGATGGCCCTTGGGTCACGAGAGTGGAAGAACTGGCCCTAGGCCTCGCTTGCTGTGCCCCTGGGGGAGCAGGCCCTGCACCTAGCCTTGGAAGCAGGGTAGAACTGGCCCTGGGTTGGGGGTTGCTGAGTGAAAGCAGAAGTGCCTGTGGGCTGACCAGCTCAGCTGCCTCTCAGGCCCAGATCCAGGGCTTTGAATTGGCCCACCGCAACATCTACCTTATTGATAAGCTGCTGGAGCACATGAGGAGGCTTGCCCTACAGAACCAAGACCACAGGATCTCCATGACACAGGGCAACAACAGGCTATCCCAGAGGAGCCCCAGTGAGGTCCCAGTATTGACAGTGTAGCAGGAGCCAGAGGCCTCATCCCAGACCAATGAGTCATTGCAATGAACATTTGCAAGCAAAGAACTGTGGGCAAAAGGCTAAACTCTAGGACACACTGTGGCACACTACAGCTTCCACAACAAGATTTGGTTTGTTTGTTTTCTTTGTCGGGGAGGAGGTTGCAAGGGTGGAGAGCGGGTATGAGGAGAGGAAAAGATGAGTGGGATTGAGGTACATGGTGCAAAATTCAAAAAGAGCCAATAAGAAGTTTTAAAAAAGAAATAGTGAATATAATAAGCATATGAAAAATGCTCAACATCATTAACTATTCCAGAAATGCACATAAACACGACCCTAGAACACATGTTAAAAGACAAAAGGTGGCACATGTTAGTGAGGTGTCGGGAAAAGGGAACCCAAGACAGTTCAGAAAGTGGTGCAATTATTATGGAAATGTTGAAAATGTGAAAAATGGAGCTGCCGTATAACCAAGCAATTCTGCTTTTCAGTATGTATTCTAAGGAAACGCGACTGGCACCATGAAAGACCTGCCTGAGTTCCAAGCAACATTAGGGAAAATAATCAAAACATGGGACCAACATGCATATTGAAAAGTAATGGATGTTTGTGTATACACACACACACACACACACACACACACACACACACATATACATGCATATCCACATATATATGCGCGCTATATAATCCAATTAATTTGGGGTTGTTTTGTTTTGGGAGGTTTGTTGTTTTGTTTTGTTTTGATTTGTGTGGTGCTGGCAAATCAAACCCAAAGCTTTGTGTGTACTAGGCAAATGGTCTGTCACTGAGCAACATCCCTAGTCCCTCTTGCCTGTTTATTTTAAGATCTGGGTCTCACTCCGTTGTCCAGGTTGGTCTCCAACTCCTAAACTCAAGTAAGCCTACCACCTTAGCTTCCCAAAAGCTGGATCTACAGGCATGCCCCAAAATATCTCCCCTGAATAAAAGAAAGTCCTGGAATTTCTGAAGGCATGGATGAACCTGAAAGACATTAAGTTTGTTGATGTAAGCCCATGCTCTCACTTATGTATAGACTCTTACGCAGTTGTGTTCATTGAAGTGGAGAATGCATAGTAGTTGCCTGGGGCTGCAGGACTTTAGAAGTGGGATGATGCTGGTAGAGGGATGTACAGTTTTGGTGACGTAGGCTGAGTAACTGCGGTACATAACACACACCATGGTGACTGCAGTCACTAATACTGTATCACATACTTTTAATAAGACAGTTGGTCTTAAGTGTCCTTACAGTGTCTTACAGTTCCCATTGCTGTGATGAAATGTCACGACCCAAAGCAACTTGGGGAGGAAAGGGTTTATTTCGTTTACACTTCCACATCACAGCTCATCATTGCAGACAGTCATCACCGACACTCAAACAGGCATGGAACCTAGAAGCAAGATAGATGCAGAGGCCAAGAAGGAGTACTGCTTACCAGCGTGATCCTCATGGCTCGCTTAGCCTGTTTTCTTATACAGCCCAGGACCACAAGCCCACAGTGAGCAGGGTCTTCCCACTTCCACCACTAATTTATACAATTTCCTTTGGGCTTGGCTGCAGCCCCATCTTATGGAGGCATTTTCTCAAGTGGGGCTCCCTCCTCTCAAATGACTGTAGCTGGTTGACACAAAATTAGCCAACACAATAAGGAATACTTGGCAGGAAGAATGAGAACGAAGGGGCCCTCTTCAGCCGTTGTCTTCCTGACACCATTTGAGACATGAACATCATCAACAGGTCAGCTTCCTCTGAGACAAAGGGCTGTGTCAGTGGCCTGGTAGACAGAGGCCACTGAAGAGTTCTACAATGAAGCCTGAGCTCAAACACTGTAATGAGCTCAGCTGCTTGTAACTTATTTTCAAGTGCTGGGCTCCCACGCCTGGAGGACAACTAAACAAGCCCTGGCCTCTCAGAGAGTGACAGAGCCACCGGTGCTGTGTGACTGATTGCAAGAGTAAAGAACCAGTGATCGTGTTTAAACAGCCTCAAGCTTACAAGAGTGGAACAGAAATTGACAACATTCTGAAGTCAGTTAATGTCCCTTCCTTTCTTAGACACACCTGAGTTCCAGGCCACCCAGATCAACTAATCACTGGGTCCAAAACCAAACCAAATACTATTCAGGTAAGTATTTGCCCTTGGTTAACAAGAACCAGCAGTGCTGTGTTCCATCTCAAGGTCAATGTCACCATGAAAGGAGGGAAAGGTTCATTCCTTCAATAAAAACAAGGGATGAAGACCCGACACCCAGGTGGTTCTTTTCCCTCATTTTTTAATTACCTGTGAGACTATTTTTCACTTGTTCTATTAAATGTAACTTTCTCTCTTCCCTCTTCTTTCCCTTCTTTCAGCACCTACCCAGTGAGATCTCCAGGTCACCTGCTGTGTCTCTTTGACTACAATAAGTTGTCCCCTGCTCCCTTCTGACTTCATTTTCAATTGTCAGTAAGATCATGAACCTGCAAAGAGGAGTCTGTGCTCCAGCCAGCAACACACACACCCTCACACACATTTACATACATATACAGACTCACACACATACATACACAATCACACACAACACACACATACACACACACACACACAAAGGTAGCTATGTCATGAACATAATAATCTGCTTGATTTTGACATCTCACAGTGTTTGCACATATTTAAATATCATACTGTATACCTTCAATAGTGTTGTGTCGAGAGCCATTTAAAATTGCACCTGCCCTGCTGCAGCGTGTGGCTATCACTTATCATTGTAGATATTTTTCTGCTGAAGGAGAGGTAAACACGTTTTTTGTTTAGATCACAAGTGGGGGATGAGAAAAAGACTTGTGAGAGAGCAGGTGATGTTTATCCCCTTAGAAGTCGAACCACCGTGTAGGGGAGATTGGTTGTTAACCAGCTGAAAAACATCTGAGAGGAGGTATAAATGTGAGCCAAAAACAAGAGGCGGGGCCTTTGGAGACTTGGGATAGTTTTGGTTGTTCATGCTCCACTTTGAGACGCTCCTAGAGAGAACTGCACGAGGGAAGGCTTCGGGGCTCCGGGCTCCTGTTGAGGTTCCGGATTCTGGTTGCTCCAGGTTCCAGCAGAAGAAATCCTGCTGATTACGCCAGGAGAATCGTTCCTCAGAACTGATATCCTTACAGTTTCATTATTGTATTCTTTAACTTCTATAAATTCTAACACTTCTTTTCCTATTGTTTATGTTAGTCTGGTTATAAAGGTACTCTCGGTTAACAAGTTCGTAATAAAATATATTTGCTAAGAAAATTGAGCCTACGTTCTGTTTGTTTGAGTTGTTATTGGTGGTGGTGGTGAGGTTTGTTTGTTTGTTTGTTTGTTTGTTTGTTTTAAGGGGAGTCTTGTCGAGCTAAGACTGGCCTTGAACTTCTGATTTTCCTTTCTCCATCTCACAAGTTTTAGGATGCCAAGAGTGAGCCACCATGCTTGGCATGATAGTGAAATTTCAAAAGACAAAATTTTGCTTTAAAATTTATATTTTAGGTTAGACTAGACAATGAGTTTTATTATGTCATGTGTTCTGTAGAGTGGACAAAGAATTGTACATGCTCCAAGGAGACCACCCAAAGAAAGCAAATGTGACTGCAAAGTAACATAACAGGAGAAGATGCAGGGGGCATGAGAGGCAAAGGCCACAGAGGAGAAAAAAAAGAGCAGAAAGATAAATTTTATTCAGATGGGCAAACATCTCTCATCAAGGGGATGGGATGGGGCTGCAGAAGTGGGGGCCACCTGAGGGCTCTGGGTGGGACTTTTAATAGGTTCCAGGACCCTCCCCATCCCCCTCATTAGTCCTGCTCACTCACCTTTAGCTATCTGCACCAGTTGCAAGGTTCTTGGAAAAAAGGGAGGAGGGGCACGAAGGAGCAGCCCTGTCTCTTAAAGAGGCCAGTTCCCTGTTTCCTAGGCCCTCCAAGTTCCTCTGATGCTCCTCCTTTCAGAATGGTTGATGTACCTCAGTGGCATTCCATGGTGAAAAAAAAAATGATTTTCCCTGTCTCCTGAGGTATCAATTTCAAACAGTGTCTTGGGCCGGGCATGGTGGCACACGCCTTTAATCTCAGCACTTCAGAGGCAGAGGCAGGCAAGAGACCAACCTGGTCTACAAAGCAAGTCCAGGACACCCAGGACTACAAGAGAAACCCTGTCTCGGAAAAAAAATCAAATGGTGTCTTGGTTAGGGGTTAGATTTCACGCCAACTTTCCCTTCTCCACGTTAGGGTTTTTTCTGCTTTGAACGTGTGCTGGCCTTCTGCATGCTGTCACAGTGTCTGTGGACCGACCTTGCTGTGTCTGGAGCACACTGTTTTTTTGGAATCGTCTTCCACTTCTGACTCTTGAAATCTTTCTGCCTCCTCTTTTGCATAGATCCTTGAGCCTTGAAGGGAAGGGTTTAATAAAGACATCTTATTTAAAGAGGAATGCTCAAAATGTCTCATTGTCTGCACGCTGTACCATCTACTGCAAGAAGCAGCTTCTCTGATGAGGGTTAAGTAACCGGACCCAGCAATATGTTATTGATGTCATTTTATTGCTGTGTTCATTTAGCAGAATAATAGAAGGAGGTTTTCCCTAAGCCTGTGATCTATCTAGTCTCATGTTCTTGATCTCATTAATAGTGTCAGATGTGGGTTTCATCTCATGGAGTGGGCCTTAAGTGTAATTGGAAAAAAAGAAGTTGTTGGTTACTCCCGTTTATGCCACTATTGTACCAGATATATTTTTGTAGGCAGTTGCTGCTACGGTTGCAGGTTTTCAAGCTGGGTGATATTGATTATTTTTCTCATCCAGTAGTGCGCAGAGTACATTCCAGGCTCCTAGTTGGGCACCACCTCAATTTCTTCATGTTCTTGACATAACTGATGTGTTCATCGATCAGGCCTTAACAGCTTGTTGTGGAGGACAACCAATCACCCTGGCAATATCTTGTGCCATCTGGGGGAGTCTAGGGACCCCTTTGGCCAACAACTCATCAAGATGTAACCCATTCCTGGCACTGGGAGTTTGGGGGGCAGTGTTGATAGAAGCATTTAAGCTGGGTGTGGTGATACACACCTGTAATTCCAGCACTCTACAAGCTGCAGCATGGAGATCACAAATTCAAGGTCAGCAATTCCCTACTTCAGACTAAAAAAAAAAAAAAGAATGCCTCATATTATTGATGGGCCTTTCCATTCAAAATAAAGAAACATTTTTCATATCTCCTTAGTTGAAATGGCCTTCCTCAGAAGCCTCTTCAAAGCTCCAATAACATCCTTGTTCCTCAGAGTGTAGATGAACGGATTAGCCATGGGAGTAATGACACAGTAAAACAGAGTCAAGACCTTGATGAGGTCTTGGGAGCCATCCTCTGAGGGTTGCATGTAGATGTAGATCCCCGGCCCATAAAATAAAGACACCACCAGCAAGTGTGATGAGCAAGTGTTGAAAGCTTTCAGTCTCCCGGCCACAGAAGGAATTCGAAATACAGTGTGGGCAATGTAACTGTAAGATACAAGTATCATGGAGAGGGGGCCCATTATCAAGAATGTGGCCACCACTGATAAAGTAATCTCATTGACTGTGGTGTTCCCACAGGACATCTTAATAAGCCCGGGCAGCTCACAGAAAAAGTGGTCCAGCATCTGGTTCCCACACAGGGGCAACTGCACGGTGAGTGTAGACTGTAGGAGCGAATTGGCCAGGCCCGTGAGCCAAGCAGTGCTGGACAGCTGCAGACAGAGCCTGTGGTCCATGATGACAGAGTACCTCAGAGGCTTGCACACAGCCACATAGCGGTCTAAGGCCATGATGCCAAGCAGCACACATTCGGTACAGCCTAGCCAATGAAACACATAGGCCTGGGCCATGCAGCCTATGTAAGTGATGTTCTTGTTGGGCCCCTGTAAGTTAAACAGCATTTGAGGAACAGTCGTGGTGGTAAAACAGAGATCCAAAAATGAAAGGCTGGTGAGGAAGAAGTACATCGGACTTTGAAGCTGGGAATCGAGTTGAGAGACAAGAATAATTGCGATGTTCCCCAGTAATGTGAACACGTAGGAGGTCAGGAGGACCGCGAAGAGGGGAAGATCCAGCCATGGGTATTTGGTTAAGCCCATGAGAATGAAATCATCTGGAAAATCTCCGTTAATGAGCTTCATTGAATGTTCAAAGGAAAGAAGCCTGATAAAAATCAAGGAAGAAAAGAGTGATTTTGGGGGAAAAAAATCACAAGTAGGCAGAAATTCTGGAGACACTAGGAAAAAATACATTTTTATGGGGAAAAAACTGGTGTATGCCATCCAGAGAAATCACAGCAGTGCTAAGGAATGCAATAATTTATAGGCAACATTTCAAATACATGGAAAGCTCTTTCTGGGGACAAAGTTGTTTTATATAATGCTTGCTTGTCTCTCTCCACTCCCTTTTTAATAGAAATTTCTTATTGGTGGAATTTGAAACATCTGAACAAATCAGGATTCAAACATTGTGTTAACTTCTTTCTCCACTTCGTTGTGTTAGAAAAACTTGTCAGTAGTATTGCTTACATATTTCTTCTCTCTGACTAAAAATGTCAAAGGAAGGTGGGCAGGGTGTTGTTTCCCAGATTCCTCGCAGCTGAGGGAGCAGGTGATTCAGGGTTTGCCAATCAGATGCTGGTCCCCAGGACTTGAATTTAGTTGAATGATAACACAAGGGATGAAGAAAGGAAAGGGGCTTAAGAAATTCAGAGCAGACAACCTCCCGACTAATACCTATAGTGACATCACCTAAGGATGCGTCTGTGTCATCTCCTCCCTCTATCCTTCCCTTCTTGCTTTTTTTCCATCCTTCTTTCTTTCGTTGCTAACTTTTCTTCTCTACTTTTTCCATCTGGTGAAACACTACCTTTCTAGTCGTTTTTCTACTTATGATATCAGAAGCACTGTCTGCTTTACAACTAGGTACCCTGACCAATAAAGAAAACAGTACCAGGAAGCAAGTTTAAATATACTTTGGATCCCTTGTAAGGACACTGATGGGGAAGAACCCGAATGACCATCATTAGGGCGTCCAGCACACCACGCTATCCCACCACCTGCCCTCCCATCCTACGCAAGGCAGTTCTGTTCTGTCTGATGAAGCTGCCTTCCTTGAAATGTTATAGCTCTCAGGAAAATGAAAAGGTGGCCCCCAAAAGAGAAACATATGCAAAAGATGTGACACAAAAGACAAAACGGGAGATGTGGCCAGGTGGTACAGCACTTGCCCAGTGTGTGGAAAGTTCTTGGCTCACTTGCCAGGACCACCACCAAAAAAGGGGCTACTATAATAAAATCCAACTATATATTTCTTGAAATGGACAAAATTCAGAATGCATACAAGACCAAGTGCTAGAACGAAAATAATACCAAATGCTAGAATATAGACAACACCAAATACTAGAACACAGACAATAACAAGTTCTAGAACACAGACAACACCAAGTGCTAGGACACAGACAAAAGATGAAACCAAGAGCTAAGACATGCAAGGCCAAATGCTATGACAGAGACAAGACTGAATGTGAGACCACTGGCTAGACCAATGCTCAAACACAAACAAGACCAAGCAGCAGAGCACAGATAAGACTAAACTGTGGTACAGAGACAAAACAAGTCAAACAGTAGTACTTAAGCAAGACCAAATGCTAGAAGATGGATAATCCCAAGAGCCAGGGCAGAGACAAGAACAAAAGCTGAGCCAGGTGTTCCTGTTTGCTACTGGCCAAATGCACAGTGGTGCACTTACTTAGAAGTCAGCACAGCAGATTCTAACAACATCAAACATAAACTGTCAAACTCAGCTAGAGACTGCACTCCTTGCGAGTCTCCAAGTGTACTGCAAACTTATGTCCATATAAAAATTTGCACATGAATGTTTGTAACTTCTTTACTCATAACTCCCAATATTTATGAATAATTGAAATATCTTTCAGTAGGTGAATAGATTAATAGCCCGTGGTATATCTAAATAATAGGACATTACTCAGTACTAAAAAATTGAGCTTTCAAGCCATGAAAAAACACCAGAGAAGGCAACCTGAGAAAGCTATATTCCTCTCTTCCAACAGAACGTCATCTCAAAAGGGTGACATTTTAGAGATGTTAACCCGTCAGTGGCTGCAGGTGTGAGAATCATTGCAACATCAAGGGCTTGGGCCAGTGGAACTATCCATCGCTTCTGTGTGCACCGCTCTCTGTAAGGATGGGTGTACGCCATGATAAATCTGTCCAAACGCACAGTATGTATACTGCGAAAGGCTAATTCCAATGTCAGTTCTGAATTTGGAGGAATCCATCGATGCTGCCTCATTGATCACAAGTGTTCCTTTGTGGTGGGAGGAAAGGGAAAGCTGCATATGTGCGAAGGTGAGGTACTTATGGGAAATCTCTGTACCTTTGCTCAACTTTTCTCTCAGCCTAAAATGTCTCTAAGGTAAATTTTGAAGAAAAAAAAAAATCTATCTGTCCATTGAGAAGGGTATATGACAAATGAAAGTGAATTCTTCTTGTAGCCCACTCAATATGCATAAAAGCTCAGAACCAATTAAAAGAGAAACCTGAAGAAAAGGATAATACATGTAAAAATGAATGCAGAGACGTCCTAGTTTAGGACATAGATACCACATGTAAGATTTAATTCTAAGAAATTTTAGCCAAAGGGATTGCTTGTGAATTTATCATGATGAGAGAGATGTGTTTCGGTTTACCGGCTGAGCCTGGGGCAGTTGTTTTAATTGTTTTCTTTGTTACATGACTGAAATCTGGTTTCAAAGTGACATACTTGAATGTCGTGGACTAGCTAGAGTCCCTATGGTGCGTGATAGAGGATCGTGGGAGGATTATAGAGAACTTTCATGTCCACTGATCATAACACACAGACAGGTGATGAGGACACGGCTACTGCAGCCCATGGCTCAGTGGGTTCAAAAGGAAGAACCTCATGCACAGCCATGACTGGACCCTTAGTTAACCTGTTTCAAGTGAGTGACATACAGTAGTGGGTCTATACCAAGAATCCGCTCTTCTCAAGGGCCAGATCCCAACACAGAGTGCTTTAGCTCTATTATTGCTCTGTCTTCATAAGCATACAAAGAAAAATAACAAAAAGCAGGAGTGGCTCCTCATTCATATCACGGGAAGCAAGACACAGCTACCTAAGCCATGGTCTAATGATGGCTACAAACATAATTAGAACAACGGATTCTCGTTCTAGGTCTCTTATCTGCTTTGCTTTCTTCCCCTCCTTCCTCTTCCTCTTCCCCCTCCTCTTCCTGTTCCTCATCCTCATTCTCTTTTCAAGACAGGCTCTCATGTAGCCCAGGGTGGTTTCGAACTCTCTGTGTAGCTGAAGTTGGCTTGAAAGCCCTGATTTTCCTGCTTCCCCTCTCAGGGCCTCTTCTTGGACTTGGACTTGAAGCTGGAGTGAGGCCTCTCCATAGACCTTGCACACCACTGATCTAGCTTGTTGGGCCTCTACCTATTACACAGCCATTCCTTTATTTATTTATGTCAGTCCATCAAGCCTAAGGAACCCTTCCAAGTGAACGCAATTCACACCTGATTATCTTTCCTTCTTGTTCCCCTATGAACTATGAAAGGCTGCACCTACTGTGCTTTGCCTTTGTGTACTTAGCTAAGCATTTCATCATAACTTTATAGTTGTTAATTAAAGGTTTAAAATACAGATTCAAGTCTCCCCTTTTCATAGGCTTTTTTGGTTCTCTGAACCTTTTTAGACTTGGAAACTAGCATTTCTAGCCCATGTTTGAGACAACATGAGTCACCTTTGGATTACACTTCAAGGGGTATTCATAGCTCAGGAGACTATTAAGTATGAATGCTTTGGTCCTTATGTGAGTCGGATCTTCGGGGCTGGGGGCACATAGCTGAATAAGTAGATATTATCCTCTAACGTCTCGAAACATGGCTGAGGTCCAGAAACTAGACCCACAAACAACCAGAAATTAGCTGTGTGAAGATAAGCACCAGAGAAAACTCACTTAATCAGGGACATATGGAGACAAAGGCAGTGACAAGGGACTGTCTCCAACCAGAGAAGATAACATAGTCATCGAAGGGCACCATGCATTCACAGGTAACGTAGCAGAGGAAAAGAATGACTCCCTGTCTTCTCAAAAACGTCCTCAAGATTTTTGACTTGTTGGCCGTTGTCACCAAATTTGATTCTTGAATTGACCATCAATGTGTCATATTTTAAGGAATGTGTGTAATCATGACCTTCTCGCTCATTCTTTACTGAAGTGACGTGAACAAGTGCCAGCAATTTCGTTGGGAGAGTAAGAATTCAGTTAGCTGAAAATATCTTAGCTGGGCTGATCTCTTGTACCTCAGAACTCTCATGTATTTCCCCCTCTCAAAACCATATAAAAGGAAACAAATCCAGGGACACTTAGTCTTGTGTTTATAGAAAAGGACACTATTGGCACATACCTCTGTTTGTTTGGATTTATTGAGCAGATGTGGTCAGCTATAGAAACCTAGTTAGGAGAAATGTTGCCAGAGGACCAGATTCCTCAGGTCTGAAGAGAGATGAGTGGGTTGGATCAAGCTAGGGACCCAATGAGAGCCTCTCAAGTCTAGATGTGGCAGGTTGTGTGGTAGAAAACATTCTCTCCTGATTCTAAGGCTGACTTGGAGGCATATAAAACCAGCTTCCACACAGTGCACCAGCCGTCCCTGAGGGAGTGTCATTGGTGAGTCAATCTCCCTGGAGCATCCGTTTTATATTTACCAGCTTGGCTACAATTAGAGATTACCTCAGTTTTTTCCATCCATTAGTCTCCTTGCTATCAAGGGAGAGAAGAATTTACCTCATCAATTTTCAGAAAGAAAGCCATTGTATTAGTAACAATAATAGTAGGGCCTGAGAGATGAGAACCAGAGTTGGATTTCCAGCGCTCACATTGGGTGTCTCACAGCTGCCGGTAACTCTATCTCTAGGGATGACCTCCTCTGGCCTCCACAGGCACACATGCACACTCATACTCACCTCCACATCCACACACTCACACACAAGCATACTCACACACACACAAACTCACACACTCACACACGCACAAACTCACATAGTAAAAATAATAACAATAATAATCACTTAACACATACCCTAACGTAGGCATTATGATGGTCCTCACCTACACCCTGAAGCTTGAAGAAATTAAATCATTTGTTCAGGGTTTATAAAATTTTCACATTTTTCAGAATTCAAACACTAAGTGAAGGCACTGCAAACATAAGAGTCCAGATGTAGCTTCTTAGGTCAGTGGTGTGTGAAGCACACACAGATTTCATTTGTTCAGGTTCACCATAGTCAAGATTTAGATGGTTTTTGTTTTTTAACTACCTTAAAAACATTAAGATTCTCTCTTTCTTACATGAGCTGGTACAGTTTCAATCCATTTCTATCACATGAAAAGTTTCTCAGAAGCTGGATGTGGTGGCGCACACCTTTAATCCCAGCACTTGGGAAGCAGAGGCAGCCGGATTACTGTGAGTTCGAGGCCAACTTGGTCTACAAAGGGAGTCCAGGACATCCAAGACTACACAGAGAAACCCTGTCTCAAAAACAAAAACAAAAACAAAACAAAAACAAAAAAAAGAAAGAAAAGTTTCTCAGAGTAAATTGCTCCTCAGGACAAGGTTGAACATAGACTCTTAGCTCACGCCTTTCCAGATACCTAGGCAGCTCACCTTTTCCCGGACACCTTGGCTACCCTTCCAAGTTATTATGACTCCTGACTATGTAGCTGAAGATGATGTCTAACTCTGAGCCTTCCACCCCCAGCACCCAAGTGGGATTACAGGAACGTACCAGCACACCCACTCTACCTTTTGAATCTGAAGAACTGGAAGACAAACAGACAATGCACACAGCAGAAGCAGCATGGTACAGCTTAAGAGATGAAAAACAAAACCTGAACTTTCTTGACTCTCTCCCTCCCTTCCTTCCACTTGAGTTTGGTTCTGTATTTTAAGATAGGGCTCTGTGTAGCCCAGGCTGGACTCTATCTCACTGGGTCCTAGACAACCCTGGACTCCACCTGCCAAGAGCTGGGATTACAGGCATGTGACACCATGCCTGGCCTTACCAGCTTGTTCCTCACAGGCAGCCTCCTATACAGATATCTGAGGTTTTACTCTATATTTTCCTCCTTCAGGAGTAAAGGGAGTTAAACAACACTACTAGGGTGGTGCATTCTCTTCATAAGAATAAATAACAAAGCCATCTTAGGATTCTTTTTTTTTTTTTTTTTACTTTTATTGAATGTGTATGATTTACACATCATGCACCAAAATCCTTCTCTTCCCCTCAGTAAAATAAAACAGACACAAAAAATCTTGTCACAGAAGCTGTAGTGTATCACGCAGTATAAACTTTTATTCACATATTTTTACTTTCAAATGTTCATTGCTATGAGTCATGGGTCTGGTTTGAGGCCTACACAATCGTTACTGGATCCTCACTGGGACTGCTATCGGATATCTCGTTGCTGTGTCAAGGAGATTCTTAATCTTTGAGTCTGCAGGTCTGGTCCCTTCATGTGTTCCAGCAGGTCACACATATACATGGGGTAGATGTTGGGGTGAGGTTGACTCAGAGCCCTGGATCAGGGCCCACTCCCTTTCCTCAGGGCAGGGCCTTCTCTTCCACTCCTGTGTCCTCAGGGCAGGGCCTGCTCTCTGGCTCCTGTGTCATCTTGGCATGGCCCACTCCCCTGCTCCTGTGTCCTCAGGGCAGGGCCTTTCTGTTCCACACACGCACCCCCCCCCGCCCAGGGGGCACATTCTCCCACTCCCGTGTCATCAGGGCAGAGCCAGCTGACACACTCCCGTGTCCTCAGGGTAGGGATGGCTCTCCTGCTCCCATGTCCTTTGGGTAAGGCTGGCTTTCCTGTTCTCATGTCCTCAGGTCAGGGCTGGCTCTACTGCTCCGGTGTCCTCAGGGCAGGACCAGCTCTCCTGCTCCCATGTCCTTTGGGCAAGGCTGGCTTTCCTGTTCCCATGTCCTCAGGTCAGGGCTGGCTTACCTGCTCCCATGTCCTCAGGGCCAGCTCTCCCGCTCCCATCTAATTCGCCAGATTGTTGCTGTCCAGGCCTGCATGGCCTCCTAATCCTGTGGGTACTCGATCTTGTGGGCCATCAAGCAGGTGGCAAGTGGAGGCCCCTTAAAGTCATCATTTGAGGTGCTCACAGAAAACACTGGTGTTGGCCCAGCTCAGCTTCTTGTCCCGGGGAACTTATGGCTCTGTTGATTCATGCCTCCCAAGTCTCTGGTTCCATTGCATGCTCCATCCGCCATGGGCCCCGACCCCTACCCCCACCTTGGTGCTGCCCCTAGTATCCACCTCTGTATGATCCGGCTTTTGGCACTGAGCATGGCCCCGGTCATAAGAGGAGGTCTATGAGGCCTGTGGTGTGGGCAGTGCAGTCCTCTCTCAGGCTCGACTTGAACAGCACCCCGTCCTCAAAGGCTATCTTCTTGGCCCCCATCGCACTGGGCCACAACCTGAAAAGAGAGGCATTGTTGTGGCCTGGGGTCCCTGGGAACTTACAGGAGTGTGATCCCATGGTCCTGTGGTAGGAGGGCATGGACTCTCCACATGACAGGATTTCCTTCTTTCTGGGAAACACCAGCACTGTGTTTTGGAGCTCTCAGTATGGCCCTTTGGTGGCTGTGCAGTCACTGCTGTACTGTGGATCAGACACAGTGTGTGATGGACGCCATATTACATGATCTCGGTTTGGGTATTTCTAATATATTGTGCTAAGTGTTTCCTCCCAATCAGGCCATTCTCGGGGGGTGGGGGGGTGAACATTTCTGTGTAGCTCTGGAACACAATCATCCTCTTCAGCTTGCATTGAGGACCTCATCTTTTGAACCCCAAGACCTCTCAGTGCACGGCCCTGTGCCACCCCATCTTAGGATTCTTAAGGCAGAAAAGGCTAAGGTTTGAGATTAGTCTAAGCTACTCAATTTTACTCGCTACTTTGTTTTACTTGATGGCTGTAAACTTCATCCTTGGATCTAAGGGGATGGAAGACAGATACCATGAGAAGGTAATGGGTTCCAAAATGAGATCGTCTTGGCTTTGAAACTGAACTTGACCATTTACTATGTTACAGTGAACATCAATAAACCTCTGTCTTCATTCTCAAAATCCAGGTTGATAAGATTACTGAGTAATTGAGATCATATATGGAAAAAATTTGGATATAATGAATCCCGGTAAATAACTTCTTCTGTCTATGTGGTGATAAGAGGAGAGATCCAGCTCACGAGTCAGTGCACAACGTCGTTGGTATAGGAGGGTCTCACTTTAAGATCACCTCCATGTTCACTATTATAACCCAGTGTTTTGCAAAGTCACTTGTTCCAATAGCACTCGGAGTGCTTATTAAGATACACATTTATGGGCCACTGACCAAATAAAATTAAATTTTCTGAGACTAAGTCCCAAAGCAAGTGTATTTTAACTAGTTCCCTAGGCAATACAAGTGTGTGCTTAAAAAGAGAGTCATTGCATTAGAGATTCAGACTGCTTTTTCAACTGCAGAACTAAAGTTCATATTCCATTGGGGTTAATTTATTTATCCCTTTGAGGTCTAAAAGCCTTCTCTGAAGACTAAAGGCATATAAACAGATTAAAAAAAAAAAGATTGTGGTTAAAATTCAGTAATGCCCACTGAGCTGTGGTGGCACACATCTTTAATCCCAGCAGTCAGGAAGCAGAAGCAAGGTGGATACCGAGTTCGAGGCCAGCCTCATCTACAGAGGGAGTTCCAGGATGGCCAGGGCTTCATACATAAAGAAACCCTGTTTTAAAAAGCAAACAAAAAAATTTTTTTAGAAATATCTGGAAAATTGTATGCACAACAGGTAACCCAAGGCTGGTTAACTAATGTCAATAACAAATTACCTCAGAATCTAGGAAAAGACTTTAAGCACTGGGGACATTTGTTTTTCCTCCCTCTCCAAAAAAGAAAGGACAAGGAAGAAACCTCGGCCACTATGTAACAAAGCGTGTTCAGGGAAAACCAAAGATGACTGCTTGTGTATATGATGGAATATAAGATGGAGAGATGCAGGCAAGAAGTGCAGAAGGAATAGAGAAACTTTAGAAAGCCATGCTAAAGGCCCCCCCAATAAATGTTGTAAGGCAGTGGATGTGATTTTCTCATAAAACCATGACATTATGTTTATTCAGATGAGTTATTAATATCACTTGTTCTTGTTTATGAGTTCTGCACCTGCGATGCACCAACCTTATACAGAACCTACCTGAGAGCCAGACACAGGTGGGGACGCACATCCGTAATTCACGCACTCTGGGAAAACTGAGATTGGAGGAACAAGGGTTCAAGCTCATCCTCGGAGGTACAGTAAGGTCTAGTGCTGGTGCTCTGTATGCAGATGTTAGCGGCTTGCTCCCCCCATCCGTATTGTTCGACAAACAAACCCTCTCATGTATACCAAAATGACGTTTGTGTAACCTTGCCTCCAAATTATCCCTGATTGGCTACCTAAGTTGCCTACATACCTGGGCAGGGCAGGAAAGAGCCAGGCAGAGCAACGTTTGAGGGCTTGGAGGACAGAGGATCACAGAAGAGACAGGAGAGGTGCCATGAGTTAGCATGGAGAGATGCTCATGGCCAGAAGGAGCCGGCTCGGAGGATCTGCATCGCTGGTGAGAAAAAGCCCAGATGGAAAGCATATGCAAGTATTTATTTTATTTTGGATAGGAAGCAGCCCAGATAGGAGTGATCAGAGCAAATGGCATTGGATATGGGACTGGGAGATGAAGAGATAATTTAGGGGGTTAATACCTGCCCAGCCTCAGGTGAAATAAGGCTTATTAAAAACCTAACAGGTGGTCGAGCAGTAGTGGTGCATGCCTTTAATCCCAGCACTTGGGAGGCAAAGACCAGTGGATCTCTGAGGTCAAGGCCAGCCTAGTTTACAGAGCAGTTCCACGACAGCCAAGTCTATAAAAAGAAACATTGTCTCAAAACAAAAAAAAATCTAACAGGTGTCTGTGTCTTTTATTGATTGATAGCAGGTTAAATATTAACTGCCATAATAATTATATAGATTAGTAGTAAATATTAGTAATCAATTTTTCACAACACATAAGCAAGTTTGAGTCTAGCCTGAGCTACATGAAACTAGATCAAAAACACTAAGTAGGGGAGGAGAGAAGGCTCAGGGGTTGAGAGCACATACTGCTCCTCTTGAGGACCTGAGTTCAAGTCCCACACCCACATCACATCAGGTAGTTGACAACTAACTGCCTGCAACCCTAGCTCCCTAGAACTCCAGCTCCTGTGGGAATCTCCGACTTCTCTGGGTACTTGCATTCATGTGCACATACCTCCCCCAACACATACACATAATTTTTAAAAAGTAAGTAAACAAAGATTCAGAAGAAAGTCAGGTAAAATAAGTATATGTCCAAAAAGGGTGTGTAACCTGTCACTTAAAATTTCAAAAAACAAACATGCAAACAAACAAAAACTAAAGAGGCAAGAGAATCATAGAAAGGGGTTTGTAAGATGCCAAGCCTGACAACCCGAGTCCATCCTCCGTGCTAGCTATGGCACACATGCCCTGCCCTCAAACTCCTGTTCACAAAATAAATACAGTAAAAAAAAAAAAAAAAATGCAACAAAAAGTGGGGAAAATCACAGGAACTGTGAAGAACTGGCAAAAATAAAAATAATCCAGGCAGAGGTAGTACACACCTTTAATCCCAATACTCAGAAGGCAGAGGCAGGCAGATCTCTGTGAATTCGAGGCTAGCTTGATCTACAGGAGTTTCAGGAAAGCCAAAGACAAGCTACACCTTGTCTCAGAAAAGAGGAGGAGGAGGAGGAGGAGGAGGAGGAGGAGGAGGAGGAGGGGAAGAAGAAGAATCAAAATATAAAAGTGAAATATTTATGCAAAACAGAGATTTAGAACTGATAGAGTTAGAACTGATAGATCCCAGTAAAGAAGTAAAAGAAAAATAGTGCAACTAAACCAGAAAAATGCTAGAATAATTGAATAGCAAAGATCAAGCTACTAGGGAAAAGTTTTGGTTTTGTTCTTTAAGGCAAAATAAAACAAGAGTACTCATTCAAGAAAAGAAGCCAAGTAAACAACTTGTCCTCTATTTTCTGTCATAAATATCTATCATCTTTTATTTCCCTGCTTTCTACTATTTATCAATCTATCTTCTATTTATTAATCTTCTGTTCTTTATTATCTATCAATCATATATCATCTGTTGATGTGTCATCTATCTACTCTCTATTATCTATCATTGATTTGTTAAGCCATTATTAATTATTTCTCTATGGCTGTTCTTGATTGGCAACTTGACTACATCTAGAATTAACTAAAATTCAAAAATGGAGAACCAACCTGTAAGGGATTTTTGCTTATTTTGAAGCGGGAAGCGGGAAGATCAATTTCTGATCAGGATCTTTGAGATAGGAAGACACACCTTAAATTCAGATCTTTTGAGCTGGGGAAAAAAACCCACCTCTAATCAGGGCCATCCCCCTGCAGGAAGCCTATGAAAGGACATGGAAGGAGGGAGCTTTTGATCTTTGCCTGCCTGCTCTCTCCTCACCAGCAGTATTTCTTCAGGGTTCCCTCATATACTGAAGACCAGCTGAGACATCCAGCCTCGTGGACTGAGCAACTACTGGATTCTTGGATTTTCCATTCATAGCCAACCATTGTTGGATTAGCTGGACCAGTCTGTAAGACATTCTAATAAATCCTGGCTCTGTCTCTGTCTCTGTCTCTGTGTCTGTCTGTCTGTCTGTCTGTCTCTCTCTCTCTCTCTCTCTCTCTGTCTCTATCTCTCTCTCACTGTGTGTGTGTGTGTGTGTGTGTGTGTGTGTGTGTGTGTGTGTAAAGAGAGGGATTCAATCTATAAGTTCTCCCCCTCCTCCTCCTCCTCCTCCTCCTCCTCCTCCTTCTTCTTCTTTTTAAGACAGGGTTTCTCTGTGTTACGCTTGACTGTCCTAGACTCACTTTGCAGACCAGGCTGGTCTTGAACTGACAGTGATTCGCCTGCCTCTGCCTCCCGAGTGCTGGGATTAAAGGTGTGCGCCACCACACCTGGCAAGTTCTGTTATTCTAAAGAATTCTAACCAATACAATCATCTATCACAGATCTATTATTTATTATCTATCATCTATCAACGATTTACCTATCTGATAATAATCAGCAAGGAAGATCATGAAAGAAAAGAAGAGATATCAAAAGTATAATTTTAAAATGATTTCCTAAAATAAAAGTAGACAAATTAAACTGAACACATGAGGAAAAAAAACAATTGATCTTCAAAGAAAATGGAAAAAAACAATCCTTTGGGAAAAGTTCAAGTCCCAAGAGACATAAAATCTGATTGGCAAAAGGACAGACACTGGAGCTGGCAAACAATGAGACAACGTAGCACGTACAGGAAGAAAGAGAATGTCAGACAAGACTCGCTGAGGCCAGAGTGATCTTCAAGTCTCAGACAAACGCAACGGACACGCAAGGTCTGGAGGAGATCGTTTCTCCCCCTCTTCTTAGCCTGAGTCTCCCTCCTACGGTTCTCCTGCGCTAATGTTCAGTAGACTGTGTCTTATTCCTCTCAAGCTTCTCACAAAAGGACGAATACCGCATACGTACATACATAGAACCGTGCTCTCTGTCTATGGAATGTGTTCTCCTGAAGTTTTAGTGTTATAGCGTGCCAAGAAACTTCATATGAAAGTTTAGAAGCCATAGTACATCCCACAGCTCTGTAGATAACACCACAAATTCACTAATTCTTAACTAGTGGACTTTTGAATTATTTCTAGTCTTCAGTTATAAGCAGCAACAATGGCAATGTACATGTATTATTTTGCATTTTCACAAGTGTACAGTTGGAATAGATTTCTGTAAATGTGTTTGGTAGGAGGGTAATCACATGCGATTTTTGTTAGCGATTCTCAAATGCTCTTCCATAAAAAATCACACCATTCTATATTCTCACTAGCTGTGTCTCAGAGTGCATATACCTTTCCTGGGTGTGGCAGTGCATGCCTGGGACAGTCCCTAGGAGGCAGAAGCAAGAGAATTGGGAATTTAAGCTCAACCTTAACAACATAGCAAGTTTGAGACAGCCTAGACTACATGAGCCTCTGTCTCCAAATAACAAAGATGAAGAGAAAAAAAAAAAAAGTATATATTTCTTCCAAAGTCTAAAGAGCAGATCAGGTTATCAAAAGTCAGTTTTGTTCTTGTGATAAGAATCTCTTTAACTTATGATGTGCTTATCAGGCTATGGCTTCCTTGTAAGGCGGGGGAGGAATGGAGATGAGTGCCTATTTATCCTTCTGCATCTGGAGTAAGCTGAGTATGAGACAGTAAAATCATCCGATGCTTTTGGATTATCCCTGGTCCTTTTAAGGAACCCCTCTCCCATATGCCTGTCCCACTAAAAAAACTCATTGGTACCCTAAATTGGATGTTGGCACAGTTATTATGTTGGTCTGTCAGAAGCTCCGTTTCTAAGGTGAATAAGTGTGTGCATTGTATCTCCCCAGGAAAAGTCTGTCACACGACAATTGGCGTTAGGAACCGGATCTAGCAGAACCACAGCTAGAGGGTAGTAATTACTTGGTTTTGGTTTTGGTTTTTGGTACCAAGGCACACAACTGAGGATGGGGCATCCATGTGAGTGGTGGCAGTGGATATCTTGAAATGGTTATCTTTCCTTATTTGGTGCACCCTACAGTAGGTGCGGAGACATGTAACCAAGAATGAGTCCCTCTACCCAGGGGAAAGACTGAGTGGGGACTCTGTAGTGAAAATACCAGTGAGGTTCTCTTCCTCTCCATGTATAAGGTGCCGTACCTGCTCAATGAGTTGGTCCAATAAGTGAGGACAGGGGTGTCCTTTAAAACGTTCAAAGTTTTGAATAACTCTTGCAGTCTACAGAATAGGATATAAAAAACCAAAGTGTTGAGCGGAGCATGGTGGCACTGTGCCTTGATTTCATCATTTGGTGAGTAGAGGCAGGCAGATCTGTGAGTTCAAGGCAGCCTGGTCTATAAAGTGAGTTCCAGTCCAGTCAGAGTTATAGAGAAATGTGGCTACTGCTACATGTAACCCAAAGGCAGGTGATTATCCCTCATTAGTCTTAGACTAGACGAAGCAGCCAGAACCCATAAAAGAACCCAGGATGAAATAACCAGACAGCAGATACCAAAGGACAAAATGTGTTCATGTTGTATTAGACCAGTGGTTCTGAAAGAGAGAATGTGAGAAAGGTGCAATTCAAATTTAAATTTCATTTTAATTTCTCTTCTCATAGTTGTGATAACATACCCAATGAAGCAACATAAGCAATGATTTTTCTCTCTTACAGTCTGTCTGTCTGTCTGTGAGACAGTCTCACTATGTAACTTTTGACACTAGCTTTCATGTAACCCAGACCAATCCATGATCCCCTTCTCTTCCTTTTAGAGAGCTAGGATGACATGTGTAAGCTGAGAGATGGGTGGGAGCTAGGCTCTGCCAACTGAACTACGCCCTATCCACCTGTCTCCTTTGCATTCACTCCTAGACCCTAAACCACAGAAGCGTCTCCTATACTCAGGGCTGGCTTCCTCACCTCACAGATATTTAGAGTCTTCTAGGTTGACTCTAAATTCTACGTAGTTGACAAAAGTAACCATCCCAGATGGGCTGCTCAAAGCAACATGTCAGGATAACTGGATCACTGTGCATGAAAGCTGAAATTAACATGCCACATGGAACACTAGGATAAATTCTGAATAGATAGAAAAATTTTAAAGAATGAGAAACTACAAGTATAATCACTAGAAATGCCAAGATAGAAATCTTGTATAACTTTGGAAGAGAGAACTATTTTTATACAAAAATCAGAAATAAAAATTGATGCACTTCATTCTATGCATTCTGCCTGTTGAGGGGTATCATGCCTTTAATCCCAGTGCTCCAGAGGCAGAGGCAGGTAGATCTTCGAGCTGAAGGCCAGCTTGGTCTATATAGTGAGTTCCAGGTCAGCCAGGGATACATAGCGAGGCACTGTATCGGGGGGGGGGGGGGGGAGAGAGAGAGAGAGAGAGAGAGAGAGAGAGAGAGAGAGAGAGAGAGAGAGAGAGAGAGAGAGAGAGAGAGAGAGAGAGAGAGAGAGAGAGAGAGAGGAGAATCTGATGTCTATAGTATGTAGATCACTCATGCTCCCAGCGTCACCCTTTGCAGGGGGGCTCAACTGTAGATCCCGGTGAGAGAGAAGATTGTAACTATAACTTGGCAAATAAACTGAGAGCATTTGTCCTCTGAGGGTTTCTATAATAAACTACCACAAATGAAATCTTCCTTTTAAAAGTTTTTTTTTTTTTTTTTTTTTTTGCTATTTTTATTTATGTGCATGTCCCTGCATGGGTCTATATGTTCCATATGTCTTTTTTTTTTTTTTTTTTTTTTGATATTTTGTTTTGTTTTGTTTCTGTTTGGACAGGACATCATTCTGTAACCTGGAACTCACACTATTCAGCCTACATTGGTTTCAAATGCCTGATGACTCTCCTACCTCAATTTTTCAGGTGCTGGGGTTACAGGCATAGACTAGCATGCTTGCTCCTGAGAAATTTATTTTCTGTTTGGAAGCCAGAAGTATGAAAAACAAAATCCATGTATTGGCCAAGCTCTGTGGTATATGGCTGAACTCTTTCTATGTGCTCCAGATACTCTGTCCTTGACCATTCCTGTCCCTGCTGCTTCTCTGAGAATCTCCCAAAAGTATGGTATATTTATATTTATATTTATATTTATATACACACACATACATGCTTGGGGAAGGTGGGACCTAGTGAATCTGGTCAGTTTCAGGGACTTCCTGAGTCCTTTCTTTTGTGAGCTTAAGGAACTTCGTTGCAATATGGAACGTTTATCTTCCTTTAGAACATCTTTTTGTTTCACCTCCCCTTAATACGGGTTCACCTGGGTAGGACGTTGGTACACAACACAACGTACGGGTTGCTTGTTTGTGACCTGGTCTGGGTGGTGAGATGCAGTAACATAGCCATAAAATTGAACATGCCTGCCTGTGTGAGCAAAGACAATACGGGGTGATTGTAACTCCGGCTCTGGGGATACAGTGGCTCAGGACGCCAGTGCTCAGGGAGGGTTGGGCGGGAGCGGGCGATGAAGGCAAGGGTAACATCACCATGCAGTGCTTATGAACCATAGTTTCTTCTTATTTCTTTACAAAGGTTTTAAAGACAAAAAGGGACGGATTTACAAACAACACTTTCACGCTCTTGTTGCAGAGTAGCACGTATCTTTAAGGCGGCCTAAAGCTGGAAGCCACTAAGCATAAAGACTTACAATAAGACTGGCAGGGTGAGATTTGAAGCCACATCTGCAAGTAATGGCGTCTCAGTCTAGCACACGTAGACCCCATTGGCACACTACACACAAGCAAGTTCCTACGACTGACCTTAGAGATGTCAAAGAAAAGTATGTTTACATACGAATGATTCTGTAGGCGTCCAACAGAATCTACAAACAGGCGCCCCCTCCTGTTGACACCTTCCCGCAGCTGCGGCAGCCTACTCAAGGATGTCCTCAGTAGAAGCCGGTTGCTTTGCCTTCCTTAGAAATCAGGGGCTCGCTCTCCAAATCCCAAATCTCAGGCTCCATCAGGGCTTGATGATCTTTGCCAAAAGCAGAGGTAAAACACCGGAGCCCACAGGCAGGTTTTTGGAGGTATGTGCTCGGCTTCAGCAGGTTGTGGGACACGCGTACTCCCCAAAGAGCTGCGTATGTCTCTGCGCCTCTCTCACTCACACACCCTTGGAAGCGGGTTAAACTCCCTAGCATTTTCCTTCACAAATGAAGTGGAGACAATAAAACGTAGCTAAACTTTTGATAACCGTTTTATTTTACCTCTTAAATTCCATTACTCGGGAGGTTGAGGCCTGAGTATTTGGGGTACATACATTCCAGGATAGCCTGGGCTACAGACTGAAACCCTGTCTCAAAACAAAACTCCCAAACGCAAAAGAAAATATTTCATCTCTAGAAAATATATAAAAGCTATTTGAGGAGTTCCCAGCTGATAGCCAAGTTTAGTGTCCTTATTTGTGTCACTTGTATTCCCGACAGCTCATTTGTGACAAGTGTTTAGTGTATTAGAGGACACCATGGGGTGTTGTGTCATTCTTCAGATAATGGAGCTTTTAAATAACGTACATGCACAAGAAAACCACGCGAATTATTTCCCCGCTCCGGACTTGCCCCTCGGCCCGACCATTTCATTATTCCCCTAAGCTAGCGCACCTCATCTTTATTACCTCTATTTTGGAGCCTAAACCAGTAGAGGCACTCAGGTGTTAGGAAACAAGCTCGGTTGTGGCTGCGGCAGCTTCCGCCCTCTAGTGTCACCTAAAGAGTTCGCTCACGTTCACGAACTACACAGAAACAAACAATATTTCAGTGTTTTAAGTGAGTTGATGATTTTTTGATGGGCTGTGTCGCAGATGTAGGTAGTTTCTTGCAGCCTGGGGCGACTTCCTTGAAAGAAAGGGGGGTGGGGGGGGGAATGTGACTTCGGAATCATCATAGAAATGTGGAAAAATTAGGATCAATAGTTTTAATCAAAGTCTGGCGTTCAGTGCCTTCTTAGCGCAGTAGGCAGCGCGTCAGTCTCATAATCTGAAGGTCCTGAGTTCGAGCCTCAGAGAGGGCAATTACCTTTTAGTCAAGAAGCCTAGCGGCAAATAACGTTTCTCAAACCTGTAGTTTTATTATATGAAATCTGGGTTCTGACAGCTGACGCACACCATGAATGTAATAAGGCCTTGTAATGTAGTCCTTTGAACTCTCTTTTTACTTTAGTGCCTCGTGTTTACTGGACGGTTTTTAATATTACCCACCGCAATGCGGTACATAAAGCTAAGTATGTGCCTAATAATCATCTGTCAGTTACCTACTGACGCTCTAGAAAACGGACACAAATCTGGAGGCTTCGAATAGTTCAGATATGCTATCTTGTTCTTGTGAAGTCACGCCTCCGCCGGGTTGTATCTCAGTCTCCTAGGGACTTGGGGTGTGGTCCGTGGTCAGTTGACCCAGAGTTGCAAATTCAGATATCTACCACAAGGTGGCAGAGTTTGAGAAAAAATGAACCACAGAACCTTTGCAGGGCGCCTGTCAGCATCCAATCAGAGAACTGACGTATCAGGAATTCCGTTAAACTTCTTTCACTATTGACTTGAGTTGCTAGGGTCTGTATAGTTGTGTTTCAAGTTTTAAAAATTTAAGAGTAAAACCCACTAAACGGGTGTGATGGTGCACGACTGTAATCCCTGCATTCGAGAGGCCGAGGAGAGATTGCTACAAGCTTTAGGCTGAAACCTGGTCTCAAAAAGCCAGCCTAGCAGACCTTGCTACCTACTATAGAGTTTCGTTTATCACAACCGCAATTACAGACCAAGATCTGCTATAGGACGCCAATGTGGCTCTACATTATGACATAATCATAGCAACTCCAGAGAAACATTTATATTAGCCCCTATAGGATTTTGTTGTTTAGGAGGTCCTAGGACCAGCTGTCACGTCAGTGACACAATAAGGGCTGAATATGACCCACCTTGCTAACCCACCATCGGGTGATCAGTAGCTAACCTCTGGGAGGATAAACTGACTAGTTACATTCCTCTCTCAACACATAGGCATGGTCACATAGGTCCTTTAAAAAAAAAGGATACAATCTGTCTTTCATTGTGGTGGAGACTGCAGAGGTTGCTATTATTGGTTGTTGGGGAGCAGGGTAAGCAGGGTCGCTCTATGTAGCCCAGGCTGTCTTTAAATAAGTCTCTGCTCCTCAAGTGCTGAGGTCACAAGCATGAGACACCATGCCAGGCTTCGAATGTTATTGTGCAGGTCACTCAAGACCAACAGGGTTTATTAAGTTTGGGAGTCCCAAGTGTCGACGGGTAATCAACAGCTCTCAATTATCTGTCGACAGAATGAAGAAGTCTGTCTTTTGTCCAATACCTCTGCTCTGTGTATAAAACCAAGTCCTTGCTCAGCAGGTCACAAACATTCAGTGGGCTTTTACAAAAACGGGGCTTATGATGATAAAAACCTATCTGTGCAGCACGGAAGTGTCTCTTAAGAGTTTAAAGGCCATTCTCAGGCACATAACATCAAAAGCATAAGACCTCACTCTCCAGTACTCCATGACAGGACTCCTAGTTAGCAGTCACCAGCAGCTAATAAACACAGATAGCCTAGCTAGACACACACACACACACACACACACACACACACACACACACACACACAAAGCCTTTGGACTTTGAATTCCTCTGACTCTGAGCCCCAATCTCTCCCTCAGTGACACACTTTGGGAGGGCACTCTGGTTTTTATTTGTGTCTGTTTTATAATGACACCCTGGAGAAGCTTAGCCTAAAACAGTGACCTCCTATCATGTTTGTTTAACAGTAGCTACCTGGAAAACCTTGGCTTGTGACAAGTCTCTGCAATCCGTGTCTCCATCTTCACGTGGGCTTTACTTTACATGCCTGTCCCTGAATCTAAATCTTCCTCTTTACACTTGAAAAATCTCCAGTCACTGGACTGAACTTAATCCAGTAAGACCATCATCAAAACTCAGCTCTTCCTGCTAGGTGAAGCAGAATGCACTTAGGAGGTGAAAGCAGCAGGGTCAGGGTTCAAGGTCAGCCTGGTCTATAAGAGACCCTATTCCACAACCAAACAGATTAAAACAAAACAGCAGCAAAAGCTGATTACATCTGCAAAGAAGTTTATTTCCAAATAAAGTCACATTAATACAAGGGATTAAAGACTTAATATATCTTTTGGGAGAGGGAAACCCAATCCATTAAAACATGCTTAGAGTGTTCATTCATACATTTAAAGTAAAAAAGGGACAAACCAGGCAGTGGTGGTGCACACCTTCAATCCCAGAACTGGGGAGGCAGAGGCAGGTGAACCTCTGAGTTTGAGGCCCCCTGACCTACAGAGTGAGTTCCAGGAAAGCCAGGGCTACACAGAGAAACTCTGTCTCAAAAAAATAAATATAAACAAAAATAAAAAGTCTGGGGTGGGATAGAATGTAACTGGCCACCTGTTTATGGGTCAGGTGTGTACATTTATCCATCATCTCTAGTTGACTCCACTTGGCGAGCTTATAACTTCTGCCCACTGAGCTAAAGTAACTCATCAGAGGCGCCTCAACCCCTGTGTGAGCAGCTGAGGGTAAGAGAGACTGGGATCTACTTCAGCAGGGTCCCTGTCAGAATGAACAGAATTGAGATCCAGGCACAGCTAACGGCAATTTTCTGATTGTTTTGTGCTGCTACTTACTGTACTTACAGTGATGTACTGGTGACACTAGGACGTCTTCCACTGAGCAGGAAAATCTTAGACACGGGGCCAGAGAGATGGCTCAAGGGGTATGGGCACCAAGCCACCGAGCCTGAGGACATGGTTGTGTCCACAGAACTCACATAGTGAGGGAACTGACTCCACAGGTTGTCCTCTGGCCTCCATATACCCACATGCATGCACACGTGCACACACACAAATAAACCTATACAATATTCAGAACATTTGCCAGTGATTTTACTGGAGCAGATTCTAGGTGCCTGCCCCACCTCTTACCTGCCCCACTTCTTACCTGCCACACCTCTCACCTGCCACACCTCTCACCTGCCACACCTCTCACCTGCCACACCTCTCACCTGCCACACCTCTCACCTGCCACACCTCTCACCTGCCACACCTCTTACCTGCCACACCTCTCACCTGCCACACCTCTCACCTGCCACACCTCTCACCTGCCACACCTCTCACCTGCCACACCTCTCACCTGCCACACCTCTCACCTGCCACACCTCTTACCTTGCCACCCTCTCACCTGCCACACCCTCACCTGCCACACCTCTCACTGCACCCCTCCACCGCTCACCTGCCACACCTCTCACCTGCCACACCTCTCACCTGCCACACTTCTCACCTGCCACACCTCTTACCTGCCCCACCTCTTACCTGCCCCACCTCTTACCTGCCACACCTCTTACCTGCCACACCTCTTACCTGCCACACCTCTCACCTGCCACACCTCTCACCTGCCACACCTCTCACCTGCCACACCTCTCACCTGCCACACCTCTTACCTGCCACACCTCTTACCCACTCAAACTCCCACCTCATATACATTTTTTTGAGTCCATCCCCCCCACCCCAGATACAGGAACCAATATATTTTCTTACTGTGTATATTCATTTTTGTGTGAATGTCACTCCTACACTGGCATGTAAGACTTCCCGGAGTTTCCGGTTAGCTTTGCTCACAGCTGTGTTTCCTCTCTTCTGAAGTATGCCTACCACAGAAAAGGCGAACAGTTAGTACTTGTTGAGTGAGTGGAGGAGACCATGGGAGACTTTGGCACAGCTTTCCAATCTGCTCTCCTTGTACTGCCTAGCTTGCTCTCCTTGCTCTAGGCATACTTGGGTCTAGGCAATTTTAACTTCCAGTCTATTATCTGTAACGCTTTCTGGTTATTTCCTTGAGAGGATTAATTTGTATTCTTCCCAGAGTCTTCAAAACGCCTAAGACAGAGCTGGCTATGTCACTTGGTAGTCCAGAGGCTGCCTAGCAAGTTGAAGGTTTGGGTTTCCTCCTACAACGTGAAAACAGAGAGGGTGGACAAAGGGCCCAGCTCCCCCTACAAACATTCTGGTCCTTTCTTCTAATGGCTGACTGTGCTGGACATGTTTAGGATCTGGATCGGGCATATCTGTGCTTGTAACTGCCCCTAAATATCTTACTATAGTTTAATGTAAATTTATGAAAAGTGATGAGGTCCTGTCCACCTGTTCTTCTTCAGCCAAGTTTGAATTTCATTCATCTCCATAAAAACTATGTTTTTATGCCAGGTTACATCTGGTAAACTAGGTAACATTTTAACAATTCCATTTTATTGGTAGGAAAGATGTGAAAACACAAGGCCCCACTGGGAGTCGAACCCAGGATCTCCTGTTTACGAGACAGGCGCTTTAACCAGCTAAGCCATGGAGCCACATGGCAGTAGGTAGGAAAGACGGATGGATCTATCCCATTTTAGCTCTACACGGTGGAGGGAGAAAGTTTACACTGTCTGAAGATGCTCGGTTTTTGTTGTTGTCGCTGTTGTTTTGTGGGGTTGTTGTTGTTTTGTTTTGCTTTGTTTTGTTTTTCAAAGAAGAATCAGCAAAGGAAAAATGCTGCGTTTTCTCTGGTCAGACGTCACACACGAAGGGAATCAGTCCCCGTGTCTGATATTTTCCTCTTGTCTCAAGGACCGGCATTTGGTGGGGGGAGGAAGAGGGGGGAAGAGAGTAACTGACAAAGACCACCCAAAGCGTAGTAGAAAAATGTGTAGGTGTGGCGCGTGTGCGTGCCGTGTGAGTCATTGGTTTGCTTCCTCAAGAAGTTGCATCAAAACAAAACAACAATAAACGCCGCCATTTGTAGCGTGCTCGCCTGCTAGATTTGCTGGCGACTGGGCGGGCTTGTAAAAAGCGATCCTCAGCTACAGGTGTCCACAGGGTTATGACGTCTTTGAACCTCATCAAACGGACTCCAAGGATCATAAGCCTCTGGAGAGGGTCTGGGGAGGCCGGAGCCTGCATCCTGGACACTGGGAACCGGAATGGCTTTGTTTCCTCAGAGTAGCGGTGGAGTGCAGCGCTCGAGCCAGGAAGCTTGCGGTGCTAGGGTTGCTGGGTAGGAGGAGGGATTCAGGGTAAAGGATGGGCTTCTAGGAACCAGCGGCTCTACAGAGGTGGGGTAGGCAGGACCCATCTTCTCAGGGCTGGGGAGGACCTGGAGAGACGCCAACAAATAAAAATGGGGGAATTAAGAGCTCCCAGAACACCTTCCGCAAAGGGCTTTCACCGTAAGGACTTTATAATATCAAGCAGAAGGCTGGGGGCGGGGTGGGGGGGGGTCTTCTTGCTGCTCTCATTAAAAATAACAAAGCCTGTGGTGGTGTACACCTGCAGTCCCAACACTGGGATGGCTGAGGCAGAAGGATTGCCTTGAGTCTGAGGCCAACGCGCTTTACACAGCTCTGTTTTAAAAATAAACAAACACCCAAACAGAACTTTCTGCCACTAACTCCAGAGTGCAGCAGAGAAATGTAGACCTTCCAGGGACTAAGTGAGGTCATTGTCCCTGAACCTGATTCTTCATTAAAGATTTTGTGACCCACTCTCTTTGTGATGCTAACTGCCCATAGGGTGTTTGTGGGACAGTCACAGCGTGTCTGATCACATGACAGGTTGTGGGAACTTTTGGCTTAAGAAAACTCCAGCGATAGTATTTATGGTGGGGATAACTAGAAGAGTAATATTATTACTCAGACTACTACAGCAGGCTGGAGTGTCTGCCACACACCTGGCCAGTTTGCCTCTTTCTAGAAGGTTTTGTGCATAATCTTCCTTGAGAACTAAGATCAGTCATAAGAACTGGCCGAGGAGAGAAATGGAAAGTTTTTGTTGCATTTATAAGTACTTTTACATTATTATCATTACTGTCATCATTTGGTCACATATCCCAAACCGACACTCACATCTCATATAGCAAGGAAACTTCTGGCTTCTGCTTCCCCTGGCTTTGGCTTGGTTGTGCTTTGCATGTGACATGTCCAGCACCGACATTGCGCTTGAACACCTGATCTTCAGCTGATGGTGGCTTTAGAGGGAGGTTTAGGATGCAGGGCACTTCAGGGCAAGCCTTATGGTGTACGGCCTGTCCCGATGAGCTTTCTGAAGTTAACTCACACTTTTGCTGCTGGGGAAACACCACCAAACTGCCAGAGGCGTGATCAACGAATAACCAAAGTGAATTCTTCCCACATCACGTTGCTTTTGGATTTGTCCACATTGGCCAGAAGGATAACTAAGGTTGGCTCCTCAGAACAGTGTTTAGTTTCTCCTAACCAGAGGCATACAATCTGGATCTTTACAGAGCAGCAGCAGACTTGAGACCTCCTAGATTCTCAGGCTATTGAAGGGCTGAAGGTGAGAGAGTGCAGGCTTCTGACTCCCCCACCTCCATCCCCCATACCCCCACCTCCATCCCTTATCCCCCATACCCCCACCTCCATCCCCCATGCCCCCACCTCCATCCCCCATGCCCCCACTTCCATCCCCCATGCCCCCACCCCATCCCCCCACCTCCATCCCCCATACCCCCACCCACCTCCTCCCCCATACCCCCACCTCCATCCCCCCATGCCCCCCCTCCATCCCCCATCCCCCATGCCCCCACCTCTAGCCCCCATACCCCCACCTCCATCCCCCATGCCCCCACTTCCATCCCCCATTGCCCTCCCCATCGCCCACCTCCATCCCCCATTGCCCCCACCCTCCATCCCCCATGCCCCCCACCTCTAGCCCCCATTGCCCCCACCTCCATCCCCCATGCCCCCACCTCCATCCCCCATGCCCCCACCTCCATCCCCCATGCCCCCACCTCTAGCCCCCATACCCCCACCTCCATCCCCCATGCCCCCACTTCCATCCCCCATACCCCCACCTCCATCCCCCATGCCCCACCTCCCTCCAACGTTTCTAGAAGAGTTTCGTGGAGCCTCCAAGCCCTAAGAGTCAAGTGTCCCAAATTCCTAGGCCCAGATGTTGTATCATTAGCTGCTGTAAGGCCATCCACGACTCAAATGCTGCAGCCCTAGTTTTAGATCGCAGTGCCTAGGGCGTGGGAGCTGCAGCACTGCCTGGTACTGACTGCTTCCACCACCAGCTCCAGATCAAAGCCAAAGGTGACAACTGCTCTCATGTGCCAGGTTGCTGGCAAGCAAATCAGAGTAATAACTCCCCACCTTCAACACCTAGAGCAGGAAATCGCTGCACTGTCGAGCCCAGAGCCATAAGCCTGTGGTCTTCTAGACTTGTAGCTATGTCAAGGCCTAGGGCCTCTCACTAGACCACAACCCTGTGACACTCAAGAACCAGAACTGCAGAGCCCAGAAGAGCTACCTCTCCCACTTACTTCTCCATCTGAAGAGAACAAAGTTCTTTAGCCAGCTGACCATTGACAGCAGGGCTTCCTGTAGGGCTGTGGCACCTCTGATTCAAGATCAGGTTTAGTTGCTTTCTGATATTTTCTTCTGTGCTTATGTGTTTCCATAGCTTAACTATAAGTGTGAACTAGTTTTATAGATAGAAATGAGAGAGAGAGATTCTTTCAGAAGCAAGAGGTCCTCTTTTGTAGGGGCTTGCAAGGTTTAGCTAAGTGGTCAGCATAGGAGGTATAGTGATAGCTGGCTCTAAAAAGTCTGAACTGGGCATAACTGCAGGACCTGTAATCCTAGCTACTTGAAATGCTGAGACTGAAAGATTGGAAATTCAAGGCCAGCCTGGGCTACATACATATGTCTGAGCTTCAGATCTGAGCTTCAATGTGTCTACAGTACAGCTTGATGCTTTTAACAGTACCAGGGAAGATTCTAGAACACTTCTGAGAAAAACCAGAATGTTGAAGATGTAAGAGGAAGGTCAAGAAAGCACATAATAGTCGCTGAAAAACATCACTCAGAGTCCATCTGCTGTGTGTTCTTTTATTATTTATTAGACTATTGTTATTATTTGAGATAGTGATAATAGGAAAGAATTTGAAGTTGGGAACACTCGGATGAGACCAAAGTACACCAGTTGGTGTTAAGAACATCTGTGGCCAGGTACCATGACCAGAAATCACTAACAGAAAGGCATCCAGGGAGGCTCTGGTAGGGTCTGACCCAGAGGGACCTTAGGACATAGCACTGTGGGGATGCTCCTCTCTTCATGAGGGAGGGTTCTGCTCTCAACCTTCAGAATCCCCTAAGAAAACTGTAGGATGGTGTGTCACCAAGTGGGCTAAACAGAACAACAGCTTGGCACCGCATGCTCAGATTGGGAGGAGAAGAGGCTGGGAAGGGAACCCAGAGGATCTGGCCACTCGTCCCCACTTCCTTTAACCCATGAGGGCAGTGAATGATAGATTAAGATCTTTCTGGGTCACTTCTTCAATATATGGAATTGTCTGGGTCATCCACTCTAAAATGTGACCTTCTTTTGGAGTAGATTAGGAAAAACGATATATCAGAGTCAGATATTTGGGTATATTTTTTCTTTGACTTTATTTTCCAAGCATGTTTTGTCTACCACAAATAAACTTCTATATAAGTTCATCCGGAGCTGCTCACCTGCACCTTAGTAGGGACTCGGGTAGTGCTGCGTGCTGCGGTCCCATGGAGGCTGCTGAGGGAGTGGAGCAAAGACACTACTTGTAAAGCACGTTCTACAGGGTGAGGGTCTGGTTTAGGTACTCGATGATGTCCGCCTGGACAGTTCTGACAGGAGTCTGGTGGAACCAGCGCATGATAGGGACTCCATCGGATCCCACCAGGAACTTCTCAAAGTTCCAGCGGATGTCGTGGACCTTCATGGGATTCCAGAAGAGATATTCTGGAGAGCCCAAAAGTTCAGAGGTGGGAGGGCAGGAGTTCTGGAGCAGGGATATGAAAAAAAAAGGAAAAGACAATCTCATTTCTGCTTCTATGTTGCCCAGTCTCCTCTGCCTCTACTACTGCACAACTTCATGTTTTAAACTCCTTCACATGTTTCAAGTCCATCACAGACATATCAGTGTAGTGCCACCAGCACCCCAAGGCCATTCTAACCAGGTCAGATTGTCTGACAGTGAAAAGCACCCACTGTCCTGCCTCTCCTCTAGTCTATGACTTCATCATAGATGGTCTGAAGCTCGGTGTGTGTCAAGCTGACAAAACTTAATCTCCCAAGCGAAAGTCCTGGGATTTCAGGCATGAGCCTCCACACTGGAAAGCACTTTTCCATATTAGACAGCTCTGTAAGGATCATGTCTTTGTTTGGAGACAGGACCATGTTATGTAGCTGTGACTAGCTTGGAGAGAACTATTTAGACTAAGTTAGCAGTCAGAGCCATCCTCCTGCTTCTGCATAATGAGGACTGACTGTATAAGTTAAGAGCTACCAAGTTTTCACATGTTCATCTTTTGTGCTACAAAAAGCAGTTCATGTGCTGTAGCCTCACCATAAGTTACTGTTGGAATAAGTAATTTGTATTCAGTAAGCTGATCTTTTGTTTCAGCTTGCTGTGGATGAGTGAAAATATCCACAAGGACAACTTGAACTTGGTTCTGCAGACCATTCTCTGGGGACAAGTGACTAAGTAATCCTCATGTCCTTCTTTCCTGTGTTCTGTGGTTGTAATACTCTGACACACAGACCACACCCCCACCACCCCCACCACCACACCACTACCACCACCATACCACCCCCCCACCACACCCCCCACCACACCCCCACCACCCCCCCACCACCCCCCCACCACCACCCCCCCACCACACCCCCACCACACCACTACCACCACCATACCACCCCCCCACCCCCACACCACACCCCCACCCCCACCACCACACCACTACCACCACCATACCACCCCCCCACCACCCCCCCACCACACCCCCACCACACCCCCACCACACCCCCACCCCCACCACCACACCACTACCACCACCCCACCCGGGACGGGTTTCTCTGCGTATCCTTGGCTGTCCTGAACTCACTTTGTAAACCAGGCTAGCCTCGAACTCAGAGCGATCCGCCTGCCTGTGCCTCCCCAAGTACTGGGATCACAGGTGTGTGCCACCATGCCCAGCCACCCTGTGGTTCTTATCCTTTGACACTCTCTCTTATCCGTGTCTGTGTCATCTCCTGACTTTATAATAGATCCTTCAGGTAACCTATTAATAAATGTTAACTTGTATTACACAGTTCCTTGAATAAAGTCTGGATTTGATTTATGATTATTGAACAAACAAATCATTAGCAGTCAGAAAGGGAAGTCGGTCCAGGTCAGAGCTATCATGTATGTTTTTTCATGTATGTTAGCTTCACACTTCATTTTCATGAATGTACCCCCTTTTAAGGAGTCCCTTCTCATCACAGACACCAGCCCCATTGCTTCCAGAGAATCCCACCTGGCCGACCCATGTTTGCTCACTCACCTTTAGGAAAGAATAAAACTTTTGTTCATTTTCTCCATTCACATCACCTTTCTCAAAGAGCTGGAAATTGGGGGCATAGCCGCCGCCTGGACGTACATATCTGCAGGGAAGCAAGGTGTTCCCGAGGAAATCCAAATTAAGTCAAGGTGGGATAGGAGAGGTCAGCACTGGTCCTCACAAAAGGACAGAAAGAGAGAGGAGCAGGAGGGGTCTCTGGGATCAAGATTTCAAGCAAGGGATACCATGGAATTGAAGGACTCCCTGACATTAGGGGCAGGGTAGTCTGACCTCAGATGCTCTGACCCATCTCTCTTTCCTCTATTTCCTTCCTTCTCCCAAATGTCTCTTCCTTGGATCTGCCCTATTTTCACCCTCAAGGAAGCCAAGTGTGGAAAGAGTACTTGGCCATTCCTGCAGGGCAAGATGAAATCCAAGGCAGGCACCATGACGACATCCTTCAGCCCACTCACTGATCTATCACCTACTCTGGAAGATTCTAGAATGGGGAGGCATCTGGGCCGATGAAGGGAAAGGCATCTCCAGGGCTCCCCATAACACTCACTTGAGTCCAAGGAGAATCTCTGAGTTCCTTCCAGGTTCTTGTTTTCCAAACTGGTTGCAGGGGAAGCCCAGAACGACAACGTTGAACTGGTGCAGCGCCTCCTGCAGGGCGTTCAGTTCTGCGGGTAGAATGTCAACAGCATGGGCGACTTCCTGCTCAAGACTCAGGAGGTGGACCACTGGCTTTACCTCTCTTTCACTGAGGACTCTAAGAAGCTACAGGCACTAAGTAGGCAGAGCAAATAGCTGTGACACAGATCTCTGGGAATGCCTCTCAATGGCTGCCGGGTTTCCCCAATCTCATTATGTTCTTCGCCTGCCACACACATAGCAGTCACATAACTGCCCCCTTCTTCATTTCCTGTCAGAGCTTAATCCAGAGCGAAGCTCTACTTCCTTGAATCCTACCCCACACTACCCAACGCCAGTTCAGGGGACACGAGTCTTTTCTATCCCTTTATAAGAAGCCTCCTTGTTCCCTGTGGTAGAGGTAATCCGGGCACTAGAAGCGGCCGAACGGGGAGCTTCAGGTTTCCCTGTCCACTCCCATCTCACAGTTATTGTGTTTTCTCATCGCTCGGTCCCAACAACACAGTAAAAGCCTCTCTGCTCACAATAGGGTGATGTGGCAAGCTAGTTCTGGGAGGGATTTGGAATTTGAGTTCTTACCAGGATACGTGGCTGTCAGACCACAGAAGGATGCCACGTTGACAAAGAGCATGTGCTTTCCTGCATACTGCTGGAACTGGACGTACTCTCCGCCATCCAAGGTCTTGGCTCCGTACTCATAGATGCTTCCAGCCACGCCTTTGTTGCAATCCACCTGTGATATAACACAAGTAACCGTAGTGGCCTCATACACAGTACACCTCAACACCCGTCAGCATTCTCAAAGCACTTGAAGATCCTTCATGCAATATCTTAACATTCTAAATACTGAACAATTTCTGTTTGAGGAACTCCACACCCAAGCGGGCATCGGTGGTGAATAGGCCTGGGTGCCCATAGACGGCGCCCTCTCAGGTGAGCTGTGATCTCACCTGATAATAGACAACCTATAGCTTCACAGCTGCCAATCAATATTTTACATGCATTTTTACCCTTTGCATGCCCCCACAAAGAGGCCCAAGCTCAAAGGTCAGACTTAAGGACATGTATAAACATCATGAGAACACTTTAGAAATGCTTAGGTTCCCAAGGAGGCATATAGGATCAAGAGTCCCAGGACTGGGACCCAATCACCAGTGGATTCTCACTTTAGCTAAGGTGTGAGAGTCATCGTGTTCCGTGAGGAGGTCCCTCACCTTCTACAGAAGAGAGCTGGAGTTGGCAAAAGATACGTAAGTAACAAAGCCACAAGTGAGGTCCTACTCTGCCTTCTAAGACGTGTGCATGCATTTTTTACAGGAATGGCTACTGACTCCCCTTGTGGACAGGCTTGGATACCAGTCCCTGCCCCTGGCTCCTTGTGAGGACTTTTGGCTACTGCCTCACCGTGTGGCAATTGTCCAGCTCCTTGGAGCAGCACTAAGGTCAGAGGAGAAGTCCTTATACTGAGCTGAGCCCTGTCTTCGCCTTCCACATCCCCCATCCCTACCAAGGCACTGAAGAAAATTGTGCCTTTTCCCCTACCCGTGGCGCCCTGGGAGCCCAGGCCCAGTGCCCTCTCCTCTCCTCTTCTCTTCTGTTCTCTTCTGCTCTCTTCTGTTCTCTCCTCCCTCGCTCCCTCCTCCCCCTCTGGGTTTGGCCCAATTGGTCTAAGAAAAATTGCCCTCCCTCCCAACTCACTTGCTGCTTAAGCACTGTTTCCTAGAACAGTGGGCTGCTCCAAGTCACAAACCAGCATGGAGTAGGGCAGGGGCTGGGCTGTCAAGCAGCCATTAAGGAGGACTGAAAAAGACATCAGGAAGGGATGAAGGGAGGTCACCTAGCTGTTTTGACTTCAAAGATCCATGGGGTGCAGAGAAGCAGGGAAGATGCATGGAAAACGTGGCAAAGCACAGTGACTAGAGGCAGGAAAGCGGCTGTGGCAGAAAGGTCATTGGCCGAAGTCTCCAAAGAAAAGCTATCAGGCAGCTCTCTCCCCTCAAGAACAGGACAGACCCCTGAAACCCATGGTAGGCAAGTTACTTATCAGATGTTAGAATTAGTTTAGGTAACCCCCACACGGGGTGCTTACCTTCGATTTTTGAGGAATCAGAGTCTCCTGAGCCAAGGCAGCCAAAAACAGTGGAAAAAGACAGGAAGCCCAGAACTGCTGGGCCATGGCTGTACAAGGAATAACGGGTGAATCTTGAACCTTAGGAACTGTGACCCCTTTTGACTATCCCCGGCAGGCGACGGTTTGAAGATGTACAGCCAATCAGCGGGCTGCTTTCACTCTCCACCTTCTCCCTGCTTTCCACTTCTGATACAGGAGACAGGTGGGGTAGGCACATGTTCTGACAGGTGAAGGTGGCGTGAAGGTGGATGCCTTTTCTGTCTGGAACCTGAGATGCCGTGCCTCCCCACTGCCGATGACTGCAGTAACTTGTGCCACTGAATCGCAGCCTGCTTTTCCAAAAAGCATTCGTAAGGTTTGCATGCGAACTAAGTTTGAAAAGCAGTGACCCAGGTTGTCAGCAGTGATCTGGCCAGGAGACACAGGTACTCCCGACCAGAGGAACTCTCTTCTCCCTTGGGGACCTTTGCTCAGGGAAAGGCAGGTCCTTACCCATGCTGCAGCAAAGGATTTTGAGATCAGACACAACAAAGCAGTTAGTGAGTTTATCAGGTATTTAGACAAAGAGTCATATAGGGAAGGCAGTGCACATCCCTAAAACATAGCTGCACACGCTGCTCAAAACACAGCTGCACATGCGGCTATCGTTTCTTAGGCCAGTTCTCAAAGCTTGTAATTTATAGCACGACTGAGTGAAGCTCAGAATTTAAGTAAGGTTTAACAGTTAAAAACCACACGTGCTAGTTTAGTTTGCAAAGATTTAAATGTTAATTTAGTATTTTGTGTGTGATGTGTGATTGTGCATGTGAGGTCAGAGGGCAACTTTGTGGGGCTCGGCCTCACATGGCTCCAGAGATTGAACCCGGGTCCTCAGGCTTGTGAGGCTAACACCTGTACAGATGGAGTTATCTTGCCATCCATGGCTTGATTTTTTTTTTTTTTTTTTAAGGCAAGGTTTCATGCACCTGATTCAGGTGTGGGCTAATATGGATGTTTACCATTACATTTGGTGCTCTGTGACATTGACTATTAGACCCAGCCCTTGCTTCCTGTATACTGAGTGAGTGACTACAGCCATCCTGCCTTAGTCAGGATTACTGTGGCTGTAACCAAAGTAGCTTGGGGAGGAAAAGGGATGTCTGGCTTACACTTCCACAGCACTGGTCATCACTGAAAGAAGTCAGGACAGAAACTCAAAGAGGACAGGAACCTGGAGGCAGCAGCTGACCCAGACGCTATGGCGGGTGCTGTTTACTGGCTTGCTCAGCCTGCTTTTAAATAGAACCCAGGACCACCAACCCAGGAATGGCAGCACCCACACTGGGCTGGACCTTCCCCCATCACCCACTAACTAAGAAAATGCACTACAGGCTTGCAGTTAGTCCAATCGTATGGAGGCATTTTCTCAGCTGAGGTTTTCTCCTCTCTGATGACTGTAGCCTATGTCAAGTTAACATAAAACTAGCCAGTACACCACCTACTTTCCTTCCTTCCTTCCTTCCTTCCTTCCTCTATCTTATGTGTATTGGTGTTTTATCACAGTGATTTTATGTGCACCACATGCATGCCTGGTGCCTGCAGAGGCCAGAAGAGGACCTTGGATCCCCTGGGACTGGGGTTACAGACAGTTGTGGGTTTCCACACAGCTGCTAGGACTCAAAACTCTAGAACAGCAGTCAGTGCTTTTAACTGCTAAGCCATCTTTCCAGCCCCATAGTTTTCTTAAAGAGTCCCTCCCACCCACCCACCCACCCACCCACCCACTTTAAAAATGAAATTGCAAAGCTGTTTAGCAAGCCTTACTGTTTATATTTAAGGGTGATGAGGAACACCAGCACAATAA
This sequence comes from Acomys russatus, assembly GCF_903995435.1. NCBI lineage: Eukaryota > Metazoa > Chordata > Mammalia > Rodentia > Muridae > Acomys > Acomys russatus. Next base: position 7,430,314 of record NC_067139.1, on the reverse strand, counting down.
AGCTCAGAATTGCACCTTCTGGCTGAAGTAACAACAACTCTACGGTTGGTTTTAACATTCATTCTTCTCTGATATGTTTTTAGGAAAATACAAATTACCTCTGCAGGCAGTTTTGGCTTGATGCACTGTTTTGGGATCTCTTGCCCTTCTGGCACCAGAACTGGCAAACTGAATCCCAGGATAAGGGCTTTTTCTCTTCTTGTGTCCCTGTCGTTTGCCATCTTTCTGTTCTGCCTCAATATGACCATCATTTTTCCTGTCTCTTGAAATTTCACCAATTAAAAAAGAAAAAAAGTCGAGTTTTTAAAATATGAAGCCAGGCTTTTGGCGCTAAACCCCGGGGTTCTGACCCCCACTCTGGCCCCTGGGAAAGAGCTCCTTAACAGAGGACATGTAAAAATGAGGGGCACACACTCCTAGTGGGAAGTTATTGAGGAGAAAGCTTCAGGATCTGAGGTAGGAATGGCCCGGGCTGTGGTTTCCTCCTCTGCAGACACTTGTAGTAATCTCTGCCTGCCTACCCTAAAAAAATGGATTATTGTGAAGTTTTAATAAGATAACAACTACAATGTTCTTCCAAAATCTTTGAGGTGGGAGTGAGAATTGTATTTCCTGGCTGCTTCCTCTTGCATCCTCTCCCATCTACCTGGTTTTCACTGCCAACTTCTGTTCATGAGCCAGCCCTCCTCTCCAGTTCTTTGCCACCTGCCCCGCCCCTTCCAAGCTCACACAAAGGGCCTTCTCTGGAAATGGGATCGGGATGGAGTCAAATTCTTGTGAGCTCTTAGGAGGCACACTTTTTGTTATCTGGGGTCTCTGCGCTGCTCTCGGCAGCCTGTAATCCAGAGCCTGGTCACGGACACCTGATTCAGCCATGCCGGTCTCCAGGGCCCCTGGGGCAGCTGCGCAGAAGGCGTTCCTCTTGGCAGATATCTCCAAGTCCCTCAGCTTTCTCCCATTCTCAGCTTTAAGAACGGCTGAGCCTTACAGTGATGCCTTTTCCCAGTTACAAAGGAGAGCATAGATTTATAAAAGGTCAGATGACTTTATTTTTTTTTTCCTGTTTGTTTCTGTTCTTCAGATGCACTAACTAGACATGTTGAGAAGGTGAAGAGTGGTACATATTTGCTTATTCATGCATTCATTTATTTATTTATTTATATTTATTAGCAGGATCCTACTCGGTAACCTTAGGTAGACTCCAACTTATGATGTAGCCCAGGCTGGACTCAAACTCATGGCGAGTCTTCTGCTTCAATGTCCCAAGTGCTGGAGTTGCAGGCATGAACCACCTGGCTTAATGGTGATAGATTTGTGGTAGTTTTCCTTTATTTATGGTTTTTTGTGCACATTTTTCTTTTACTGCCTAACGCTTGAGGGAAACTCAGATCCAGGCTGGCAGTGGCTTTAACCCTGAGCTTCTGTGATGGCCACTGGCCCTGACTTAACATCTTCCTGAGGTTCTGTTATTACCAGAGATCCTATCTTCATCTGCATCAGGAGAAAATGTTCTAGTGGTTGGTGGCACAAGAGAGAGACTGTGTAAAGATAAACACATGCCTTCCTGGGAACTGGTCGTGGCCATTGTTCCCACCGTAATGTGCCTCGAAGATGCCACCGTGTCCACACATAACCGCAGCATCTGAAACACTGTGAGTACTCTAAAGGTGTAACCAACACATGGCAAAGAATTATAATCTTCCCAGGGTCCCGTGCTGGGGGAAGGGAAAGGCGGAAGCTCAGCTAGTACCCAGAAGAAGAGCTTGACTCTCAGCTACAGCTTTCACACAGTACTGACAGCTTGCTTGACAGACCAGAACCCAGGCAGTACACATCGATCAGGACTTCTTAGGTAAGAACACCCCTCGCCCTTTAGGCAAACCTAAACCTCAGCTCAATATCCCAGAAATTGGCCTGGGGGCCATGAGACCTCTTCACTTGTTCCTCTTCCTGTGTGGCCACAAGGAATGAATTCTTCTTTCTCTGCTTTTCACTGTTGCCTCTGTAATTGGCCTGCTGGGGAGAGGTGGCTGAATCTATTTACTGGGACTTCCAGGATCGAGGTTTTTGACCCTAGTAACTCCAGTCACAATGTTCATGGTACCTTTCATAACCTCCGTTGGTCCTCCCACTTATGTTGTACCCCCTTTGTTTCCTGTATATGGTACCATACTTTCTGTTGGGGTGGTCTGTGTTCCAGGGTCATCGCATAATCGTGCGCGCAAGCATCAATCAGTACTGATCATGCTGCTTAGATTCTCTTTGTTCTGAGAGGGTCTTTTTTTTTTTTTTTTTTTTTTTTTTTTAAAGATTTGTTTATTTTATTTATTGCACATGAGTGCTTTATTTGCAGAAGAGGGTATCAGATTACATTAGATGGTTGTGAGCCACCATGTGGTTGCTGGGACTTGAACTCAGGGCCTCTGGAAGAGCAGGTGGCACTCTTAACCACTGAGCCATCTCTCCAGCCCTCTGAGAGGGTCTTTACCCATTACTAAATGTGTGGTGATTTGTTACAGGAAAGTAGCCCAGACTTTAGTAGAAAGTGAGGTGCAACTCTAACAGATTCATAAGTAAAGTCTCTGGAAGTGAAAAATTGAGCAGAGACTTAAAAAAAATTGAGGTGCATCGTGTGACTATGACAGATGCTTCTGGTGAGGGTTCAACAAGAAACAACGAAATACTATTAAAAGCTGAAGGAATGGGTAAAGGAACTGAATAGATATTCTCAGTAGATGACAAGTGTGGTACATACACATAATCCTAGCACTTAGGCGGCTGAGGTAGAAGGATCACAGAGGTGAGGCTAGTCTGGGATACGTACTTATGTCTTTAAACCTTGTCTTTAAAAAGAGAGAGAATATGCAAGTGACCAAAGGGTATATGAAAAAAATCAACATGACCAATCAACATCCAGTTTCAAATGTAAAGCCCAGTGAGACATCACTTCACACCTGCTAGGATGGCTACGTGGGAAAGGCAGCGCAGTACTGGAGGGGATGCGTGCTGCCAGAGAACGTGAACATCAGAACAGCCTTCATTGCCTGCTCCTCCCAATCTCGTGTAGTAAAATGTCCCTTTGCCTCCCTCATGGATATATGTGGCTGCATTTAGGAGTAATCTGGATAACCCAGAGTAATCCCTCCATCTCAAAAATTCTTATCTTAATCATTTTTGCAAAAATAGTTGCCCTATGAGAACATTTACAGGTCCCAGAGACTAAAACCCTTTGTCCCTTACCCTACTATGCGCCCCCATATGCTCACACGCGCGCATGCATGCACGTACACACACACATAACCACACACACACACATCTTCATCACTTACGCCTTTCTCTCTTGCTCATCTGTATATGGCCCAGAGAGAACACAAACTTGGCTTTAACAATGACTGAGAGCTAAGGGACCAGCAATGCTAAACCCTTGACAGTCAGAGTCAACTATGTGTTCTGCTGTCTGAGCTGTACGATGAAGTCCTGATCTAAAGGTCTCCTGTAGCTAGGAAGGGTAGGTGAGTCAGACACCAACTTGGGTTTATGTTAATTTGTTTTTTGGTTTTGGCTTTTGTTTTGTTTTGGTTTTCTGTATCTTAAAGACTAAAGGTGTATTGTCTCAAGATTTTCCCATTTTAGGACCTAGTCCTAAGACCCAAAAAGACCACCTGTATTTCTGATCAAACAGCAATAAAATTTGTGTTCCTACAATTTCTTCAGCAGCACCAATATTTTCTTTAAAGAACTCAAGAAGAACTCAAGAGGACACTTTATTCACATCGGTTGGACTGTTATAAAAGATGCAGCCGAGGAACAGGCAAATGGAAGGAAATGTGTAGGTAGGTAGGTAGGTAGGGGTAGGTAGATGCGAGCTCCAACACCTTGTTGTGGGTACACACTTTTCTCAGCGCCACTTCAGAAGAGCACTGTTGTTTAGAGCATTTTACGGAGGCTACATTTCCTGAACCTTACTATTTAAATTGGTCATTGATGATTGATTTAGATCTTAAGTCACTATCCCTTCTTTGCAAGAAGGTAGAAGTGAAGGCATCAAGTTTCTAATCGTGCCTTTATTTCTATAGCAACTAGCACCATTTTATTATTATTATTTTTTTTTTTTTTTTTTTTTTTTTTTGGTTTTTTGAGACAGGGTTTCTCCGTGTAGCCGTGGCCATCCTGGACTCACTTTGTGGACCAGGCTGGCCTCGAACTCACAGCGATCCACCTGCCTCTGCCTCCCGAGTGCTGGGATTAAAGGCGTGCGCCACCACGCCCGGCTTAACTAGCACCATTTTGAAGAGACATTTGAGTCATCTCATTAGCAAATAGAAGGCACACCTGTCACTCAGAGGCCTTTTGGACTCCTGTATTAGAAACCAGGACACCGACTAAATGGTGTGGAAGTTTTGGGTTATATGTAAACAGTTTTTTGTTTTGTTTTGTTTTGTTTTGTTTTGTTTTGTTTTTGTCTTAATCCCAGCTGTGGGATATGGGGAATGCTCCAGTTTGTCCACAACTGATAACTGCCTCCTGAGAGGGTGCATGATGTTTCTCAGCAGTGAACCACCTCGTGCAGGGGCGTGGTTTTTGCCAGTGGGGATAAATGCCAGACCCAGAGAGAGACTGAGGACTCAGAGAAAGAAGGAGGCTGCTGACGCTTCCCCCTGCTGCGCCTGGTTGCTGCTGACGTGGTTTGATGAGAACTTGGAGACGTCCTGACACAAGGGTTGGACTTGCCCTAAGGAGCCCAACAACCCTACACAGCAGGAAGTAGCTGAGGGAAACTACGCCTCCTCTCTCACTAACCTTTCTCTCCTAGCTGGTGTTGGCGTGTTGCAAGGGACTGGGTGGAGTAGGGAGAAAGAGATTTAAGGAACCCAAAATAAAAATAGTTTAAAAAAAATACACCGACAACTAAATGTGTGCCAATGTACTTCAGACATGCTCTCGCCAAGTGTCGGAGTTTGGCCCCACACTCACACTCTCCTGCTGCAGCCTTGATCACAGGCATGTGCCATCATACCAAATACTTACTTCCTTTTAAAAATTGTAAACCATATTGTAGAGAAAGAAAGTAAAAGATAAGGGCAGAGACCCCACACCTTCTTTAGACTCTGCCTGACCCAGTGACTTGCGATATCCTTTGCAAACATGTGGAACCCACTTCCAGCGACTCATTGTCTGACCTAATAATCTCAAGAAAAACAAAATTTACCACGTAATATGATAGCAAAAACCTTGTCCTGCTGAACTCCCTCTTCAGCTGGGCTCTCTGAGCAGCCAGCGGACTCTTAGGGTCTGCTTATCTCTGTCTCTCAATACTGGAGCTACTGCCATTTGCAGCCCCCTGGCGTTTTACATGGGTGCTGCGAACTCAGACTTGGGCCATCACTCTTGCAGGGCGGGTTCTCTTACCCACTGGGCCATCTCTTTAGTTCCTACAACAAATCGTTTTTAAATGGACATCTTCAAACTCATCCCTAAGTAGGCACGTTGTATAATGGCTCTTATGTGTCTTCCCCAATCAAGATGTCGGTGTTTTTCTTCCTCCTCCCCCCTCCCCCTCATCTCTTCCTTTGCTCTCTCCACTAAATTGCTTTGTGTTTCTCCATTTTCTTTCATAGCTACCATATCGCCATCATGCTGTCCAAAGCAACCAATCATGATTTAATGCTATTTAGGGCCCAACTCAGGTTCAGACGTCCTTAATTATCTCGGTGTTGCTGATTCTTAAGCGAAAACATTTGGTGACTACCCAAGCATGAAGCACAGGTGAAGTGCTTCATGTGGTGATCGCCTATGATAAGGCGATTTGTTTACTCATTCTACTGGTAACAGGTGCTTGCTTTCTTTCCATCTTACACTATTATGGATAAGACTGGTATGAACATTCCTACCCAAGCTTTTCTGTAAACATTTTTTTTTCCCTTTTTCCTGAGTAAATACTTAGGAGTGGGATTGTTGGGTCACAGATCATAAGTGTTTAACTTTATAAAAAAAAAGATGCTAATAATTCCCCCAAATAGTTTCACCTATTTAACTCCTTAATGGTCATATTTCTCATATTTACCACCCATACCTACCCACACAGCTGAAAACATAAGCACATTGGACTATATAATCTTAAGATTCCTCCCTGCTAGAAGTAGTGAGAGATGCCAAGTCATCCAAATGTAGAATTCTTCAAGGCCAACATTTTGTTTTGGGTTCATATATATATATATATATATATATATATATATATATATATATATATTGTGTTGGCTAGTTGACATAAGCTACAGGCATTCCAGAAAAGACGGTTGCTAAACTGAGGAAATGCTCTCATCATGGTGGTCTGTGGACAAGCCTGTGGTGCATTTCCTTGATGGGTGATTGACATGGGACACCCAGTTCACTGTGGGCAGAGCCATCTCTGAGAAGGTCATACTAGGTGCCATAAGAAAGCAGGCTGAGCAAGCCATGGGGATCAAGGCAGTAAGCATCGTTCCTCCACGGCCTCTGCATCAGTTCCCACCTTGAGCTCCTGCCCCGACTTTCCCCAGTGGGGGAATGTAAGATGAAAGGAAACCTTTCCTCTGTCTTCATAAAGGGAAGTTGGATGAAGGATTTGGATAAGCGTGAAAATAAGATAAAGTTCTCTTCATCCTAATCGCATTTATTAAATAAGCTCATAATCACACACCGTTGTGAAATACAGTCCCTGCAGATTCTAGCGCGTCACAGCACAGGAAGCGGCTGTTGCTTGGACAATCTTGTGAAGAAAGTTTCTACAGCGAACAACACTGGAAATACTCACACCCTCTTCAGGAACGGAAGGTTTGCCTACAAGCTGTGGGTAGAGAGAGCTCTTCTCTACCGCACGGGGTCGGGGGTGGGGGTGGGGTGGAAGAGTGGGGGGTGGAAGGTATACGTGCGCCCTGCTATTCCCTCATGCACTCAGAATGACTCCCGAAATGCAACCCATGCGAGGCAGGTGTAATCTTGCCCTCCGTGGTCACATTTTTGAGACCCGGGAACTCAGGCTACATTTTAAAAATGCTCCCTGTGCTCCTGTCTGCTGCTCTGACATTACAAACTGTGCAGACATTATAAACTGCCTGCTCTGACGTTGTACCGCCTGCTCTGTGTGCGCTACCCCAGCAGCCATGTGTATTCCTAGTACCACAACGTGCTCATTGCTGCTCTGGTCACAATCACTACAAAATGAAAACATCCTAAATATCCGTCAACCGAAGAATGAGTAAGGAAAGCACAACACAGGCACACAGTGGAATTTCCCTGAGCTATGAAGAAATATGCAATTTCCATGTAAATGAATGAAACTGGCAAAACTATACTAAGTAGGGTAACCCAGGCCTAGAAATAAAACCACCACATTTTCTTTCTTTCCTTTAAAAAAAAAAAAAATACTATTTATTTATTATGTATACAGTGCTCTGCCTACATGTACCCCCTGCAGGCCAGAAGAGGGCATCAGATCACATTACAGATGGTTGTGAGCCACCATGGAGTTGGTGGGAATTGAACTCAGGACCTATGGAAGAGCAATCAGTGCTCTTAACCTCTGAGGCGTCTCTCCAGCCCCACATTTTCTTTCTTTCATATGCAGATCACAGCTTCCAATCTTTAGATCTGTGTTTGACTTACCTGTGTTGAGTACCCTATAGCATCCAGGAAACTAGTAAGGGGCCTTTGTGGGTGAGGAGACAAAGTGCCAAGGGCGGTGGGAGGGGGAATAGGAGAACACACAGGTGTATGAAGGAGTAAGGGAAAAAATGGGTGGAAGTGAGGGGGGTTATAGCAGAAGAGGGTGTAGGGTTAATTAACACTAAGAGGCTTGAAAAAAACCTACAGAAACCTACTATTTTATAAGTTTCCTAAAAAGTAATATTTTAAAGGAAGAGTTTAATTGGAGTTCCCCTGCCTGGGGGCTGTTTTTCTCCTAGAAACCATAGGTTATTCACAAAAAATCCAGTGCCAGATGCTGTTGGTTGGTGGGGTCCCAGAAACCCCCAACACAATGCAAGCTGTTTCCATTCCTATTAGCTGTCCACAAGAACTTGGTGAGGACACTTGGTGAAGACACTGCACACTTTCTTGTTATGTTTTGATTTCCAGACTTTGGGTTTCTGGGACAAGCATTTGCTTACCTCTTTTTTTTTTTTTTTTAAAGGTTGTTCTTTTGAAACGTGTTGGGAGAACATGTTGTCCCTTTGTTCCAAGGGACAATCCAGTGAAACACCCATCAGGCCTTGAAAAGCCAAAAGAATCAAACTCATCCAAAGGCCCCAGAGTCAGTAGTGTTGGCTTGTTGCAAACTTTTCTCCCTCGCTCTCACCGCTCTTGCACATGAGTCAGAACAGAGTGGGTTGTTGAATTCCTGTAGTTAGGCGTGAACACAGCACTGTCTCCCACACACATCTCCGGCCCAGTCAGTCGGGTGTAACGGACAAGAACAAGGCCTCTGGGAAGACACATCATTCCTCTCACCACCTCCCTATCTCAACCTCCGAGGAGCAGATTTCCTTTTGGAGCCCATAGGAGGAGGGACACTTGGCATTAATGACAGATCTATCAGGAAGTCTGTAGCAAGCCTGCTGTCTCAGTGAAGCCTCAAGCCACAATTTGGCCGTACCTCCCCAACCTTTATCACACCAGGCTTAGAGGTGGGGAGGCTCAGAAGGCTTAGAAAACATAAGCCTGAACATTAAATACAAAAGGACAGTTGTTTTCAAGCGTGTTTTATGGGGATTTCCACCAGGTGCAAGGGGGTGGGGGGTTGGGGGGGGGAAATAAGTCGATTTGAATAAGAATTCAAGTTTCCGGTCTGGATCTCCACCATTTCGAGACTTCAGTCAAGTCATCTTGCCTTTCTGAACTTGCTTTTTCCACTGCAGATTTAGGCGAATGACGTCTGCCCTGCCTTTGTAACTGGCTGGTGGTAAAGCTGAATGAGATCCTGGTGTTCAGCAGGTTCATGCACTATGAGTTTTATGTAACCATAAGTGGCGTCCCCTGACAGCGGGCAGGGCTGGAGGGGAGGTGGGGTGGGGGTGGGGGGCTGTGTTTCACTCTCGAAATCTAGAGGACAGGAAGATCCTGAATGGGGCATCTACAAAAACAAAAACAAACAAACAAAACCCACAACAACAAAGGGTCTAGCTCAGAACAGCCAAGAAAAAAAGATGGGTGAACAGAAGTGTCTGAGCTGAATATGAGAAGTTGCAAAAGATTCCATTTGAATCTGCGAGGGAGAAGTGTACCATGTCTCAAAAGGGTTGACGTGTATTCCCTTTGTGTTCAAAAGAACTAAAGCAAGCAAACAAAATTAAAACAAAAACAAAAGTTAAACATTAAAAAAAAAAAAAAAAAAAAAGAACAACTAAAACCAGAAACCTCGTGTTGAACTTCAGGTGGGGTTATGTCATGAACAAAAACTAAAATCCAAACTGCTGCTCACTGGGAGTGTGACCTGGAGCAAACTGCCTAGCCTCGTCTGAATCCTGGCTTCCAGGAAGACCACAGTCTGACTGCGAAAAACAGAGCGAAAAAACCAGGTCTGATTCCTCCCACTCCGGCCTCCCACCACATTTAAGAAGACAGGAGTTTTCAAGTCAGGAAGCTTTTAAAGATTTTTCGAGACATAGTTTAGGTTAGCGTTGGCTTGGCTTTTTCAGACTTGATGTAAGGCACATGTCCAACTACTTGCAGTTGAGATTTTAACTGTTACAATTATTTTCCTTGTCATTTCAGTGGAAAACTTCTGGTCCCTTCAAATGCGTGTGTGCATACACATACACCCATGCAACCGTGTAAGGGTCTCTCCATCAGTGATGGGCCATCTGTGTGGCAGTGTTAGCTGGCAGCTAGCTGGGAGTCCTTTGGTCTATCCAGATAGTATTGGTGTGTAAGCAAGGACAAGTTCAGGTGGCTCCTCTCTGATAGCCTGTCTCTCTTAGTGCTTGGGAGAATCAGGTGTCAGCAATAGGCCAATTGGAGTGGCAGCAGGGGTGCCCTCTAGTGTCACAGTTGCTGTGCAGGTCTTAGGTATTGGGACCCTTAGCCCTTGACACTGGCCAGGGCCCTGCTCTTGGCCTGGGGCCTGAGACCCTTGTCCTCGAGGACTTTACAGTTCTCCCAGCAACCTACAGCTTTTTCTTCTCTGGCTCTTTATAGCCCTTTATGTCTCTCCACTCTCAGCTGTTAGGCACTGGGTGCCATGCTCTTCTGCGAGATGTCAGCAGGAGCTCCTGTTGCCTTTGCTGTGCCGGTTTTCTCCTTGTGTCAACAGCTCAGCCTTAACTACAAATGTGTAATGCTACAACACTAGAAGAGGCAGTGTGGGGTGTGGAAGAGTGTCTCCCAGCCTGCTCACTGAGCTCAACTATAGCCCAGGGAGGAAAATCTGGACCAATCACAGCCACTTGTTTGGACAAATGACACTTTCGCCTCTTAGCATCAAGCCTCTGCTCTGATCCAATCACGTAGGCTTTTGTGGACCAATCCCAAGCCTTACCTTTTTTTTTTAATCATCAAGCACAGTAGTCCCTCTGCTAGGCCATCAGGAAAAATGCCCCTCTGGCATAGGCAGAAATGGTTGCAGGATCATCTACAGTTCATCGAGGCTTGTCATAGCAAAAAGTCTGGTATAAGCTGTTTCAAACAGCCCTCGCTGGGGATGGGCCTTTTGGGGGCTGGGACAATCAGTCTCAAGGATTGATAATTACATCACGTTCCCAAGGTGTCTATAGAGAGTTCCAGGTGGCTGGTGTTGGTAAGGATCATCTGGTTAGCTATTTTGACCTATAGCCTTTTTGCTCAAAGCAGCCGTGGCAGCGTGGCAGAGTCCAACGGCTGCTAATAAAGGAGTCAGATGGCCTCGTGACTACTTTGCTTAAGTTCAGGAAGATGAACATCAGAAAGAGTGCGATAAGAACTTACAATTAACAATCATGATGATTTTAGGGTATTTTGCTAATGTGGTCTGTGCTGTTGACAGACACCATGTAGAAGCCCGGAAGCCACAGTCCCGCTGATTGCAAAGGGCAAGAAAGCCCCTCTTGTGGTGGTATTGATGACTACAGACACATTTGAGAAAGAGGAACATAGAAGGCTTCTGTTACAATCCCTACCTCCCTGCCCCCCCCCCCCAGCACTCCTCTCCAAATAATAGTCCCAAAAGGAAGCCATAAAAGAGAACCCTTAAAAATTGTGACAGGGATGCTGAAGTGTAGGTCTTCCCAATGACAGCTTTTGGTGGGGATGCAGGTGGGGAAAGACTCAGCTTCCTTAGGAGGCTGGCCACTGGGAGTTTGACCATGCTCCAGTGAGTATATGGGTAACACAAAGGGGCCTCTTTCTTCTTTGTGGGGGGCAGTAACAAGGACATGGGAGCAGACACGGGAGAACTTGGAAGTGAGCATGATTGGGTGCATACTGTACAATTTCCAAATAATAAAAATATGTTGGAAAAAAAATAAAATTACTATGTTAGGCAAATTAACCCAGATCCAGAAAGATTCAGAAAGACAACAGCATATTCTTTCTTTCAAATGTGTGTGTGTGTGTGTGTGTGTGCACATATGTGTATGGAGGGTTAATATAGGTCACAAAACTAGAAAGAAGACCATGAAAGGGGAAAGGGGGATCTTAATGAAATGGGGGAGAGATTAAAGGTAATAGAGAACAGGTGTCATGAAAGTGGGATGGATGCCGGGAGGTGGTGGTGCACGCCTTTAATCCCAGCACTAGGGAGGCAGAGGCAGGTGGATCACTGTGAGTTCAAGGCCAGCCTGGTCTACACAGCGAGTTCCAGGACAGAGCTGTTACACAGAGAAACAAACAAACAAACAAACAAACAAAACCAAAAAAAGAAAAAAAGGTGGGATGCAAACTATTGGAAGCAGGAAGTGGATGGGAGGGGCAGGAGACAGAACAGTGGAAGGAACAATCAACAGAAACAGAGTTTTGCGTGAAAATATGATCCTGAAACCCATTACTTTATATGCTTTTTAACAAATAAACCCTCAAATTTAATAAGAAATAGAAAGCACTGCATTCAGAGTAGCCACCCAAAAAGCTGACAATGTTCGGATTTTCCCATCACCCCACCTGGTGTGCAAGAGCACCCAGTGCCAGAATATATGCAGGCTGGGTCCCACCATTCCTTTTAACTCGTGCCAATCTGATAAATGCAGATATGTCTTTTCCTATTTGTTCTTCTTTGATTATTGTTGAGAAAGAACATTGTCTCCTACCACAGCTACCACTGAGTTCCCCGGCTGTGCCCACTTTCCTCTTCCTCAGGTTACTGACTTACAAGTCCTTGAGAGTGTTTCCCTAATGAGCATAGCAGTGGGCTGCGCTCTATTTCCAATCCTCCCCCACCCCCATATTCTCCTGAACACATCCTAGGTGAATCTAATTTCTTAGGGTTTTTTGAATTTTATTATTTGAATTTTATTTGTTTATGTATGTGTGTCTGTCTGCACATATGTGCATGTGGACACCCCCAGAAGTAGAAGAAGGCTTGAGAGCCCCTAAAGCTGGAGTTGATGAGCCACCAGATATGGGTGATGGGAACCAAACTCAAGTCCCTTACAAGACTACCATGTACTATTAGCGCCAAGCCATTTCTCCAACTTCTATCTTTTGTTTTGTTTTTTTAAAGCTAAAATAATAGGCAGTATTTCAGTCACTGCCCAACCCTATGCAATATAGCAGTGTGCTACATAAGCATTTCTCTTATTTAAAAAAAAAAAAAAAGAGCTAATGTTAGATCAAATACTTGGTTGGATTTGTTGTCATTGTTTTTATGCACTGAACTCAGAGGCTTAAGGATTCTAAGCATACAGTATACCACTAAGCTACACATCTTGAGCCCTAGAAGCAGAGTTTAGAAGTCCACTTCAACTGTTTCACAAGGGAGTTTGACTTTATCTCAATATTTCCATCGACTCAGAAAAAAACAGCTAAGGCTTCCAGGGTCTATAAAGGGCTCACCACAACTTTCTGACAGTTCTGCTGGAATTTATATGAGTTCCAGACCCTCGCCACATTGTTGAACCCTGAGTGCTCATGAGGGCGTGCGTGGGCAAGGGTATGACTTAATTCCCTAGGTTTACTGGGCAGGAATACTTGCTGCTCTGTGATTGGTCTCAAGAGGCATGGGCTGGTCTTTGTTAAGATATCAAAAAACTGGGGACAAAGACCTCAGGCCCTCAGACCAGCCATCTGCAATGCTAGTCATGACTACACAGTCAAGAATTTTCTATCTTGTTCCACTTCTTCTAGCCAGCTATGTGCAGACAATCCCCAAGCCGGAAAAGATGAAGGTGAGTAAGGTCCATAGAGAGCACAGTGGGGCTGATCATGGTTGCTCTTGTGCTCTACTCCCAGACTCCCCTCCATCCCTTCTTGCAAGAGCCTCACCTCTGTCTTACTCTCCTGGTGGTCACGCCAAACCTTTCTTCCCTTCTTGGGTGGTCTTCACTTTCATAAACAGGTGTTGTTGAGTTGCACATGGGTAAAGAGGAAATGTGCCCCCTAACAACGGTTCTTTCTCCCCTGCATCCCTAAGTGGATGCCCCTACATGCCACATTAGATCAGAGCAGGTCTGAAGTTGGAATGACTATTGTCATCAAGGAGGTAGGGACTTGGGTTTGGAGCAGTGGCTGAGCTGAGCAATCGCAGATACAACGATGAACAATGAAAGAGCTTCTTTCTGAAAAACAAGAGCAAGAACAACAAAAACTAATGTGGATTTTTAAAGACAAAGGAATGCATGGGGGAACCAGAACTGGAGTCTTAAAGCAATTGGATTTGGAGCACCATGTGTCTGAGAACCTAGTCTTAGCTCTACTCTGTCGGGTCCCAGCCCGCGGGAAAAATCAAATCAGGGTTCACCTAAAAGAGGGAGTGGGGGTTGAAAGTAGGATACAGAGACTCAAGAAATAACAAATCAAGTCAGGACATTTCTGATCAAGATTCCCTTTATTGCCGACTAGCAAGAACATATATAGGGCAAGGACAATAGGATCTATTCTCATCTCGCTCACCCTAGCCCTCGGGCAAGAATGCAATAGCCTAAATTGCTCCCTGTAGAACTTCCTAGTTCTCTGAGTAGTTCCTTGTAAGAACTTCCTAGATCCTCTGGGTGGTTCCAAGTTGAGACTTCTCTACTTCTTTCAAAGGTAAATAGTCCAAGGATAGCCTAGAACACAAGACCTCGTGGTGAGGTCAGCAACTTGAAGGTCACAGCATACAGCCAAAGCACAGGATTTCTGACATGGCAGAATTTGTCATGGGTCCCCACAATACTCTCGATTTGGAGCTCAGCTGCCTTGTCAACAATCTCCATCTGTGTCACAGGAAGAGAAGGGACAGTAGATGCCATCAAACACTCATTCACACAGCAGGACATAAATTCTGGGGTATAAATTCGGCCCATTCCTAATCTGTGGGTTCTACTATCTAGCTTGGCTGGGAGATCAAATTACTACGCACATAATTTTTTCTACAAAAGGCAGATCTGGGAAGACTTTATCTCACACCAAAACCAACAAGAAAACTTGCTGGGGGAAATAGGGTTTTTATGTTACCCAGAGCAGCCTTATTGGCCATGGAGACTCAGAGTTTAAATAAAAGCTGCTTTAGAGGCTTGGAGACCTAACATTCAGGCTCAAAATCACTTGAAAGAGCAGAGCAATCAACATCGAGAATAAACTGGAGGGGCTGGTGAGATGGCTCAGCAGTTAGGAGTGCTTACTGCTTCTACAGAGGACCAGGGTTCGATTCCCAGCACCAACATGGTAGCTATACAGCTAACTACCTATAACTACCTCTTCTGATCTCTGTTTGTTTCCGCATACACACAATGTACATATAAACATACTCTTGCACATATAACATATACATGAAATGAAAATAATTTTTTGAAGAGAAAAAAAGAGCTGGAATATCTTGGCATGGTGGTTCCTGCTAAGAACTTGGCACTCAAGGAGCTGAGGCCAGGGTACTGCCATGAGTGTGAAGACCAGCCTGGCTGAGTTAAAATGAGGCCCTGCCTCAAACCCTCCCACCCCCAGAGAGCTAAGATGAGTCTTCAAGTTCCGATCCTCTCTAAGATGCTGCACTGTAGCTCCCTGCCCACTCCCCTCGCCCCGCCCCCCAAAGCACCATGCCAGTGATAGAACCATCAACTATACAGCACTGGGAAGCTTAGGCTTCTGGTTTGCAGAGCTCCTTCTCTGGGTGGGAGCAGATGGTGCTGTCTCCTTCTCCGTCCTTCCCAGCCTGCAGCATTTCCAGGAAGTCTGGCTTGAATCCTTGTCCCTGTCTGGACCTTCATTGGCTCATAGGGAAAGCCTGTTTTGATATTTCTTCTAGCCGGCTCAGCGATGCTTTTCGCAGTGGGTGGCTTAGACCTGCCGCTCTCTTTTCCTGTGTTGTGTACCCCTTGTCTTCCATGAGCAATTTATAGCTGCCCACCCCCAGCAGAGTGAGTGGGTCTTGCTGTGCAGGTGAGCATCCATCCACCTTTGCACTGTAGGGACCCAGCCAGGGCAGAGACAGAAACATAAAGCTAGGACCTACATTACAGGGTGTGCCATGAGAGTTTCCTGTAGAACTTATTTCTGATGTGTGAGGATGTGCTCAAATATCTTCAGATATGACTGGCTAGTCCGTCTCAATATGAGACAAGACTTTAGGACTCTCCATATCCTTTTTTGGCACATACACAGTTTGTTTTCACAATGTTGTCATATAAGACAGCCATATGAGTAAGAGAGAGGTAGAAGAGAGAACTCCATTAAGAAAACTGTACTAGATTCTAGAGTGACAAACCTGGGAGCTCTGAAGCTCAGGGATGAGAGCTGCCAAAACCACAGACACTGAACGGTAGTGTTGGACCCTAGAGTCCAATTCAGGAAGGGGGTCACCGCGAGAGACCACTCAAGTCACACAGGCTGGATGTATAGGTAAAATTTATTACTGACACATCAGAAGTCCCAATTGTTGATATGTCAGGGTCCCTCAGCACTCGGGAGGTGAAGGACCCCGAGTAGCTGTTACAGGCTAGTTTTTAAAGGCTAAAACCACAAAGCAGGGGGGGTTGCTTATCAAGTTAGACCATATGGACATTGGCGTTGGGAGACCTCTTGTGGGGACTTGGGTGTGGGTCCCTAGGGCAGTTACTGGAAACCGTATGGGACCTTTGATAGTGGGGAGCTCGCATGTAGCTATTCTGGGAACTAGGGTGGAACTCCTGAGGCTAGCAGTAACAAGAACTGGGAGAAGCCTCAGGTCTTACATTTTATAATTTTTTAATTTCTCAGTAGATTGGATTCCAGGCTGGAGATCTTTCCATTCTCTCATGTTCACAAATTGGGTGAGAACTCAGAAGACCTGGGGAAAGAGAAGTAACTCAGCCATTTGAAGCATTCGAGCCATGAAAATCTGGAGTGCTCGGAGAGCAACCAGGCAGTGTACCTTTAATCCACAGCTGTTTGCAGCCTCGTTCTCTCAAAAGCCAGGCTTCTTTACTCTGTGACACCATTTACTTCACGTTCCTTTCAGCCCGATTCATCTCCACCTGGCCTAGTCTCCTTTCCATGCTGCCACCTACTTGTCACTGCTGTGGAGTGACAGATGTCACGCTCTACATGAGTCCCACTTTCCAGTTTTCTGAACTCTTACGCAATTCCTGTTTGTTCCCTGAGTCCTGGCTGCCACCTTTGTTGTTCACGCGAGCTTTGAGCGATGAAACAGATGTGGGGCATTGTCGTCACGCATAACAAAGCTTTCAAATTTCTTCCAGATGGACTGCTACAAAGACGTGAAAGGGACCATCTACGACTACGGCGCTTTCCCTCTTGGTGGGAGGAACCGCATTCAGTTCAAGCAGTACGCAGGCAAGCATGTCCTCTTTGTCAACGTGGCTACTTATTGTAGTCTGACAAGTCAATACCCTGGTAAGGAATCCAGAGCCATATGGCTCTATGATGAAAATTCCCAGCTGGATATATTCTAAGTCGTTACATTGGGAAGTCTATTCCAATTCTGGGTCATGGTAATTTAATTTACTTCATTCCCCAGTGTCTCAAACTGGGAGGCGACGCCCCACAGGTCAAACCTTGCCAGTTCATTTTATTTAAAGGACTTTACTGAAGCACAGCGTATACTTTCCTGTGGCGGCCTTCACACATCCTCACGCAGAGGACAGTAGTTGTGTAGATACTAGTGATGGGCAGCACGTGATCTTCAAAGCCAGAAACAGCATCCAGCTCTTTACAGAAGAAAACAAAATTGTTGGCCCTTTTCTTGGGTAGGCCTGGTGTCTGCTTAGAGATTTCCCCTGGAATCAACATCTACCAATGTATTTGGTAAAATATCAACGAGTCAGAAAATTCCACAAGTGTTCATGGCAAATACGGGAGAGAAGATCCGAGACTTTTCCAGGGAACGTTACAATAACCACAAAACCAAAAACCGCAAAAGAGGTATAGGGGGTTTTCCCTGGTGTAGCATGTGACCAGAGTAGTAACTTCAGGAGAGGGCTCTTGGCTGCTTGAACTAATAGGTCCTTCTTGTGGATTATTATGGTATGCAGTGCGCTTTTCAGAAATAGTGTATTCACAAGGCTCAAAAGTCAAAGGAGCAAAAAGTCTTAGAGTGAAAATCTCTGTCCACTTCCTGCCCCTCTGAGAATACCAGCTCATTTGCCAAGGGATGCTCTTTGTTCTGAAGGCCCCATTGTTAATATTGTAAGCACTATTTGATGTCTTCTAAATTAATAACGTACATTTAAACTCAGTCCAATTCCCTGTGCTTTTTTAGTTGAACCATAATTCACCTTATCAGTTCATAGGGACCTTAAAAATGAATTATCTCCTGGCGTGGTAATGCATAGATGTTATTTCTATACTCCAAAGGCTGAGGGAGGAAGGTCATGAGCCTGAAGCCAGCCTGAGTACTAGGGTGACTGTATCTCAAAGAAAAAAAAATTACTTACTTAATTTCCACTTGGCATTTAACAGATAAGTAAACCTGGGAAAGAATTACTAATCAGCTTGAAGGTAGGCTTCCCAATTCAAGAGAGAAAGGTTTTATGATAAAGACAAGAAGGGGTAGGGGGGAAGAGAGGAGAAAGTGTAGAAATGGGGAGGCAGTCTCTAACTTTAAAGGGGGCCTTTGAGAGATGCCAATTGGTCAAGCTGAATCCTAGTGTGATAGGCTCACATTTGTCAACAGTCTAAAGGCATAGAGGCCAAAAGGGGTTAACAAAGAAACCAACCATCCAAGTCCTAGCAGGACAATTGGGCAGTGGATGGGAGCACAGGGGTTTGGGCTTTGGTTCAACCTTGAGGACTTTTTTTTTTTTAAGATATAGAATTTTTTTTTTTTTTTTTTTTTTTTTTTAACTTCTGCAGGAAGTTCAACTTGAAGCTATTGGCTTCTGTTTCCTGTCAAGTTTGTCCGTGCTACTCAAAATGAGCTAGCCTGGACCAGGAGAGAACCTTGCTTCTCATCCATGCCTATCCCTTTAGAAAAAGAAAGGAATCCATTCTCTCAGTCAGCTAGCAAGGAGGGCTGTGCTATTCCGAGCTAGCTTTGTTTAAATATTGTCTGGCTTTTGAGTAACAACAGAGGCTGGAGCCGGGCGTGGTGGCGCATGCCTTTAATCCCAGCACTCGGGAGGCAGAGGCAGGCGGATCACTGTGAGTTCGAGGCCAGCCTGGTCTACAAGTGAGTCCAGGATGGCCAAGGCTACACAGAGAAACCCTGTCTCGAAAAACAAAAACAAAAACAAAAAAACAACAGAGGCTGGGCTGCATCTCAAAGGAGTGAATTTGGAATTGGGGCCTGGGAATCCCTGTTTGTAAAAGAACCGAGTGTGAGTGTGAGTTTGAGAAGTGTAGCCCCCTGAGGGGAGCGGGCGGGCTCAAAATGCACGCCTAACTGCAATCATGACACTCCAAGCGACAGATGGTTTTCTCTTTCTCTTTCCTTCCCTGTGAGATGACTAACCCATAGGATCTTCCTCCGGTCAGCCAGAGCTACATAAATTCCCATAAGTTGCTTATGGTAGAAACAGACCCAAGGGGTCCTTCATGGATACGGGGTGTCCAGGTCAGGCCTTCATGCTGTCTCTTTTCTCACCGCAGAACTGAACGCACTCCACGAGGAGTTGAAGCCGTTAGGCTTTGTTGTGTTGGGTTTTCCCTGTAATCAGTTTGGAAAGCAAGAACCGGGAGAATTTGCAGAGATTCTCTCTGGGCTCAAGTAAGTACCTGCCTAAAGCCCAGGAAGAGGTCTCTCAGCCGCCTTCCCTGTCACAGCGGCCCTTCAGATCCTCTGAAGCACCAGGGAGGGTTGGTGATTCACAGCTTCCCGGCACCTGGCACCTGCAAGCGGATGTTCATTGATGAGAGTCTCTCTTCATTCCTGACTGAGACCCGGATGGATGCTGGTGAAACTGGAGATGAGCTACTCCTGAGACAGAAGCAGGAAAAGGATGGACTGGAATCTAGAAAAATGAAGTGAACCAGAGAGGCTAATATGCAAAACAGGCCTTTGTGTCCTCCCTACCACCACCCCACTGCAGGACCTCTGCCTTTCTGGCTTCCTCTGTCTGCATCTCGATGGCCTACCTTTCGCCCTCACATCCCAACCTTTGGCTTCTTGCAGGTATGTTCGTCCCGGAAAAGGATTTGTACCCAATTTCCAGCTTTTTGCAAAAGGGGATGTAAATGGTGAAAAAGAACAAAAAATCTTCACCTTCTTGAAGGTGAGTGAATTGCTGGAGATGGTACAATTCCTGTCCCCCAATCACCCTAGCAGCACTTTGGGAGCTTACATTTTTCCGTAGTTTGCTTATGGGAGAAATGGGTGCAAGGACTCGTTCCTGGATGTGGGGTTGGTCTTTCTGGATGAAACTTCCTGCTTAGCATAGCGATGTGAGCCAGCCTGTTAGCATCCATGGAACCCTGGCTTTGTGAGGCCCAGAGCTGTGCCCAACGGCAGCTTTTATCTAGCCCAGTGCTCATTGACACTCATTCCCTCACTCATCTGAGGTATTTTTTGACATATGTCTGCCTCCTGTGTGGTAGGCGACATAGTAACAACAGAGAGCTCAGAGATGTACAGCTGCATACACCACTCTTCCTGAAGTAACAGAACAGGGGGAGGAAGGCCTCATAAACTCCACCCAGCTAATTTTTAAGATTCCCCTTTATTTGAAGGCCAGGGGTCACGTGTAAGTTAGTCTTACAGTGTCTTTTTCAAACTAAGTGACAATATGTGGTTTAGTCTCTTTTCTTCTTTGATAAAAATCTTAGTAGCTCTAAGTTGTTCCCAAAAGGTATGTTGGAATTCCACTGGTCCAGAGAGCGCCAGACCTTGGGAATAACATTAAAGTCGAAGTCATCCACTTTGCAGAAAGGGAAAAATGAGCCTGCACAGTGGTATTCACCCGTGAGTTCAGCACTTAGAGGGAGAGTCATGAGGATCAGGAATTCAAGGCTGTCAGATCTGCAGATCCACGCTGAGCTTGAGGCCAGGATGGGTTACATGAGGCCTTGCCTCATACAACAAACAAGAACAAGAAATGAAAGCTTGAAAGGCAATTAAGTATGTCTTAAGCTGGGCACTGTGGATGTGATGGAGCCCTGGGCTGAGGGACAGAAAGAGGGAACACACTTAGGCTGTGATAGCAGAACACTCTTGGTGATTGGCGTGATGGCGATTATCAGAATCCGTGGGGTTAAGCAGGACCCACAGGAGAATAAAAGGTTTGGGTCTCGTGGGAAGGGGAGCACCTGTGATGACGACACCCTGGATGGTCTTGGAACAGGAATAATGTGTTTTCTTTTCCCCCACTTCCCTGTTGCAGCACTCCTGTCCTCACCCCTCAGAGACTGTGGCCACAAACAAACATATCTTCTGGGAGCCAATAAAAGTCCATGACATCCGCTGGAACTTTGAGAAGTTCCTGGTGGGACCCAATGGAGTTCCTGTCATGCGCTGGTTCCACCATGCTCCTGTGAGCACTGTCAAGGCTGACATCCTGTCATACATGAAGAAATTCAAAGCCATGTAGGAAGGCCACGCTTCAGACTTCTTCCTCCTTCTCCCTTAAAGACTGCTGTGGGGGAAACTCCATCTTCTCAACACACTCTTTACTTAGCTGGACTCTACCTGCCCTAGTCACCCCTACATTGCCTAAGACCCTCCCCTGCACAAAGTAGATTTATGTCTGGAAAGCTGTAGACATTTTTCCCCTGTAACATATATCAGTTGAAAAACAAACAAACAAGCAAAAAATATGAAAAAATGTAAATCCAGAGACCCCAGTTACAAATTTGGCTGGGTGCTATGACATCAGCAGACATTATAGGCAGGCAGAGACAAGAAGAACATGAATTCCAAGCCTGAGCTCTCCTCGGAGGTCTTGTGTCAAAAACAAACAAGCAAATTCATCAACAAGCAACCAGATTGAACCATTCAAATTCAAAGGATAGGAGAGTAGCTTGCTTGGATGTTGTATCTGGAGGAAGAACTTCCTTGGCCATTCTGACTCCTTCTCTCTCCAGCCTGAAAGTGTGGAAACAGCAACAAAGAATGGTGAGACAATCTAGGTTCCTCCTCCTAAAATTTGTGTCTCCTAAGACAAATCTGTCATCCCTGACATCATGCCGTCTGCCCTTCTCCTATGGCCAATCTGAGGGAAAGGTGGGAACAGGTTGACTCACACATGTCTCTGACTGTACAAAAGTGCCCCTGCCTGTGTGTTCATTATTGGTTCATCTAGCACTTCTGAATGGATGCATTTTATCATCTGAAGGATAGGACCACTCGGGCCAACCTGGGACTCCTCAACTTCAGAACTAGACACATTGTTTCCAATAAAATGTTATCTGAAGCATTCAAGACCTCTGTGGTTCATTCCTCACGGATGCTTATGTTTAAGTCTCTCTTCCTGCTCACATTACAAGTGACAGGCACATATGGACCTCCTCAGAGGCAGTATCTAGCTATCCTCCCAGATGTTTAGAAACCTGTCACCTGATGGCTCTGCGCTGGAACCTGTCTTTGGGAATTGCCTCAGGCCAACACTGCTGCATGAAGTCTTGGCCTTGAGAGTTTAGCAGAGACCCTTTCAACTCCAGGGACATCTGGGGAGTTGGCTGTACTCTTTTGTCCATGTCTTGTGTCCCAGTCCTTCTCTTTGGTAAAGCCCACTTCTCTAACTTGCTGTATCCTCTAGTTGTCATTCAGGATGAGCGTCAAATTCAGAGTTACATACCAACTGGAACCCCAAGCCTAGGCGTAGACAATTTACTAATGTCCTAGTTTAACATTTTTTTCCTGAAATGTTGGGTGTCAAACTGGAACTTACTCATAATCGGCAGATGCTGTAGGCACTGAGCCACACAGCCCCCAGGAATCCAATAATCAGGGTGAATTAAAATCTCCATTTCACAGTCTTCTTTCTAGGAACTCCAATGTGCAATTATCAATACAGGGAAACAATGCATGTCTAAGAAAGAGATGCTAATGTGACTCACATAAGGCTAAATTATCCACCACCTGGTTAGTGATTAGGAAGTAAATGCAGCACAGAGAGCTACTGCCACAAAGCAACTGGTTATTGAGACTTCCCTCCAATCTGAGTGGTCCAGCTTACCTTGGATGGATGCGTGCTTGCGATATGCTGGTACTGAAAAGCAGTGATTGGTGGTAGAATGGTCATCATTGCTGAAGGAAATTAACAGTTTGGAGAGACACAGTGAACAGTTGGGGTGATACATGATGAAATAAAAGCTCAATGTGAAACCATGCCTCCTGCATTCTTTAAAAAAAAACAAAAACAAAAACTTGCGCTGGTTGTGGTAGCAGCAGGATTTGCTGAAGGATGTAGAAGCAAGAGGACCACTGTGAGTTCGAGGCCAGCTTGGTCTACAAAGAGAGTCCAGAGCAGCCATGGCTACACAGAGAAACTCTGTCTTGAAAAACCATTTTAAAACAATCGCAGGCCAGATGTCATGCTGCACATTTATAATGCTGGCATTCAGAAGGCTGAGACAGGACAGTCACCCTAGTCAAGGTCAGTCTGAGCTACACAGTGACATAGGGAGAATATATCTCAAAATATCAAAACGAGAGAGAGATAGAGACAGACACAGAGACACAGAGACACAGAGACAGAGAGGTGGGAGGGAGAGAGGGAGGGAGACAGAAAGAGAAAAATAGCAACAATATTTCTCATGTTCTTCTACTCAACAGCACAAGAAAACTATGCTCAATTTGAAATTTAGACTGTTCCTCTAAGCCAGCTGCAGACACTGGTTGAGGGAGGAAGATCCTCTAGATGTCAAGGCTTTGACACATCAGCACACCCAGCGTCCATAAAATGGATGCCGTGGATGCAGGGTTACTCGCTAATTAAACTCCTAGAGCATTGTTAGGAAGCCTCTCGCAGAAACAGGGAAAGAACGGCCAGGGTTGAGGTGAGAGAGCAGAAATAAGTCAAGAGGTGCTGACCCTGCCCCTTGCTTGGGCAAAAGAGAGAGCTGGCCCTGGTGGCCCCATGCAGGAGAGCTGATGGGCAGACCAACTCAGCTGCCACTCAAGCCATGTCCAGGGTTTTGAAATGGCTCAACCCCAACATCTTCCCCATCTATGAAGTGCTAGAGTACATGAGGGGCTGGTCCTGCAGATCCAAAGCTGTGGGATCTCCATGACACAGGGCAACAGCAGGATAGGCTAGAGGAAGCCTGATGAGGCTCCAGGACTGATAGGGTAGCAGAAACCAGAGCCCTCGAACCAGCCCAACGACTCACTGCAATGAACATTTACAAGTAATGCTGTGTGGGCAAAAGGGTGTGACACACCACAGCTACCACAGTGAGATTTTTTTCTCTCTTCCTTCTTTCCTTCTTTTCCTTTTTTTCTAAAAATTAATTTAATTTTTTCTTTTGAAAGGGAGGTTGTAAGGGCAGAGGGTACGGAACCAGGAGATGAGCAGGACTGGGGTGCATGATGTGAAATTCACAAAGAATCAATAAAAAAAAATTTTTTTTAAGTCAGGAGGTGACACTGGAGTGGTGACCCAGGACTGTAATCCCAGGAGGCAGAGGCAGGAAGATCTCTGTGAGTTCAAGGTTTGTCTCAAAAAACCAAAACAAAAAAATAAAAATAAAAGTTAAAAAGTCAGGAAGTCAGAAAAGTGGGCAAAGTGGAAAGGACTTACGGAGCAATGTTGGGATGCATTGTGAATATGTTTCACAGCAATTCTATGAATTTTCTGTTTAAAAAAAAAAATAAGTGTGAAAAGGGCCACTTTAGTCATGTTGTTGAATAAGTCTTATGTTTAGTTTTTAAAATCATTGTGTGTGTGATTGATCAGGATGGAGAGCAAGCACATGCCATGATGTCTGTGATCAAAGGATGGCTCTGTGGGGTCAGATCTGTCCTTCTGCCTTGACAAACATCTTTAAGATGCTGAGCCATCTCCCTGGCCACCAACACTGTTGAATACTTTTAACAACAGCAAAGAATAAGCCTTGGGCTTTAGCTGTGCAGAGACGCCATGAGCAAGGCAACATTAAAGGCTAACGTAATTGGGGCTGGCTTACAGTCTCAGGGGTTCAGTCCATTATCGTCGTGGTGGGAAGCATGGCGGCGTGCAGGCGGAGAGGGAGTGGGAGGAACCAAGAGCTCACATCTTGATCTAAAGGCAGCCAGAAGAAGACTGGAGTTCCACACTGGGCAGAGCTTAAGTGTAGGAAACCTCAAAACCCACACCCATAATGATCCACTTCCTTCAACAAGGCCACAACTCCTAATAGTGCCATTCAAACGCATGAGTTTGTGGGGGCCTATAGACTCCTATTCAAACCTATTCAAACCACCACAAAATAATAATAATAATAATAATAATAATAATAATAATAATAATAATAAAAGACAACAACAACAATAATAAACACATGGGTGTTTTGTGTGCATGCATGTCTGCACACCAGAAGAGGACATGGAATCGCATAAGACCACAGACAGTTATGAAGGTTGTGAGCATCAATGCGGCTGTTGGAAATCGAACCCAGCATCCCTGGAAAAGCACCCAGTGCTCTTAACCAGTAAGGCATCTCCCCAGCCTCAACAACAACAACAAACAACTGTTGTGGAAGTTTGGGTTTATATGTACACATGTTTTTGTTTTAATCAGAAAAACTACACTGTGGCTTCTAGGCTGAGAGTTGATTGTTCCAGCACCCAAGGAAGCAGGGCACGGGATAGAGTTTTTCTGATAGTCTGAAGACCTTGAGTGTATACTTGGCAGAACATCTTAAGTATGGCCTCAGCAATTCACGTGATTCTTCTGGTGGAGCAGAGAGCAGGAGAGCAATGGCTGTGGACAGAGCGCCTTTGCAAAGGGCTCCCAACAGCAGGTAAGCTACATGCTGAGTAGCTGCAGAGTGAGGATCAGGAAGACAGGCCACCATGGACTCCAGGTTCCCAGGAGTAGAACAAACCTTGCAGTGACAGACACATCGGGTTTGTATGCACCTGCCCGACTCCACCTTTTGGTCAGCCAAAGTGATTTTTATCAAAATGATTTAAAATACCGTTTGGAGAATTTAAATGCTGAATTTAAGGAAGCCATAGTAAAACCAAGGTTCGGGTGGAAGTGGTACAGACTCCGAGATCCCCAGGGTTGGGAGGAGAGGCCTGAGATATCTAATTTTGGTATCAACAGATCTTGGGGAGGCCCATCCTAACTGAGGCATCTATATCTCTTACAGCTCCTGCTTCTGATGAGGCTCACAGGGCGTCACTGAAGAGCAGGTGACAACGTATTAAGAGCAAGAAGCACCAGGAAGTCTGCTGTGAAAGCCTCTCCTGGGAATGGCTGCACAGGCGGGACCTAAACAATCGGCTATATCAATGGACGTGCAAACGTGGAAGGAGGAGAAATGTGGGGTCTTACTCCTAGACAAAGAACTATAGGCAACTAATGATGACCGCTGGGCGGTCCCAGGGATTGCTCACACAGAGTGGTCAGTCTTGAAACTAACTATATACATACCAACAAAAATGGACTGACCAGGTTGTATTTCTATTTTTATGTGTAACAGTAATGGTCAAAGAATATATATGTAACACTAATTTAAGGAAAGAAGATATAGACTTGGTTCAAAAGAGAGGACCTGAGACAGGCTGGAGGGAAGAAAACGAGGGAAGGCGGAATAATTCAATTTTAGTTAAAAACATACTAAGGAAAAAAGAAAATGCCTCCACCAGATTGGCCTATATGCACGTATTCAGGGCAGTTTCTTGATTAATGATGAGTATATGCACCTGTAACCTGGAAGTGGCGGCGGGAAGATCAAGAGTTCAAGGTCATCCTTGGCTACACCTAGACTTTGAGACCAATGTGCCTGTAAGGTCTCTGTGAAAGAGAGAAGAGGCGATGACAACTAATGCAATTTATTTCACCGCTTAAGACTTTATAACTAAACCGGGCGTGGTGGCGCACGCCTTTAATCCCAGCACTCGGGAGGCAGCGACAGGCGGATCACACAGCCTGGTAGCTTCTTTAAAGTATGAGAAATTTTCCTTTCCAATAGGGGTGACCTTTAAACAGACTTGAAAAAGAACGTTCTTTTTATATAAAGTCTCTTTATTGATAATTGTGTGACCAGGAGAAGGAGGGGGCCGGCTTCACTGCAACCCACACAAATAAACTTTTGCGACCAAAGCTACGGTTCAGGTTTGTGCTCACCCCAGCCCACTGTAGCCACAACACCACCTCTGTGGTCGCCACAAAGACTGTGTGGACTAAGAAGTATTCTGCAAGAGGGGGAAAAAAACACCAACCACGAAGGGATTCGAACCCTCAATCTTCTGATCCGAAGTCAGACGCCTTATCCATTAGGCCACGTGGTCCCACAGCTCCCAACTGTGAAAAAGTCTAACAAATGTCTTGAATGTGAGCAGCGGGCCGTCTACGTTCTTTACTTAAACATGTTCCTCGCTGCGAACACTATTCCAAATATGTAACTGATACTCTAAAAATCTAAATCGCTTCTTGGATGTCGCCCAGTAACAAACGAAATGCAGATCCCACGCCTTTAATCCCAGCACTCTAGAGGGGAAGGCAGTCGGATTTCTGGGAATTAAGGCCAGCTTGTCAACAGTCAATTCCAGGACAGTTAGGGCTACAAAACGAGACCCTATTCTCACAAAAAACAAACAAACAAACAACAACAGCAAAAGAGCAGATCCCATTGTTCTCCGAAAGCCCAAAAGTGCGTAATGCCCCGAGCGCTTATCAACTGCTGCGGTTTTTAGTAAAGAAACAGAAAAAGGAAAAGAATTCACCATCTTTCTGCAATCCTCGCTACATGTGGTTCGCCAGTTTAGTCAGGTCTGAGACCCTCTGGGAATAAACAGCAATCCTGTAAGGGGAGCCGGAAGACCTTGCTTCACCAGGCAGTCGGTAAACCATGCTGTGCCTCCTCCAGTGTGGCCCTTGGAGAGTACAGGGTGGTGGTTGGTTCATTGTCAGCTTGCCACTCAGAATCTAGTGAGTAGGGAGCCTCACCTGAGAAATCACCTTGATTGTCTTTACTGATGTGGGAAGGCTCACTCCGAATGTGGATGGTACCTTCTGATAGCCAGCACTGATTTTTTAAAAAAGCAAACAAAGAGAACAACAAAACAAAACCAACCAACCAACAAGCTCTGCATGGTAGAAGGTAAATTATTCGCCTTGGCTGATTTGGATCAGTTTCCAGCCTTACATTATTGACCAAAGACCAAGAAACCTCTGGTTTTCCGTGCCAGGTTGGGACTGCTGAGGTTCCCCTGCCCGGTGGACTCTGCGACGTGAGCCTGCCTCTGTTGGGCCGCACCACCAAGGAAGCACCCAGCTTCAAGGACTCAGCAAGAACTGCGAGGTTCATGGCCTCTCAAGTGTGCATCAGCTGCCGTTACTATTTCAACACAAGTCAATTTATACATTCATCCTATCAGTTCTGATGATCCTCTGGAGAAACCCAATACGGATCCTCGCACTGCCCACTGCTTGCGCTTCCGAAGGTTACAGCTGCCAAATTGCACTAGAAAACACTATGTGACTTCTTTCCCCCCGTAATGGGCTCAGTCCCCCCCACCCCCAGTATTGGACTCAGTCCCCGGGGGACTCAGTCTCCCCCGTATTGGAAGTGAGGACGAAACATGATTCTCTGGAACAGCCAGCCAATCCGGCTTCTTTCTTTCTCTTGCTCTGGGAAAGCAAGGTCTCTTGCTCTGGGAAAGCAAGGTCTCCACGTCAATGTCTGTCACCCAGGCTGACAGTGTTAGCAGACAACCAGGGTCCAAACTCACTCTGAGACCTAAAAACATGAGAGTTTATTTATTTGTTTGTTTTTTAAGGAACAAATTGGAGTGTGACGCTCAGCATGAACACTGTTGGAGAGAGTTTTGCCCAAATAATTTGACAGTTTGAACAGAACCAATTGTGTCAGTTAAAAAAATTCGATTTAAGAAGAAATGGAAAACATTGATATCTCTGAAGCTGCTGCGCAAATTGAATAGTCAAATTTTGTCAGAGAAGATGTTAAACTGAGAACAGTTTAGTGGGATGATCTTTGAAATAATGCCAGGATAATTATTTCCCTAGGCTCAACTGTATCAAAACAGAGAGAAGACTTTCCTTGTTTATGAGTCCCGCCTTACCCTAATTCTAAAAGCAGAGACAATGTGTGTCTGTCAGAGAAGAGCCTATATATATACTTTGCTTTAACTAGCATCTGCGTGTCCTCCAAAGGATCATATGTGGTCATTGTGATCTTGACCCAAACTCACTTACTGAATCGCAGAGGAGCGAGAGAAGCGAAGGGAGCTGGAAAGAGGCTGAGAGAGAGACAGACCTGCCTTTGACCCTAAGGTAGAAAACGCAGAGGCAGACATCCGGTTGCTCATTCATTCATTCAACAACCCGCGGGAGCTCTGAGGAGCAACAGCCTCCCAACCTGGGGAGGAGAAGGTGCTCTTTCCAAATTATTAGAACTGGTCAGGAGTTCCCTCAAGTCCGTTCGAGTTCAACAAGTCCCACAAGCAACTTCCAGGCTGGCAATAGCCCTTTCCTGTTCTGGCACACCAGCTGAGGTGTCCTGTGGCTCCTCCCTCCCACTCACTGCTGGGCCATTCTGAGCGCAGAGGGCCTTTGCAAGCCAATGCTCCTAGAAAGGATTTTTGGTATGCCTTTGGCACGTTCGGTCCCACGCCCTTTATTTCCCGGTCCTCTTTTTGTTATTGTAAATTTCACTCATTTGCTTCTGATGAGAAGAGGGCTTGAGGTCATCTAGGCTTTCCCCACCACCACCACCATTTTCAAGAAGACGAACTGCACCTTCTGGAGAGACTTTTCTTTGTCCATCCAACAAGACTAGAAGTTTTCAGTAAGAAAAAGACACTACCCCAGCAGGCCCCACTGGGATTCGAACCCAGGATCTCCTGTTTACAAGACAGGCGCTTTAACCAACTAAGCCATGGAGCCAACTGCTATGCAGGCACTCTGAGTAAACCTCTATTTAATTTCTAAAGATCACGTTGTTCATTTGTTTCAAAACAATTTCATATCTTTTTAGTGTTTGGATTTTGGGGTTTTTTGTTTTGTTTTATTTTGTTTTTTGTTTTCTTTCTTTTACCATAGATCTAATTTCACTTCATTGTGTATTATGCACGAGGAGTGCTCTTGAGAAAGCCAAGAAAAATCAACTGCCTGTAGAAACGCTCAGCCTTTATTCAGCTGTTGTCCCGCAGGACCCCTGCTTCCACGGAGCGAGTCGGAGAAAGATGGGGGAAACGGCACAGGACAGAGCCCATGCCTGCAGAGGCCTCGCACCAGCGTCTTTAGGACCAGAATTGTGTGAATCGCTATGTGGTGGGGAAACATTTACCCCACTATCATTTTCCATCTTTCCTCTTTGGTCGCAGTTGTTGCATGTTTAGCTAATTCACTTCTTTTCGTTTCGTCTTGTTTTGTTTTGTTTTAGATAAGATCTCACTGTGTGGCCCAGACTCCAGGGCAATTCTTCTGTCCTGAGTGGCGGGGTTCCAGGTATGAGCCGTCATACCCTGCGTGTCTTCTTTGAACGCAGGGAAAATTCTGCTTATTTCTTATTTAAACCCTGACTTATCTTTTCATTTTAAAATCCCCTCATTACTCTTACTGCCCACAGATTAGGTGACTCTTGAATCAAGTCAGCTAATGTACAGGAAGGCTATATTTTCAGAATTAGGAGCAGACGATAAAGTTTGCACACACACACACACACACACACACACACACACACACACACACACACACTTTAACAGAACTTTCAAGTGGTCGCCAGAGGGACCCAAAGGGTTACTGACAAAAGGGCAGGATAAGAGTAATCTGTGGTTTCCATCCAGCACTACTTTATCAAGTCTGTTCCACTTCTCAGGGCCAGCAGGAGTCTAACTGGTCAGCTGATGCCTGTGCAGTGGGCAGAAAAATCCCACCTAGAAAGAACCAGCAGATGTGTCTGGCCTTGGTCCACTGCAATGAGCAGCCAGGGGTTCTGTTTGCAAACCCAGAGAGACATTTCTCTCTGGTGCGTTTCTCTTTGCTGTGTTCCCCTCCCTGTCTGTTTTGAAAATGCTGGGTGTTGTGACGTTAAAGTTGTAATATTGAACACATGAGCCTCATTTTGTAAAGGTAATCCCCGCTGTCAGGAATCTGAGGGAGAGAGAAGGGGAGAGAGAGAGAGAGAGAGAGAGAGGGAGAGAGAGAGAGGCTGAACTCACGTGAGCACTTGCAGGGAATTCAGTCAGCATAATCTACAGTCGTTACCTGTATCCGGTGAGAGGAGTGGAGAAGATAAAATGTCGTTACACCTCCTGAAGAGGCTGTTCCTGAGAGCCTGGCTAAAAGACGTGGGGTGGTATAGGAAAATGTAAGATAAATAATTAGGGAGAAATAATGTAGTGAAGGAGGAAAAAAAAAAAAAGAAAACCAGGAGGAAGAATGGGTAACACGTGACAGCCTGAGTTACCTACCGCAAGAGCTCCGAGGCAGGAGGCCATGGGTTTTGAACAAAGGAATGAAAATTTAACCTATCCTTTGTGCCACTGGGAAGAGATTGACGGAAGGTGTCTTGGTTGGTTTCTGCTGCTACAGCCAAAACAGTGGTCTGGGTAGCATATACACAACAGCTGTATTCCACGGATCTAGAGGCTGGGAAGTCCAAAGTTAAGGTTCAGGCATAAAATTACTCTGCATTACTACTAACATGCTTTTAGGGTGAACATGTGTTGAGATTCCCCAAACTTGTTACTTTACCTATGATTCTTTTCTTTTCTTTTCCTTTTTTTTTTTTTTTTTTTTTTTGTTTGTTGTTTTGTTTTGTTTTTTATGATTCTTTTCTTGCGCTCAGATTTTTCATTAAGCCTCTCCAGCTTCGTTTTGGTGATGGGATCTCACTCTGTAGTCCTGTGTCAGTTTTTTTTTCAACAACTGCAACAGAAAGGCAAGTGGAAAAATACTTTGCCAAAGCTAAAACAAACAAACAAACAAAACAAAACAAAACAAAACAAAAAACAACAACAAAAACTAATATAGACCAAGCCGCTGATCTCTGTGGTGCTGAGGAGTCCCTACAGAACCAATAAAATACTTTCATGGCTGGTAGCTGCTGTAAAATCTTATTGCTGCCAAGACCTCTCTCCAGACACATCTGTAGCTTGTGTTAAGTTGACATAGGAAACTAGCCCGCACAACAGACTCCTTGTCGTCATGACAGGCAAACACACCACTATTAAACCATAACCTTTCCTTTCTTGTTATCCCTCAGATACCACAGTAATAGCAATATCACAATATAAAACATTATTAAATTTTAAAGTCTACATGTATTTTTATCTAAAACACTTTAAAACTTCAGTATTCTTAAAATATGTAGTATTTTTTAAACTCCAAAGCCTTTCTAAATTCTGAAGTCTTACTGTGGGGGAAAAAAAAAACTATCAGCTGAACTAGACAATGGGCATACTAACAGAGTAAAAACTAATAATTATCTAAAACCAAATGCATTAAGTTCAGGACTGTTTTGGATGCAGCAATAAGTTGTTTTACATTCTGGTACACACAGTTTAATCTTGTAACCACTTTGGAATGCCTTCCTCTGTGCTGGTTCCTCACTTTTATAATTCTAACCTCACAGACAGCAGACAATTTTCTACAAAAAGCTTTCTGTCTCTCCTCTTTTGTCTGTTTGTCTGTCTGTCTGTTTGTTAGTTTGTTTAAGTACTAATGTGGACTTAAAGTTCATTCTTCCCTTAATTGTTTTGATGCTCAAATTGCCCCTAATTTGTTCAGTAGAAGCCTATTGACACTGCTCAGAACTTTCAGGCTGCTCACACATACCAAAAGTGTGCTGTATCAATATTTTAATATGTAAGGTATTAATAATTGGTACTAATAATTGATTAATTGTGTGTTTGTGTGTGTGGTGCTGAATATTGAACCCAGGGCCTCATATATGTCAGGCAAGTACTCTACCACTGAGCCACCCCACCAGCATACTGAGATCAATTTAGGATACATTTCACTGATTTACAGAAGTTCTGGTCATTTCTGCATTTGGAAAGTGCAGGGAACTGCAGGTCTTGGGCATTGCAGACAAGCACTCCACCACTTCTCCCCACCGCCAGGCCGAATTGTGATCTTCAACGTCAGTTAAGCCAACTGGATAGTATTGTGTGTTAGGTAGAGTCTTTTCTGACAGATGCTGTCTGAGAGCTCAGTGAGTCACTCCTGTGGCCACCAGAAGCTCCTTGGTTGGTTCATGGTTCTCCCATCAGTATGCCCTTCCAAGAAAAGTGTTTGGTGGTGTTCACATCGGGCAGAGCTATGTGTCTGTACCTAACCTATAAGAAGAAAGGGCTGTAGACCCCCAGTGCCAGTCAGGAGACCAGGAACACTAGAATTCTCCCACATTCCTGCCATGGACCCCACTTTCACCACCTCACCCTAGCATACCTCATAATCTCTAGAGCACTCACCGGATAAAAGATGGCTGCAAACTGTTGATTAACTGCTCTTTCTTGCTCTTTTTCTTGCCTCTTATGTCTATGCTGATTGTTTGTATTTTGCCATTTCTAATTTGAGAAGTTCTGAGTAATCAGACATTTCCCTCTAAACAGATTCTTACGTAGCCTGGCACTGAATGGCCACTAAACCCAGTTCAATCACATTTAGGTATTTTGTTCAAGTGCTCAGATCCTGGAGAGTGAGACAGCACTTCCTCTTCATTTTCCTGACCACGGTTAATATGCGACACTCATCTTTTGTGTTCTAGCTCTTTCACATTCTGCATGGTGTAATCACAGCCATGATTTGCACAGCAGCCAGTCAACATGGATTAAATATGACTTCGGAAAGTCTCTTACTGAGGGAGAGGTTTTGTAGGTTTTTTTTTTTACTGTAATTACTAAATTGATATATACTTGGGGAAAAAACCTCTACAAATTCAAATACCACAAACACAGCAAAGGATGAAAAGTCACTTTATCTACAGGGTGAAGGCAAAAATGTGATGGATATATCTCCAGCCTATTTTCAAGTGAATATGTATTTCATATACTATGACTTACAAGATATAATACTATTAATGACAAAAATGAAAAACAAATCACAGCTCTCACCTCAGAAGTGATGAGATGGTTTGTTCTGAAGGTAATTATGAGTGATCATGGCCCTGGAACACAGTATCTGGATTACCCCAAACTCCATGTTCCAATGAGAAACAGTGTGCTTTCATACTAACCAAACAAATAAAGTTACAGCTCGAGGCACTTTTCAAATACATCTGTGGAAACATTGCGGAGCGATGTCAGCCGTAAGCCCCAGAGGCTGGCTGAGAGCATTTTTTGCTCTTCAGTTCATTGGAATAGGGTTTTGTTAAGTTGATAGCTTCCAGCTGGTTTTTATCTATTAGTCCACAACCTAGGTGGCCAAGTGATTGCTATTTAGAGGGCCAGAGACAGCTCAGGGCAGACTGTAATTTGGCTCTGGACCTGCAGCATCCCAGTCTCTTCACATCTTCACAGGCTGGATGTCCCAGCCTGTTGATCAACTATGACAGACTAATCTCTGTTCCCCAAACTCCCAAGCCATGAAGTAGCACACACACAACTGTCGCATTCCTTTAGCGGCAATTAAATAGGCCTACATTGTTTCAAGTTTGTAAGACTGCGATGCCTATTCTTAGATATACTTTTAAAAATATTTCTGGACAATTCTTAGAGGGAAAAAATAGCCAACTTAGATTATAGTTAAGTTCAGTTTTTTATTTGTATGTGTGTGTGCTCCTGTCTCCTTCTCTGAATGTTATCGACTGCATGCAGTGCCTACCCTTGGAGACTAGAAAAGGGCATCAGGTACCCTGGTTTTGGAGTTACAGGTGGTAGGGTGCTGCCTGATGTAGAACTGAAACACCCCCCCCAACTCCATCCCCCCGCAGTGTTAACACAGGGAGATCATTTTTATAGACACTGTCAAATCATACGCTAGGATGATATTTCTCTTGAGTGTTAAGTGTCAGAATTTCTCCATCTGAGGGGCCTTTTACACAACCATAGTAGAGGTCACTCTATGTAAAATGCGTTTTTATGAAATTTGCAAAAGCATAATGAAAATTACCCGAGACTCGGCAGGAAATCTTTGCTCCAGTTTTATCCCCATGCATCACACTACCTTTAGAATGCCGTATCTAATTTTGTGTTGGTGTCTATTCTTTCTCTTACACAGGTATTAAATTGTGTAAGACCCTGGCCTCATGAATCCTTGCTGTCTTCTCCAGATTTGCTATAATTAGTAGGTTGCCTCGTTTGCCCCCCCAAAAAAAAAGCTCTGTCAGATTGAAACTTGACCTAATTCTTCCAAATTACAGTTCGTACAAAGTTCCACAACTCTGGCTACATATTCATTACTTTTTGTTGGTCCCATGGTATAATGGTTAGCACTCTGGACTTTGAATCCAGCAATGTGAGTTCAAATCTTGGTGGGACCTGCAGAGGTACTTTTGTAAAGGACCTTTTATAATTTCCAGCCTGTTGTCTAAACCTGGAAAAACTTGTTCCTCTACTCCACGTGACAGGCTAGCCTGACAGCACTTCCAGGGTGGAGACACCCCAACAGCTGTAGGAAAACCTTCTTCCTGTGACAGTCAATGATCTCCTCAACCCTGCTTGCTGTTTCTCTTTGTCTTTTTTCTGATTCGTGTCCCCAAGCGGAAAAACTCATCTCCCACAAGCTGGAGCCACGACTCCTGGAATGACTGTCGGGCCCTTGAAACAGCCTCTCCCGGCTTCTCCAGCTGAAGACATTGCTGCCGTCTCTTTCTGTAGCATCCCTTCCAAACAAACTGCCAAGCAAACACCTCGAGGCATCCCTCGGCAAACAATCTCCTGGAGAAACAAGAGCCTGAACTTGCCTTGTAAAGACTAGGAATGAGCTGATAGGCAGCCATGGGGGAGGGGAGGGGAGGGGAGAATTCCCTCAGCGGGTGAGGAACTAAAGAAGGAAGAAACAACTCTCTGGCTGTTTAAGTTTTTGTTTGTTGTTTGGAGTTTGGTTTTGGAGACAAGGTTTTATGTAGGCTACTGTGGCCCCCATCTCCCAAATCCTAAGATTACAGGCAATGCGACACCACACTTGCCTAAAGGGTGAGTTTTAAATCTGGTAACCTGTTTTCAGCTGCTCTTCTGAAATTGTGTGTGTGTGTGTTTCATACATAACAGGATAGCAAGTTGAGTCTTATTTCAGATTCCAGTTGCCCATAAGCCATAAATACAAAGTTAGCTGTTATTATGAGTTACCACTGGGTACGCAAAGAAACTGTACCAGACTATTTGCTAACCTTGTGAAAACAAATCACCTGGAATCCTGTGGTGGTTGTACTTAGATTGTATGGACTGTGATGGGGTTAATTCAAGTGCAGGGGCAAATGATCTTTTTCTCGTGGAGTTGCCTCAGCAGAAGTGTCCCTGTCGATGCTTTTTAGATGAGCTCTCCCTCAAAGAACTCTTCTCTGAGTGGCCAAACAGCATCCCTCCACTCCTTGCTGAGCATCATGCTTATAGCCCCGGGCATTCTTGCTAACAACCCATCAAGTCTATGGTTTTCTGGGGGACCCCCAGCACTGGTTTCCAACCCCCAAACAAAGTGACTCTTCAAACAGATCCCAATGACCCCAAACATCTTCTCCCTGGAATTTTATGAAAGGATAGAAACAGAAGGATCCATTTTAAAAAATTGAAAGATAGTTTAATGGAATGATTATTACAATCATATCTATGAAGTATCCACTGTCCTAGTTCAAATCTAGTAACTCAGAATTTACCAAAAAGCCTTCAATGTGACAAAAAGCCCTGACTGCACGAGGTGCCTGGACCCAAGTGGCAGAATATAGCCATGGAGAGCCTGGAGCACACGGGACGCTTAGTGCCCAAGAGCCTTCTATTCCTTGGGAGTGGGATGAGGGCAGCCTGGTTACAAGGATGCAATCTGTGTCCAAACTTTAGTCAGGCCTCTTTGAGACCCCTCTTCTCAACTAGGTTTCATCATTTTCAGCCAACTTTCAACTAGAATCCAGCTAAGCCAGTCCAGGCCCAAGTAAGGATGATATCTAATCAGACCTTGGTATCTAATCACAGTCATCTTAGGAATTTTCTGTCCAAAAACCCTTACCCTACCATTGGCTGTGAATCCCCAGCTGCTCCTGTTGTATTGAGATCTAAGTTCAGTCTCTCTCTCCTACAGAAGTACCCTTGAATTCAGCCTTCTTTTGATGTAGATTTCAATACTTCTCTCAAAGAAGAAATCCAACTCAGTATTTAGGATGTGATCAGCTTTTCAAAGACGGCAGGAGTAGACTTCTAGACAAACTGTTGGTAGCCAGGTTCACTAAGAAATGAAAGCAGACTCTCAAACTTGTCCTAAATAATAAAATAAAAGATAAAGATCTTATGACCATCTCACTATATACAAATAAACAAAATAAATTGATGGAATTCACTGCCCCTGCATGATCTAAAAAAACAAAACAACAACAACAAAAAAAAAACCAACCAACCAATCAAAAACCTCTCAACAAATAAATTAGAGGGAGCAGAAATGAGCTTCAACCCAATAAAGGCCGTGGATGACAAACCCCCTGTGAATGTCACTCTCAAGGAGCGTGCAAAAACTTTTCTCTCATCAAGGTCGAACATGGGTCTTACTCTCACCAATTCTTTTTAACGTAGTTTTGAAAGTCTCAGCCTCTAGTAACCAAGCAAGAGGAAAAAATAATAATAAAGGAATCCTAATGGAAGGAAATAAACAAATAAAATTATCTTTCAATCTCTAGTACCACAATTTTTATTAAAAACAAACAAACAAAAAGAAATAGAAATTATTTGTACTTGCTAATGACTCCACTGAAAAGCTAAATTTGTGAATTCAATGAAATTGATGAACATGACATGTGCTTTAACGAGATGGCAGTGTTTCTGCGTAATGAGGTTGTGTCCGAAGAAGTACGTAAGAAAACCCTGGAGCTGGACACACGGCTCAGTGGCAGAGGATTCATCTAGAATGTGCAAGGGCCTGGGTTCGGTCTCTAAAAGAGCAACAGTGAAAAAGAAGGAAGAGAAAGATGGAGAAAGGAAAGGAAGAAGGAAGAGGAAAGAGATGTGAGCAACAATTCCAGGAAAGAACCCAAGCCTTCCAGGACAGAACTGGAGCCTTCCACTGCAAGGTTGAGTCACTGCTTAGACCTTCAGTGACCGAGGCAATTCTGAAGGCTGTAAGTCCAGTGTCCTATTATTTTGAGCCATCTTAAGATCACTTAGGCATTTACTGCCCTCCTCTGTGCCTAACCTAACAGCTTTGTGACCATTAGGTATACCATTTGAATGTACAAAGAGGGCACTAGTTTTCTAACAAAGCAAAAAGCTAAAATATACTGTCATCCTGAGGCCTGCAAGTGAACTTTCCCATTTAACTATCATTGGATTTTAAGTTAAAGCAATAGGCCTGTCTCTCTGGGCTTCAGATAATCATTTTATTGTTGAGTTAAGCCAGACTCTGAAGTCTTATATCCAGGCAGGATTCTCCTAATGATGAAGAAAATTATTGATGACGAATAGAAATGGAGAAATTGTTCAGAGGTCAAAAGAACTTGTTATCCTTCCAGAGGACCTGAGGTCGGTTCCCAGAACCCACGTCAGGTTGCTCACAGCTGTCTATAACTACAGTTCCAGGGGATCTAACACCTCTGACCAAGACACCATCCACCTTTTCCCCACACAGAGGTGACTGTGTCTCACCTCATTGGTGAGAGATGTACCTCACAATCTGACGAACTGGTAGATCAGTGCAAAGGGGGAAGGTTCAGGAAATACGGGCTCTTTCCAAACTAAGTACCTTTGATAGAAAAACAATATTTTTATGATTGTAAAACGTGAAACTTAAAATACGGGGAAAGCTCCATGACATTAGTCTGCACAAACAACAACAACAGAAACAGGACTGCACCAAACACAAGAGCAGCTGCACAGCAAATGAAGCAGCAAACAAAACAAAGACACAATACACAGAATGTGTGTGTGCGCGCGTGTGCGTGCGTGCGTGCGTGCGTGCGTGCGTGCGTGTGTGTGTATTTGCAAACCACAGGGTATGGTTCAGGAGTGGAAATCTCCACAGGCTCCATATGAAGACGAAAGAGCTCATGTTTGCACTATTTTCGACCTCTTAAAAGCCCCTCCAACCCAACACCATTCTGGGGACCAAGAAGCCAACACTGAACCTGCAGAGGACAAGCCAGTTCCCAAGCAAAGCACAGAGCTGGGCCAGGAGACCGCCTCCACCTTTCCAGACAGAAGTGCTGCGTGCAGCAAGTATGAGGATGTGTGCGGTTGACATGTTCCATTCTCTTCACTTCAGTCTGATCTGTGGGTTTATTCCACTCCGGCTTATCTCAAATGTGGGACTACATTTCTTCCGCAGCTCTCCTACTGCTGGTCTTGTAATCCCTGATGCTGCCTTTAAGGTTTTCCTGGAGCAGTGCAGACAGAAAGAAGAAAAGATGGTGACTAAGTCTGCCGGAAGCCTTTGCAGGGTCTCGTGGCTGTGAAATATCCCAGCTTCACTCTTCATTCGCGCGTCCATCTGTCTAGGAAGCAACACTCGCTGAATGGAGAAATGTTTGCCAGCTACGCACATGACAAACGTTAGTGTTTAGACTCAAGAAACAACCCGGTCAGAACTGTGGGCTACCGAACTAAACAGAATTCTCGAAGGAAGGGTTGCGAGTGGCTGGCGTAGACGTTTTTAAAGTGTTCAACATCTACAGCCATCGGGGAAAGGCAGATGAAAACTGCTGTGAAATTCCATCTCGTCCGAATCAGAATGAGCATCATCAAGGAGACAAGTGATGGGATGGGTATCTATATCAGCCCCTCCCCCTCGGGGCTCAGGGAAAGCATGTACGAAATGGTGGTGGGGGAAGTGATGGGAAGGGATGCTGTCTTTTGGATGGGACACCGGCACTGCACTCATGAGCTTATAAGAACTAGGGTTACCTGCACAAGGTCAGTCAGCATCCCAACAGGCAGCACTAACCGGGCTCAGTTGCTGTTGCTGTGTGGGAAGGTGGGAGATAGGGAGAGTGAGGCATGGTGGCATATGCCTGTAAGCCTAGCGCTTTGGAAGCTGAGGCGAGAGAATAGCAAGTTCGAGGCCAGTGTGGCCTACAATAGTGAGAATTTGTCTCAAACGGCAACAAAAATTATAGGCTGCGCATGGTGTCTAGGAAGCCTTTAATCCCTGCATTCAGGAAGAAGAGGCAGGCAGATCTCTGGTCTATACAAGAAGTTCCAGGCCAGGGCAGAAACTCAAGCAGGACCCGAAGTAGAAACCATGAATGAACATGTCTTACTAACTAGCTTCTAGGTCAAGTTCAGCCAGCTTCCTTGTACCACCCAAACCCTCCTGCCTGGGAGTGGACTGCCTCCAGTGGGCGGGGCCTTCTCATCTCAGCCTGGGAATGGGATTGCCTCCAGTGGGCGGGGCCTTCTCATCTCAGCCTGGGAATGGGATTGCCTCCAGTGGGCGGGGCCTTCTCATCTCAGACCTAGGCCAATCTGATGGAGGCCATCCTTCAATTGAGGTTCCCTTTTTCCAGGCAACTCTGGGTTGTGTGGCGTTGACAATAAAAACTAACCAGGACAACATGACTGAACTTTTCAAAGAATAAATGAGGGAGGGGGAGGGAGGGAGAGAGAGAGAGAGAGAGAGAGAGAGAGAGAGAGAGAGAGAGAGAGAGGTGGCTCACACCTTTAATGCCAGCATTTGGGAGGTAGGGGCAGGCCAATCTTTGTGAGTCTGAGGCCAGTCTGAAACTCAGCGAGTTCCAGGACAGCCAGAAAAAGCCTGTCTCAAAAGACCAAAAAGAAAAGAAAAAAGAAATCAGAGATATGTGTAGTTTTCACAAGTAAACGTTTATTAAAACATTAGTAATTTCAATCAGGTTGGGCAAGGAGAGGAAGGAGATGGAATTTGCTCTTACGGAGCTGCTAGTAGGCAGGAGCAATGGGTGCGATTGTTTGCTTTTCCTTCAGAGTTTTACACTTTAAGCACCTCACAGAAGAGTCACTTGTGAGCTCTGAGCCTCAGAAGTTAAAGAAAAAAAAAAAAAAGGTTGCCAGTTTGGGTCACTTCCCCTGTCCTCCTTGGTGCAGATGCCTTTTGGCTATGCCATGTCTGTATGCTCTCCGTGCTTCTGGTTAGGCTGCTTGAAGCTCGTTCTTTTGATTTAGCATAAATCTAGTTTCAAAACCAGAGAAAAAGACAACTTAGAGGAACAGGTCTCAACTGTCAGAGTGTTTACCCTGGCTGATAGTATGTTGAAAAGGGTGTGTATTCGTGTCTGCTTGGTTGCTCTTGGGGCAGACTGAAGTCCTCCAGCACGCCCTATAATGGCATGCTGCAAACATGACCTATAACGCGTGCTGCAAACATGACCTATAACAGCATGCTGCAAACACGCCCTGTAATGGTGTGCTGCAAACACGCCCTGTAATGGTGTGCTGCAAACACGCCCTATAATGGCATGCTGCCAACATGACCTACAACGGTGTGCTGCAAACACGCCCTGTAACGGCATGCTGCCAACATGACCTATAAGGCGTGCTGCAAACACGCCCTGTAACGGCGTGCTGCAAACACGCCCTGTAACGGCATGCTGCCAACATGACCTATAACGGCGTGCTGCAAACATGACCTATAACGGCGTGCTGCAAACACGCCCTGTAACGGCGTGCTGCCAACATGACCTATAACGGCATGCTGCCAATATGACCTATAATGGCGTGCTGCAAACACGCCCTGTAACGGTGTGCTGCAAACACGCCCTACAATGGCATGCTGCAAACACGCCCTATAACGCCGTGCTGCAAACACGCCCTATAACGCCGTGCTGCAGTGCTGTCTTTTTCTTCTACAGCCTCTTTGCTCATCTTGTTTGCCATTTGTGCTTACTCTAATAGAGACTGTTGTCAACCCCACGCACTTGGCCTAGTTCCCTGTAACTCCATTATTCCACGCTCTGCCTTTTTCCCCTCTTTTTTCCCCTTTTTTTCTCCACTGCTCTCCTTCTGTGCAGCTGGAGTGTCCCCTTCTCTCATGTCCCTAGCATGTTAGTTAGTTTTCATATCGCTGTGAGCAAACTCCTGGATAGGAAACAACTAAAAGAGGAGAGGTTCACAGTGCGAGGGAAGGCAGGACGGTGGGAACATATGACAGCTGGTTGCTCACATCTCAGCGGAACAGAACAGGAAACACGGCTGGGCTACGGACTTCACTGTCCGACTGCAGTGGTCCTTCCTCCATCAAGGTCCTTCCTTAAAAAGTGTGCCCAGCCGGAGACTGTGTAAGAACACTGGAGTCTGAGGGTGGGAAAGCTTCACACTCAAACCATAACATCTGATTAAAGCAAATCCCTTTTATTTGTTCTCCTAAACACCACAAGTCCCTTTATCACGGCCCCAACGTTGTGCCTGTTTGTTATTATGTAAGTAACCTCTACCCCTTTCCTCCTAAGTCAACTTTTCTCTCCTTTGGCTCCAAAGGTCACTTGCTTTTCCATACATGATATAGGTATAAATACATTCTTTCTTTTTCTTCTTCTTCTTCTTCTTCTTCTTCTTCTTTTTTTTTTTTTTTTTTTTTGCTGTTGTTGTTGAATAAATGACAGGGTGAATCGAGCTCCATAAGGACCAATGGAAATAGATCAGTGTGTATCTTCTGCTGAGACAAGCTATAAGAGAGGTTGTGCATTAGAAAGAAATCCTCTCAGAACTCAATGTACCCGCCTCTCATCCAGGAATATAACTTCGTGGATTTGACGTGCTGGCCTGGAGCCTTGCTTTCCTTCACTAGATATGTGCCTCTAAAATCCCAGTTTGTATCACCTGAGGATAAAGTTTGTGTCCGGCATGCAACACACACCTTGTGAGACTCCCAGTTTCGTGCCCAACACTGCCAAACAAAAACCAAGTGACAGGTTCCTAAATCAACTAAAATCTTTGTAATATTCACTTGTGATTTTTGAAAGGTGTTTTTGACTTTGTTTACCAGGACAGAGGTCACCAGGGACCTCAAGCCAAGCCCAGACCCTAGTGACTGGCTCTTGATCTATGATTGTCAAGGGTATTTTTAACCTTTGGTCCATGAACACGTGAGAGGTTAAAAAAAAAAAAAATCAATGAACACTTCAAAAGACATGCAAAAATGTATCGATGTTTTTGAGCTTGTGCACATGCTTACAGAGAAGAAGAAGCTATCTGGTCAGCTTATCTATCATGCAGTTTTAAACATTATTGTACCAAGCTAAATTGGATGTTGCTTTTATGAATGGGACCAGGAGAGACACTGGGTTTTAATTCGAGCCTCATTATTTTACTAGCTGTGAGATGTGGGCAGACTACGTTCTTTCTGTTCTCCTCTGCTTTGCCTGTGAAGTGTGCATGGTAATGCTTACCACAGTGGGTGTTCCTGTAAACGTAAAGTATATGCGAGAAGACATAAAATGCAGCTTTGAAAGTGTCCAGTGAGCTCCGACTATTGCTCATCTATTGTGGCTTAAGTTAGACGGCTTAGAGTTTGAGAACTCAGTAGAATATTTTATATGGGTTAAACTGAAACACTTCCAACTTTCTGTTCCAAATTCTCTTCTTAGCCCTCTGCTAGATCGCTAGAAAAATTGAAATAATTGTCTTAGAGGAAGTGGAAATAGTGGTCAAAGAGACTGAATTTCCAAAATATTAGAACTAAAGATGATTTCAGGACAAGGATTTGTGAAGACAAACCGCCTGGTTTCAAAAATACTAGCAAGGCCCCACTGGGATTCGAACCCAGGATCTCCTGTTTACGAGACAGGCGCTTTAGCCAACTAAGCCACGGAGCCAGCTGAAAGACCCCTTCTAGTTTTTGATCAAATCGGAATAGATTAGGTGAAAAGCTACATCAATTGGTATTACTGTGCATGTGCTGTTTGGATAGATAGACGCAAAACTAAAGCCCTCTCTTCAGGCCAACAAGACACCTGAGCACCCTCTATTATTCGGAAAACGCACCGAGGCGAGTCTCCGAAAGCGAGGAAGCCAGGGACCCGAAGGGAGCCTGCGAGATTACCGCTGCGAGAGAGACTGGACCGGTTTTCAGTTGTGACAATTCAAAATCGCTCTGTGCTTGGATGTTCATCAAGAGCTAGTCTCAAAACATAGCAGTCAGAAATGTTAGCAAAATCACTCAGCGCTGTGCTTTAGACAGACTTGATTCAATTGCACAAAGCTGCAGAGCGGGATTCGGCCGGCGCTCGCTCCACGCTTCCTTGTTGCAAACCCCGGAGCCCATCGCTGTGCTGCGCCTTTACGAAAGGCGCTGAGACCGACTGCAAGGCCTTGGGCAGGCGCCAGGAGTGCTGGAGTTGCCCCCTCCCCGCTCTGCTTCCTCATTTCGGTGGTTGCTCTGCGATGCTGGTGGAGCTAAACGCAATGCTGGGTATTTTGCAGAGGAATTCGTTCCAAGACCCCGCCGGTGCTAGAATCTGAGGACGCTCGAGCATCGGCACAAAATGTGTATTATTAATATATTCATGTACAATTTTACGTAACTTCAGATCGCCTCTAGACTTCCAGTGATCTCTACTTCTTGCATGGCTCTTTTTCAGTTCGTTTTTCACGAATGGTGTGAGATCCAATTTTATTCTTTTGTTGGAGAATAATTTAGCAGCTCCAACTCCATCTGATACAGAGTTAATTTTTAATTGTCAACTTGACTGGATTAAGGACTCCTGTGCTTTTAGAGAGGGGCATTTTCAGAGAGGGTTAACTAAGAACACCCACCTCAAATTGTGTGTGTGTGTATGTGTGTGTGTGTGTTAAAGGGGGACTTATTAGACTGGTTCACAGGGTGTGGCTTAGCCTTTCTCATGCTGGAAAAGCACAAGATCTGGTAGCTGTTCACTTAATGAGACTGGATGTTCTGGCAATCCCAATCTGGTGCTGGAGCCCGGGAGGATACCTGGGGACCAGCTGGCTTTTAGTCTCCATTGGAATCCCAAAGAAGTTGGTTCTAATACCACCAAAGGAATATCTCACAACAGCATAAATGGACCTGCCAGCAGGCATGAAGGCAAGCAAACGAAAAAGCAGTGTCCTTCTTCAAGGCCAGTTTATCTGGGTGCCACCAGAAGGTGCCACCCAGATTTGGCATGGGTCTTCCTGATTCAGATAATCTGATTAAGAACATCTCTCCCAGGAGTGCCCATCAGCCTGTGCTTTAGTTGAGTCCCTGTGCAGCCAAGCTGACAAACAAGATTAGCCATCTTCGTCATA
This sequence comes from Acomys russatus, assembly GCF_903995435.1. Classification (NCBI taxonomy): domain Eukaryota; kingdom Metazoa; phylum Chordata; class Mammalia; order Rodentia; family Muridae; genus Acomys; species Acomys russatus. Next base: position 7,385,334 of record NC_067139.1, on the reverse strand, counting down.
TTCTGCTGGTGGCTGTGATGTGACAACGAAAAAAGGCAGGATGGGGAGTGGGAGAGGGCTAAGGAGTAACCACAACCCAAAGCTAGTTACCAAACCAGGACCAGGTCTGTAATCCCTGATACTCGGGAGGCTGGGGCGGGAGGACTTGAAGCCTGGGCAAATTAGTGGGACCTTGCCTCAAAATAAAAAGCAAAGAGAGGCCTGGGATTATGGCTGAGGGGTCAGAGATGGAGTGATTGCCTGGCATCACAAGACCCTAAATTTGATCTTCTGCTTCCCCCAAATAAAAAACAACATCATCCATGGCATCAAATGCCATGAAAACTGGTGAGGAGAAGTGTTGGTACCTGGTAAGTGCTGGTTAGACCGTAACAGAACAACGTAGCACCACAACAATGCCGGGAACAAGGAGAACGTCTGTGGACTTGTAACCTGTAGTCTGGAAAGCTGATAAGTGCTGTGGCTTTTGTTTGTTTGTTTGAGTTAACTGTTTAAAGTGTTCTTGTATATTTTTAATCCCTCAGGGTTGCATTTCTCAGGCCTATTATGTTGGTTAGTCCTTGGCGGCACAAGGTGATTGAACCAGAAGCCCAGCCTAAGATTCACACCTTAATGTCCTCTTCCCTTAGGGCCAAGTTGCTTGAGCACGAGACCCTACTGTAATTGATTGTCCAAAGTGCTGTGGACAGACGGAAGGAGGGGCAGGTGCCCATCTTCTCTTGGAGAAAGTGACTAATCCCTACGCCAACCCTGGAACCCGGCACCCGCCCTACAGCCCTACGTCTAAACGCTTTTGATTTAACTGCGACCAAGGCAGACTGCCAAAGATGGTTGTTGTCGGCTTGGTTTGGGGCGTGGAGGGCAGACTAAAGCTGCTGCAAAACTTTTCTAAATTTCCATAATGTCACAGTGTCGTAGGTTGGAAGTTGAAGCGAAGCTTCAAAGGAGGAATACCTCCTCGACCGAGGACCCAGCAGACAAAACCCGTTACAGGAGTGCCACAGAACCAGTCCCTGCTTTTTATAAAGCGGGAGGTTGGCTCAACAGGGGCTTTCCAGTGAGAGGAGTGGGAAGAGCCGGCAGGGAAACCACCACCACTCTGCGCGTCCAGGGTTGTGAGCCTGAAGCCAACAGAGCGCCCCAAGCTAGGTACAAAGATAGCTCCTAGCACAGTAGGCTAACTAAACCATAGTCTTAAGAAGACTGAAGAGAGAACTGGAATTCTAAAAGTGAACTCAAAAGCCTGGAGATGCTGGGGATCGAACCCAGGACCTCATGCATGCTAAGCATGCGCTCTACCACTGAGCTACATCCCCACCACTCAGGAGCCTGGTTTTCTAACTCACCTTTATAAAATTCAAAGTCTGTTTCAGACCTTCTGGGTTTTTTGTTTTGTTTTGTTTTGTTTTGTTTTGTTTTCTGTCTAGATCAATGTTTTAAGTTGACAGAGATTGAGATATGATAGATATTGAGTTACATTCAGAATTTTAGATTCACCGAGATAGGAAAATGTTTCCTTCAAGGTTGCCAAAAACGAATAGCCAAAACACTATGAATGTAATTCCTGAATGTTCTGTGGTTCTTTTGCTGTATGTGCTTTGTTTTATGTAGGTGTAATAATACAGGTGTATATGTAAAAATAAAAGAAAGAAATAAAGAAGAATGAAAAAATAATTGATATTTTTCATCTTTTCTCTTAAAAATAAATAAATAAATGGTCCCGTTACGTTACAAGAGCATTCTAATCAGCCTGCACTCTCACGGACACCCCGATATCGAATGTTAAGAGTCTTTGGGTCAGAGATCTCAGAAAAGAGTGTCCGGGATCATCTCTTCTAACGTCTTCCTCTCCTTCATCACTAAAGACAGAGCCTTCCAGAAAAGATGGGGAACCCTTTGTCAAGCCTTATCTACAATTATCTAGAGGAGGAAAGCATTGCCCTACCGTCTTCCGCTTTCTGTTCCCGGACTACGAAAACCAATCAAAATTAGGAGCTTGGAGCTCCAAGAAAACACCGGCTCCCCCGTCTCAGCCACTGGGAGCACGTAAGAGCCCCCCTCTTACGCGTTACGTTAGCCTCCCCCTCCTCTGATCCTCCAGAGCTCCAGGCTTTATCCAAAGGATCCCAAAGAAGCCCGTAAAACCTCAGGCTCTTCAGTTACTCTTCAGAGAGGCAGGGATGAAAGTCGGGAGTTCTCTTCCTCGCAAACAAGGCTTCTCTTGTCTGGGGCTTTACTTCCAGTCCACAGAGTGGCTCTTCGATTTTTTTGCAAAGTTCCCAGTCAGGAAGTCGGATCTTCTTCCTGCCTGGGGAGTTCAGGAAAATCCTCATATACACAGGGACCTGTGGGCAAACCGGGAGAATAGGAATACCAGGGAAACTGAGACGGAACTAAGGATACAGAACGCAGAGAAGATAGCAGGAGAGAAAAGGAAACAAAGCCGGGGCTGGAAACTTAAGGACCTAACTAAATTCAGGGTTAGAGTAGACTTTTTTTTTTTTTTTTAAACAAGAAGTGACTGCTCTAAGTTAACCATTTTTTCCGTCTGTAGGCAACTGTTTCACTAGGAAGATCATGACCCGGCGCAGTTACCACGGATCGGGTCGTAAATAGAGATCCTATGGTGGCTCTCATTTGTAATCTCAGCATTAGTGGCAGGTGACGGAGGACTGCCACAAGTTTAGGACAAGCTTCCTCCCCCCCTTTCCTCTCCCTCCGCCTCCCTTCCCTAAAGAACACCATATATCATTTGATAGTCTCACCAGATTTTTTTTTCCTTTTAAAATACAATTTTGAAATGGCTGCTGTAAATATCTTTTGATGAACACTCTCAAACTCACTGGGATTTGAAATAGGTTGTTTTATATTATCTCTCTGTTTCTCTTCTCTTTATGTGTGTGGGGGGATGGGGAGAGAGAGAGAGAGAGGTGAATGAATGATTGACACATGGGTCCAGCAGAGGATGGAAAACGGTACCTGATCCCCCGGAATTTAAAGTTATAGACGGTTGTAAGCTGCTATAGAATATTAGGAATCAAGCCACTAGTCCTCTGGAAAAGCAGTTAGTGCTCTTGACCACCGAACCATCTCTCCAGGCCCAAACAAAACAAACCATTTTTTTTTTTTTTTTAGCTGAAGTTATACAGTGCACACAAGTTGATGGCCATGTCCGTATGTGTGTACAACTGGAACCATCATCACGCAAGGCAATAACACACTCACCAATGCCAACAGGTCCCTTCTGTTTTCACCAGTGTGTGCATGTGTGCATAAAGAGCATTTGACTTGATTTCTGCTAAGTTTCCAGTGTGAAATAATAGTGTTGTTAACAACAGCTGCAACTTTCTTGTCCAAATATTAACAGCAAGACCTCAAAAGGTCTTCTGAAGAAATTCCACACTCTACACAGACTTGGGAGTGCAAGGTAACCCCAATTGTTAAAAAGTACAGAGGGGTACACAGGCTGCATTACCATAATTACCCGGAGCTTTCCTAGGCTCCCCAGATCTCTATCTGGACTGCAAAAAGCAGGATATTAAAACACTGAGAATATTAATATAAATAGTAAATTCCAGGTGCAATTGTGGGTGAATCTGGTTTTAAGGATAGTCCTTCCTGCCTTGTTCTAAAGAAGCTTTTTCTGAAAAACAAAAGGATCGGGCCGATCAGTACATCTGTGTCATCATGTTCTGAAGATAGTTTTAGTTCTTCGAAAGTCTCCCCTGAACTACAAGAGCAAAGGAGAAAGAAAGACTCTGTAGGTGAAGTGGAGTGAGGTGCATTTTGTGTGCATGTTTTTGTCTGTGTCGGGGAACAGTTTGCAAAGTGGGTTCTAGGGATTGAACTTAGGCAGCTGGGTTTGGCAGCAGGTGCCCTTATCAGCTGAGCCATCTCACTGGCCCTTACTTTATTTTTTATTTTACATATCACAAGGAGGATTTTGAGGGCTGGCTTACGTGGCTGTTTGGAGGCTGAGAATCCAGTAGTTACTTCATGCAAAAAGCTGAGTGCTCCTGCAATCTCAATCCATTCACGTTGGTTTTTGAGACAGTCTCTTGCTGAATGTGGAGCTTGTCATTGAAGCTAAGCTAACCAGTCAGTGGTAGGGTGACAGTCACATGCTACTGTGTCCAGCTTTAATGTGCATGTTGTGGAACTCTAACTTAAGCGCTTTGTCCACTGAGCCATCTCCCTGCTCCTATAATTTTGTTTGCTCATTAGCTGGTTGATTGTTTTTTATGTTGCTTGTTTGTTATTGAGACAGGCTCTCACTCTGTAGCCTGTGCTGTATATAGATCAAGCTCGTCTTAAACTCACAGTGATCCTTCTGCATCAGCCTTTTAGATGCTGAGATTGTGCTTCCTACTCCGTTCCCTACTGAGATGAAATCTGACTGATAAGGAACCGATGACATAAAGATACAGAAACGGTACATCCCATGGATGAGGGACAGAAAGATAACAAGCCAGATGGCACAAGAACCATCTGAAAAGGCAAGGATGGCTTAAACTTGAAAACAGTCTAGAGATCAGTATTTTAGGACTTTGGAAATGGTGAGTGGGAGCTTAGATTTCATAGAATTTAGTATGATGGGACAGGGCAACTGCTCTTGGCTGTTTTTCCAACAGTCTTTCCTCGTTTTTCATTATTAGTCTTATAAACTTAGTTTTGCTCAGGCAGCCATGTACCCCATCACAGAGATATAAAGCCATGCGGCTTAACTAGCAAAACGAAAATTTTGAGAAATGTTCTGTAATGTGCTCTTCGTCATCCTGATATAAAACTGAGTTACTTTAAACTAGACACAAAATTTCCCTCCCAAATTAACAAATCCCTGTCAAGTATGAAAAACAAAAGCAAACTGGTTTGACATGCAGAACAAAAAATTTTTACACTAAAATGCCAGAGTTACTGTTTGGGAAATACCGTGATGTATAGCCATGTTATAAAACAACTGCTGCAAGTGGAGCAAATACAAGGAAATCAGACACTTGGCACTGAGCTTTGAAAGCCAGTCTTACGCACTCACCTTGCCCAGGTTCCCAGCTAGTGATGCTTAGTCAAGTTTCAAAGCAAACTTCCACAATTTAAAAATAAATTCAGAGTATATCAAAACAGAAGATATAGTCTTGGATGATCTACTGAAAAGGAACCTTGGGGTTATTCGTACCTTCGGAACTACTGCTCCCTGCTCTAGTGTCACTATATTCCTTAACAGTTACAACACGGAACCCAGGAGCCTGAAAATAAGTATCTCATTGGCCTGCATGCAAACGTAATCAGATTCTCAGGGATGTCAGTATTTTTGGGTCCCCGCCAATGTGTTCTACTGTCTTTTGTTGCTATAACGGTTTTACCAACCAGGGCTTGAACCTAGACTCTCCCACCGGATAGTTACCTGTGGGCTTTTCCCCCACCCTGCTTTTAAAGTTTTCTCAGTTGCTCAGGAAGGCATTGCGCAATAACTTTTGGTAGTTCTGCCTCAGCCTTTGGGAAGTTGGAGTTTTTGGAGCAGCTCCACCATGTCACTAGACCTCTCACAGTGAGCATGATTAGCTGCACAAAAGCAATTAATAAGGCCAAAGGCAGAGTGAGAAATAAAATGGCCACTGTTTAGTACCTCTAGTATGTGAGAGATTCTTTATCCAGGGGACCCCTGGATTGCTGTGTACAATCCTCAATGAATATTAGCAGTGGATGCTATTAGTACCTCTCTCATGCTCACTAGTTCCCAGAAAATAAGTTAGAGTCATTTTATTTTTTTTTGATTATATCCCCTGGTGGGGCTGACTGCTTTACATCCTTCTTTTAGGATGCTTTCACAGGATGACTTTCCTCCCAACTTACTCAAGGAAGACTTCAGTGTCTAGGTATCCAAATTGAAACGAAACAAACATAAGGACATGAAATACTTGTAGAAATTAACGTGAGAAAAAAATTAAAAGAAAAAACATTATCATGTGGGGAAAAAAGCTGATCCTGGAGATGCCGGGGATCGAACCCGGGGCCTCATACATGCGAAGCATGCGCTCTACCACTGAGCTACATCCCCTTGTGTAAGAGAGCAGCTACAGACAATTCCTATCTTTAAAAAAAAAAAAAAAAAAAAAAGTCCAGCGTGCTCCGCATCATTGCTCTGTCTTTGGAGAAGCACTACTGAGGTGGATTCCAGCTGTGCGGCAACACCTCCTCCTGGGACCTCCAACAAAACTCAGCAGCAGGATTGCCGAGAGAAAAACAGTTTCAGAAGCTTCCGCACCGCTGACCCTTCTGGTGACCAAGTGGCATCCCAGGCACAGACAAGGAGGATTGAGGAAACCGAAGGATTTCCCACCCCCTATTCTGGAGCATTTTCTTCAATTTCAAAGGCCCAAATTTCTTGGGTCTGATTAAATCGAATGGCCAATGAAAATGTTATAAGATGGAAACGTGAACATCTGCCTTGGTCTTTGTCCACACCGGCGGGACAAAGCTCGCCTGACCGTAAAGCAGGAGCCTGTGAACTTCCGCTTCGCCAGGTCTTTTCTGCATCCCCTCGAAGGGCTCTGGCTGCGGCACCTTCACCCCGGATCCATGCAACCAGAAAGACAGGTGAAGCCGCCACCGAGAGTCACGAAACGCCACCTCTGCTCAGTGACCGCGGCCACAGACGCAAAGGTTCCGTTTCTCGAATGTCTGCCGCAGAAAATAGCGACTCTTCAGAAATAGAAATGAGCATCAAAGACACGACCCAGGAAAGCGGTCATTAATTAATATAGACTTCATTAAAGTAAAAAAGTAGCCGGTTAAAAAAAAAAACAAAACAAAACAAAAAAACTCAAGACAGTAAGACAAGCCCCAGGCTGAGGGGAAACAAACAAAACAACAACAACAAAAAATCTGATATTCCCAAATATGCGAAACATGCTGGTGAAGGCACCTCCGGAGGCTGAAGCAACAGGATTGCTGAGTTTGAAGAAGTCTGGACCACATACTGAGCTCCAGGCCGATCTGGGCCACAGAATGAGACCCCGGCCACTAAATAAAACAAACCACAGGTTGCCTTGAGTTACTCCGTCAGTTTACAGTCCACGGTCTCTGAGGTTCTGGGTGCTCTGAAGTCTACACCGCATCGCTTCTGACTTGCATCGCCTCCTCTGTTTCCTCATCCCCACGCTGCCACCTTTCCTCAGAAATCTATGGGCAAATGCTTTGAAGCCACGTGTGTGTCTTTTTAAAACCCAGACCTTTATCTATAGCTTTGATGGATTACACTTTGCCTGACACTGACTCAGCGGTAGAGCGGTTGCCACTCACGAGGCCCTCCCTCGGCCAAATGTCCCTTACTGCAAATTAACCTTTGTCTGTGTCCATTCTTGCATGCTGGTCAGACTCCTTTGCACCTTTGTGTATTGACATACTATCCTAAGAAAAACTTTCCCTTCGCCTCCTTCCTTCCTTCCTTTCTCCTTCATAGTAAAGCAGACTCGGGACTTCCTGCATCCTATAAATCATTCAGTAATTGCTTCCATTCTTGGTGTTTCTAAAATCTACAGCAGATCCTCTGACTTTTTGAGCACTTCCTTACATTCTGGCATGGAATGATGCTCTCGGCTCATATTGTATGTTCGCTGTCCCAGCCTGTGGTGCAGCAGCAAACTCTGGCAGAACACTGGAGTTTCCTTTAAGTGGTATCCACCCTAAGCAATAAATGCTCAAGCTGGCTCTGCGCGTTGCCTGTGTGTTCGTGCACTGTTTTAGTAGACAAAGCTAGGACAGAGATGTTCTTTGCCTTTGTTGAAATTTTGTGTAGCCCTTCTCTCACAGTGGGAACACTGGCTTCCGACATTGGCTTCACACACACACACACACACACACACACACACACACACACACACACACCAGACTAAACAGAACTCAAAATTCAAATGCCATTCTATTGTATCTAAAAGACAATTTTGTCACAGTGCTATGCAAAACATTCACTTTTTCCTATTGCGTCATATTTTAAAAATATTTTTAGTGATTTTTTTACTTCATACATGTATAGAATGTATTTTGATAAGTACTACATTTTTGGGGTCTTTTTCTGTTGGTATTCAAGTATAAAATACTTTCCATCTCTCCGTGTTAAATCTATTTTTAAATTTTTGTTTGTTTGTTTGGTTGGTTGGTTGGTTTTTTGTTTTGTTTTGTTTTTGAGACAGGGTTTCTCTGTGTAGCCCTGGCTCTCCTAGACTTGCTTTGTAGACCAGGCTGGCCTCAAACTCACAGTGAGCCACCTGCTTCTGCCTGACCAGTGCTGGGATTAAAGGCGTGTATCACCATGCCTGGCTATTTTAAAATTTTAGTGTATAAGGCATAAATACAATTCCAAGGAGCAACTCTATAGAGAAGTATCAAGCCGCTCAAGTTGCAGAAGGTTGCTATATCCTGGGGTGCTGTCAGGTGGGCCAATGGGAGTGCCTTTCAGGTATCATTTTAGATGACGCGGGGCCTAAGAGTGGCTTGGTCTGCTACAATAGGATGAAAGTACTGTTGGTGGAACTCACTCAGTGACATGATAGATTCAAATATCTCTGCAAACTATCATCTACTTACATTTTCATAAGTTCTTAACCTCATTCAACAAAATCTTTTTTCTGTTCCTCACATCATTTTCCCTCACTAGCATTATGTGTTGGTAGGTTTTATTTCTTTTCTTTTCTTTTTTTTTTTTTTTTTCTGGAGGGGGTTATTTAATTAATTTATTCAGATTACATCGAAATTGTTATCCTCTTACTTGTATTCCATTCCTCCCTCCCTCCCTCCTTCTTTCACCCTATTCCCCTCCCCTAGGTCTGTGACAGAAGGGGGCCTCCTCCCCCACCATATGGTCACAGCCTATCAAGTCTCATCTTGGTAGCCTGCTTATCCTTTCTCTGAGCACCACCAGGCCTCCCTATCAAGGGGAAGAGGTCAAATATGGGGCACCAGAGTTCATGTCAGAGTCAGTCCCCACTCTCCACATGACTCTGAATAATGTCCTGTCCATTGGCTAGATCTGAGTAGGGGTTCAATGTTTACTGCATGCATTGTCCTTGGTTGGTACAGTAGTTTGAGTAGACCCCCCTGGGTCCACATCTGCCCATCATGATGTTCTTCTTGTAGGTTTCTAGGACCCTCTGGATCCTTCTATTTCCCCATTCTCCCATACTTCTCTCACTTAGAGTCCCAATAGGAAGTCCCTGCATCTATCCCAATCTCCTGGTAAGTGAAGACTTTCATGGGACATCCCTCTTGGGCTGGTGTTTAATTGTAAGTGAGTATATACCATGTGAGTCTTTCTGAGTCTGGGTTAACTCACTCAGGATAATAATTTCTAGTTCCATCCATTTGCCTGCAAATTTCAGGATTTCCTTGTTTTTAATAGCTGAGTAGTATTCCATAGTGTATATGTACCACAGTTTCTTTATCCATTCTTTGACTGTGGGACATTTAGGTTATTTCCAGGTTCTGGCTATTACGAATAAGGCTGCTATGAACATGGTTGGGCATATGTCATTCCTGAACAGAACTCCAACAGCTCAGGCCTTAAGGTCAACAATTAATAAATGGGACCTCATGAGGCTGAGAAGCTTCTGTAAGGCAAAAGACACTGTCAACAGAACAAAGCGACAGCCTACAGACTGGGAAAAGATCTTCACCAACCCTACATCTGACAAAGGTCTAATATCCAAAATATATAAAGAACTCAAAAAATTAAACACCACCAACCAAATAAATCAATTAAGAAATGGGGCTCAGAATTAAATAGAGAATTCTCAACAGAGGAATATTGAATGGCTGAGAAACATTTAAAGAAATGTTCAACGTCTTTAGTCATCAGAGAAATGCAAATCAAAATGACTCTGAGATTCCATCTTACACCTATCAGAATGACTAAGATCAAAAACTCAAGTGACACCACATGCTGGCAAGGATGTGGAAAAAGGGGAACACTCCTTTTTTCTTTGGTTTTTTGAAACAGTGTTTCTCTGTGTAGCCTTGGCTGTCCTGGAACTCTCTTTGTAGACTAGGCTGGCCTCGACCTCATATCAGTCCACCTGCCTCTGCCTCCTGAGTGAGGGGATCACAGGCATGCGCCACCACACCCTGCCAGTAGGTTTTATTTCATGCTCCCATGAATTATTATTTTTTAACTTCTTAGAAAATATACTTATCCATAGTTGTGCCACATAGATGATTCATAGAGTTTGTTCTTCGGTCATTTTGAACCGTCTTTGACTCTGAATGAACTTTAGAATGACATTGGTAACACCCTGCACTAATTAAACATCAAGAAAAGTCACCCCGAATCACTTGCCTTATTTCTGAAATTACTTACTGCTGTCTTACTCACTAACCTCAACTCTTTGATAGACAAATAGTCTTATCAAAAGGTTAATAATTTAGCTGGGTGTGATTCCCCCTCTCGGGAGGCAGAGGCAGGTGGATCGCTGTGAGTTCGAGGCCAGCCTACTCTACAAAGCAAGTCCAGGACAGCCAAGACTACATAGAAAAACCCTGTCTCAAAAAACCAAAACAAAACAAAAAGCAAAACAAAAAAAAAAATGTTAATAATTGTAAACAAATTAATATTCTTTGAATACATTCCTTTGGCTGCTATAGTTAAATTTTAATTACCACATCATGAAAAATAGTTTCTTTGAATGACTAACCAGATGAACCAACAAAAACTTCTAATCTTATCTTCTTTTAAGGAAGACTTAGAGCTGGGCAGTGGTGGTACATGTCTTTAATGCCAACATTTTGGAGACAGACAGGGGTGGGTTTTGAGTTCCAGGACAAAGGTTTTTTTGAGGTGATCTGGTTGTGATGGAAAAAATGTCATTTTTAACTTTCTGGTTTTTTCTAATGGTTATTTTCATGTAAGTTTGGCAATAAGTTATGGGTTTTCAGTTATATATGTAGTGTTCTTTTAGCAAAGCTGTACTGCCAGTGAACCCACAGCATCTTTGAAGATTATGAGTGACCAAAGGCCTGGATTAATAGAAAAATAAGCCTCAATATTTTTTTTCTTCAGTTTTAGTTTTTCTGAGCGGTGCCTTCCAGGATGTGGATGGTCAGAAAGGGGTCTGGAATTCCTGTCCGTCTCCCCAGCCAGGATCCTCCCCATGCTGCTGGAAGGGCTGTACGGCCAGCGCTGTAGAACAGAAGAGCCTCTAGGTCCTTCTGAGTGGGAAGGCTGGTGCCCGGACAGCTAACAACACTGGAGAAAGAACAGGGAAGGGAGGCAAAGGAAAACTGACAACAAGAAATGAAAGTAAAGCTCTTTCTTTGAGGTGTAGCTGGGATGGGGTAACGGGGAGATCACTGTGGGGAAAACCTGAAGATTCCAAACTCAACCCCGAGTCTTGGTGAAGCGAACTTCACTAATCCAATTATGAAGTTCTTTCTCTGTGAGATGGGAGTTCTGAATGTTTAGGGCAACAACTCCTTTTACTGTTGGTGTCATGTGTTGATGATGAAGTCTTCACCTAGGAAAACTATAGTTTGAATCTATAATGATTTTTTTTTTTAACTCAGCAACTCTTTGTTTTCGTCTCTCCCACCTTCTCTTCTCCTTCCTTTGATTTTTTATTTTTTTATTTTGAAATATTGACAACTGAACTCAGGGCTCTGTGATTAAGGCATTTCTAATTCAGTAATAGGCTTGACAATCAAAGCCCACATCTATTGTTTTGTCCATGTACGTGCACTGATAAGGAAAAGTAACAGAACACAGCACACAGACCATGTGACCCCGAGACAGAGTGGAAGCAGCACTCAGCCACTACTGTTCAAAGGCCCACAGCAACTGAACAGGAAAGTGTCACACAGCCTCTCCAAGGAACCTGAGCGGTCACCAGCTGTACATGTTTAATCTTCAGGAATTTACAGTGTTTGGCCACAGCGCTGCCCAGCTAGGCTCTCTCTTAAGAGGGAACCACCTCCCCTTATGGGGGCTCTGTGGCTTAGCTGGTTAAAGCGCCTGTCTAGTAAACAGGAGATCCTGGGTTCAAATCCCAGCAGAGCCTATGAATGGCCAGTTGGCGTTTGCCTTTTAGAAGTTGGTTTACTACCAGCCTTACTACTTACAACTACTTACAACTGTTATCAAGCAAAAATCTTTGCAATGACAAACACGAACCGATTTTGAAGCATGGGGAAAGAAAGGTAATCTGTGTGCTGTCCAAGTTTTGGAATTTTATTGGGGGAGTGGTTTGTTAAAGTTTTCCAAAATTAGATCTCCCGTTGGGATTTCCCCACCCACTATTATCTTAATTATTGTATTCGTGGCTTTGTATAAAGAATTAAAGATACCTGAAATTCAGAAAAGGTCTGTAGACCTTGCATGTGGATTTTAGTGAAATGCCAAGAAACATGCAAAGGGATATGATGAATGTTGACTTACTATGATTGGGGCCAGCAGCATGGGCCCAAGGTGCGCAGAACAAAATGGAAATACCAGGTCTTACTCACTCAAACAAAAACTGAGTTCTTGCTGTTTCTCCTCCCCTCCCGACTGCCTGTGTTCGGTCCTTCTTCCCTCCCCTCCCCCAATCTCTTTCCATCACTGATTTTAGCTCCTGTCACAAGACTTTGCCTCAGGGCCTCCCAGTAACTCGACTGGAAGGCCCTTTGCAGATCGCCAGCACTTCCTCTCTCAGTCTCTCAGTGCTGAGTAGATGGAGTTCCAGGTGTTTGTTTATTTTTGCTTTTGGCAATTTGTTCTCCATTTGTGAATTGGCTCTTGAGTGAGCAGTACGCTCGAAGCAAGTCTGAATGGTAGGTGGTCGTGAACTGTAAGAAACCCAAGACAGCATAAGAAGAGGGAGACCTAGTTACACACACACACACACACACACACACACACGCATGCACGCACACACACATGCACACACACCACACGGCAGCACTGGGGCTCCACGTGAATGAAGGCCAACCCAGCTAAAAAAGAAATTCTCAGTGTAGCCATGCCCCAAGTTTTGTTTTCAATCGCTTGATTTTTCAGTAGTTTGACCCATAGCGGTAGGTAAAGTTCCCGCTGTCGCTACAGTATCTTTTGTCTTGATGACAGTTTTGTACGCAGAATTAAAGGCATCTGAAAGACAAACAGTGGAAATGGTGCATTCTGGTGTTCACCCTACGGGGCCGGGGGTGGGGGTGGGGCGAAGGGGAGGGAGGACCTCGAGAACAGAGCTTGGCATTGCAATTCCAAAGAGGAAAAAAATGTCTGTGAGAGTAGAAATGTGGAAAATAGCTCATGTACAGGAACTCCAGGTGATTTCAGCTTTGGGCTGAAGTTAGTGATCTGACTCTATAATCTGAACGGTCCCATTTTTTTTTTTTTTTTTTAAATCATTTATTATGTGCACAATGTTCTGTACTGCATGTATGCCTGCCTGCCAGAAGAGGGCACCAGATCTCATCATAGATGGTAATGAACCACCATGTGGTTGCTGGGAATTGAACTCAGAACCTTTGAAAGAGCAGCCAGTGTTCTTAATGTCTGAACCATCTCTCCAGCCTTGAAAGGTTCAAATTTTATGTCCAAAATAATTTCTCAAAGTCTGCCACTTCATACCATTCTTCTGAATGCATTTCAAGTAAATCTTCCCAATAGTTGAGTAAGAAGGATCAGAATTGCATGTTTTTAATTTTTCCTACCTTCACCAAGATAATTAGGTTCAATATACTAAGACATCAATGAAACTTTAACTGGCTACGCTTGTTGGTACAGGTCTATCTATAATCCCTACCACTCTGGAGGCCGAGACAAGAGGATTGCAAACTCAAGATCTGCCTGGGCTATAAAATAAGTTCAAGGCCAGCCTGGGGAACTTAGTGAGATCATGTCTTAAAATAAAAAAATAAAGAGAGGCCAGGGGTGTGGCTCAGTAGTGAGTGCTTATCTAACGTGTATAAAATCCCACGTTGAACCCCCAGCATCAAAAACATTTTAAATTAGTTTTTTTTAACTAAATTAAATCTAGTTAAATTAAAATACTTTCCATTAACATCATAGGAAAGAAACTTGGGACTCTGTGGAGATTGGCAGTCACATGCAGGAACATAGAAGGCCTTCTAGAGCAGAGTAGTCATGAATTGGTGCTGGCTGTCCTCGAGATATCTGATCCCATTGTGACCCCCGAGACTGTGAACTGTAAAAACCTGTTTATTGTTTGGTATGGCTCAGCCCCAACACACACCTTTAACCCAAGAGCTTTCTGTTTACTGTAAGCAAATCCTTGTGGTGTGGCTCAGCCCTAGTGCACACCTTTAACCCAAGAGCTAAATAAAGTCAACCGTAGGTCAAGAGTAAGCAAGAAACCAGCTGACAGGGATTAAACAGAAAGGAGAGATATTGACAGAAGGGTATGTAAGACAGTGCGGAGAAGAAGAGGGTTTGATTTTTAGCTTTTGGTTTTGGGTTTTTTCCTTCTGGGACATGAGCCAAGTAGGAAGGTCGGGCTCTCTGAGCTAGCAGGTTTTCACACTAGCATCTGGCTCCTGAGTCTTCACTGTTAAAATCAAAGAATTGTGTTGTTCTCATAATAATACAAACCCTATCTGGTTTGTGTTGTCTCTGATTTTCTTACGTAATTTACCTTTCTTTGAAGCCATTTTATGAAGAATTCAACAATGACATGGTTTTATTCCTTGAAATTCCTGCTGTACATCTCTCGTAGGTTTTTCCCTTGCCATGGTTTGGGCATGGTCACTCTCTGGGCTTTGCAGACACACATTGGTGGGTATGGGTTGGTTACTCCAGGAAGGAAAGATGCAATTTGTTTAGGCAGTGGAGGGCTGTGCATACAGGTTATGACAGAACACTTGCCTAGCCTATGTGAGACCAGCACCTGAAGGGGGAACTTCTTTAATTACAAAAGTTAAATTTAATAAAATTTAAAACTAAAACAATTCTCTGAAATTGAAGAAACTTTGAGAATCCCACCACTCCTGAAAACCCTTTTATGAAGAAACCTTCGAGGGAGGGCTGCACCCTCTCCTCCCAAATTTGCTTTGGTCACGATGTTTCATCCTAGCAATAAGAGCCCAAACTAATGCACTAGAACAGTGTTGAAGAAGTCAAGCTTCTAAAATGGCCTGCAGTTTCCTGAGTTTGAGGAAGCTACCCATTTGCTATAATCCTTAAAGGATTAGAATAGAGTAGGAATCAATTATAAGTTTCTTCCAGGACTCAATCTCTGAACAAAGCTTTAGTCAACTAAACTGGGCCTCCTCTGTCTACCCCTGTCAGAGGTCAGTCTGTGGACCTTCTGCTAATTAAACTATTTGGGAGCAAAGACTAGGGAAATGAGCTTTCATTTTCCTCGAGTCTCATTTCTTGGAAGGAGCATAGAGAATTTAAAGGAGAGACAATTACCTTGTCCTGTCATGCATTCTGCCAAATTGTGAGGGCATCCTTTCATCTTACCCCCACCCCCTTTTTTCTTTTCTTTTCTTTTCTTTTTTTCTTTTTTTTAAGTCAGGGTCTCACTATGTAATTTGTCTAGCCTGGAACTCAGGATGTAGGCCAGGCCAGCCTTAAACTCCTAAAGGTGTGCCTGCCTCCGGAAGAGGCCTCTGTGTTGGGCAGACTCCCCATTTTGATGTAGACTAATTACCCTGAGGAATCTCCCAAGCTGTTAAAACCTATGAGAGTTTCCACAAGCAACACAACTCTGGCCATGGTAAGTCCCCAGAGAACCAATACTTTGGACACCTGGGATCTTGAAGCCTCAGCGTAGACCAATGTCAAACCCGGCCAAACTCCTTTGTTAAACTACAGAACTCCTACACCGTCACACCAGTGTCCCACATCACAGCTTCTGGCTGTCAGCCCAGCAGATCTGCTAAAAGACCCGTGCAAGAGAACAGAACCAGGAAGGATGCCTTGGGGAACTTAGACACAGATGGGTTTGAAATGCCAACACCTGAGTGGCTGGGACTCAGCCTGACCAGGGACAATGAAGGGAAGACCCAGACACATGTACAGAAAAGCTGTGGTCCCCTGGGCTGTGCTTGTGTTGATGGATCACACCTACTTCTCAACAACCAGGAACCTCAGTGAGTTTATTATGTACAGCTGGGGGGGTGGGGGGGCTGGGGTGAGGAAGGGGGGAGCTAGCTGGCCTTGGTAGACTGGAGGTAAGCCATCTCAGGCTGAAAACATCCTGCTGTAGCCACTAGTTTCTGTACACACTGATTAATTATTAGTAACACCTGTATTTGCACACACTGTCAACATTTGCACTAGGACCAGAGAAGGCTTTGGCATCCCCCTAAGCATCTGCCTCTCCCGTTGGACTGAAGCACTGGTCCTTGAAATGCCCTCCCGGTGTCCAATAATGGACATAGGCTCAGGATTTCATTTGAGCCTTATACGAGAATCCCTCCACTCCCTACATTGAGCAAAGCAAACAGCAATTTTACTTAATGCTGTCCCAGTCTCTGCACCCAAGCATGGTAAAAGGGATGGACTTTGGAGGAGACACCTGGAGCAGCCTTCACTCCGGGGTGCAGGAACTGCCTCTGAGACCCACACAGAAATATAAAGGAGGCGGTTCAGATCCTGGGAACTGCAACGTGAATTAAACTTTCTCAATAACCTCCTCAGTCCTAGCCTCCAAGCTCCTGAACAGGCTCTCCAGCCGCAGCTGCCACAGAGATACAAAGAATAGATAGATGTTTCCAGCTATTTCCAAAACTTTGGGTTTCCTCACCTGGCCCCTCTTGAGTCTTTTGTGTTCCCTTTCACTCCAAAGCTACTGCCACAGCATTCCTACTACGGCAAACGAAATGTTCAAGCGGAGAAGTAGGAAGCATCTCTCCTTGGGAAGGCACCCTAAACACTAGTGCCCCAGGGAAAAAGAATGCTTCGCCGAGTCAGGACAGTGTCCCGAAGTCCAGTTGGTTCGCGATGTGGGGCCAGGTAAAGACTCGGGCGGGGCCAGATGGGAACAAATGCCCGGCTCAGGATGCCGGGACATGAGGTTAGGTTGTCTTCTTACACCGCCACGATTCTGTTTGGCAAGGGTGAGGCTAGCAAAGCCTGGGGGCAGGGGGAGGGGGTGGGAGGGAGGGGGGAGCGCGGGGGCATCTTCTTTGGTATTTGGGTCCGTTCATTGTCGCTAGGCAGGAGGGCGCGGGAGAGGGTAGAGTCTAAAAGAATTTCACCTAAGCTTTTCTCTCCTCTTCCAGTCTTTTTCTTCCCAATGTCTTAATAATAATGAGAAATGAGTGCACAGCAGAGCGCGGCTTCTAGACTGGCATGCTTCCTTGCGGAGAAACAGTTATGTAGGAATCAATGACCCATTGAAGAGATGAATATATAGCGAACAGTTTACATCACGGTGAGTGGGAGAAATATACCCAGAAAGCATTAAAAAAAAAAAAAGTCTGAGCCAGAATAATCTCACCCTAGCGGTGGGGAATCTGAAGAAACAAGTAAACAGAACGCACTTCCGGGGAAGCTAAGCCCAGAGCCTCATGGAGGTGCTGGGGATCGAACCCAGGGCCTCGTGCATGCTAAGCACGCGCTCTACCACTGAGCTACACCCCCATGGACAGATGGCTCTTGACAGACGGGTCCTTAGACTATTCCATACTGTGGCAGCCTAACCCTTGGTGCCATGAACTCTTGTTTCTGAGTTTTTTGATTGTGCACTCTAGACAGAGAAGGGTGTTCTGTATGAAAGACCTCAGAATCTTCCCGTCGTCTGCAAGGCAGCAGATCCCAGCGTACCTCCGCGGAAGGTCCAAAAACAGAATCTTTACGTGTGTCTTCAGTCTCCCCTCCTACAGTTCTGCCCACGAAGCAGAAAAGATCCAGAAACGGGGGTGCCAGGAATTCTTTTACAATGGAGCCTGTGACTGTTCTGAGAAATGGAGATACAGGCGGGAAGATTGGAAATCAACTGGAAATAGACTTAATCTAGCACACTGAAGACTCAAAACGATAATGCTCCTGGGAGGAGAAACAAGCCCAAACATCTTGAAAGGGGGTCGGGCTGTGATTCAGTTGCACAGCACCTGACTGAAATGTGCAAGGGGTGGGGGCCAGAAGAAGGCATTGGGCCACCAGGAACTGGAATTATACAAGACTGTGCTGCTGTGGGGACGCTGGGCATTGAATTTGGGTTCTCTGAAAGAGCAACCAGATGATGTTGCTGTTGCTGTTCTGGTTTGGTTTGGTTTGGTTACCACTAAGCCATCCATCCAGTTCCACAGCCATTTTTAAAAATGCCAGCAAGATATTTTGTACCTATAAACTAGACAGTGCTAAAATGTGTATATAAAGTCATAATAATTCTAATAAATGTGTATAAAATTATGATAGCTGAAATTCTCCTAAACAATATAACATAAGACCAATCCGTCTGGTTTCTATTTCCACTATTGTGTGACTGCAATTACCAGGACTGTTTGCTCACTGTAGAGACACAGACACAAAGGATTGAATAGAACAGAAAAATAAACTAACACAAATATTCCCAACTGTTTTTACACAGAGTGGCAGAAGTAATACTGGTGATGAAAAATAGACTTTTAAGAAATGGTGCTGGACCAGCCAAGGACAATACAGGCCATAAACCTCCGATCTAGACAGGACATTCTCCACAGTTGAGTGGAGAGTGGGGTATGACTTTCACACGTACTCTGGTGCCTCATATTTGACCATGTCCCCTGGAGGGGGAGACCTGGTGGCACTCAGAGGAAGGATAGCAGGTTGCCAAGAAGAGACTTGATACCCTATGAGCATATACAGGGGGAGGAGGTCCCCCTCAGTCACAGACATAGGGGAGGGGAGTAGGGGGAAAATGGGAGGGAGGGAGTAATGGGAAGATACAAGGGATGGGATAACAATTGAGATATAATATGGACAAATTAATAAATTTTTAAAAAAGGAAAAAAAGAAAAAAGAAATGGTGCCAGAAAATTTAGGCATCCGAGTAAATGAACGAATAAATGAACCCTAACATCTTATATGTGATTTGTGCTTAAATGTATTGTGGTCATAAACTTAAAACTTAGGAAAAACAGAAGGCAATCTTTGTCTTGGGAGCAGGCAAGAAGAGGTTCCTAAATGAAATCAAAACATGATTCACTCTAGGGGTAGGAGAAGAGGAGGAAGTGCATCAAGAGAAAAAGGACGGGGGCCGAGAACTGTGACAGCTTTCAGCTGACACATGGTTCAGACGAACCCTCAGCATCCGTGTCAGTTCCCTGGTGTGGCGTCCTCAACAGCGACAAATAGCAGGGGCGACACCAGCGGAGCTTGAGATCGTCTCAAAGGAGGGCGTTTAGGAACAGTAGTCTCAGCTTCTTTGTCTCCAGCAACGTTAGTTAGAACTCAGAACAAAAGTACCAGTGGAGGTGCCGGGGATCGAACCCGGGGCCTCATGCATGCAAAGCATGCGCTCTACCACTGAGCTACACCCCCTGCTCCTGAGGGGCTAGCTTTTGTACCATGTGTCAAGACACTTAGGACACAGGCCCCCTAAGCACCGGAAAAGATTCCCCATCTATGTTAAATAACAACAAGGAGCTAACGTTAAGTCGCAAGGATCTCCTACTGCGCTTGGCGAAGAGTCAAGCTCTGGATTCTCTTGACGTCCTCCAAAATTCCTTCACCTCAGACAAAGCGAAGGAAACGCCCTTTTCCCAACCCAGGCGGTTTTCTTTCTCTTGTTTGCTCAGAGGAAATATGAGAGGCAAGAGCTGCTGGAAGAAAGACACTTTATCGTATTTTCCTAATCCACGCTCCTAGTTTAGGACAGCTAGCTAATAGTGCTAAAGAGAAGTTCGGCAGTCTCTGGTGAAACAGGATTGTAGTTTCTGTCAACTTGAGACAGACGTGCCTGGGAGGAGGGAATCTCAACTGAGGACTTACTTCCGACCAAGCGATTGTCATTTGGGCATGTCTGCGGGGCATTTTCTTAATTGCTAATTGGTATGGGTCGGGTCAGGCCTCTCTCTGTGAGCAGTGTCGCGTCTGGGGGTCAGGGCCGGACCTGTATAGGGGCAGCTAGTGGATCCTGCGAGGGAAAGCCTGTAAGCGGCTTCCTCCGTGCTCTGTGCTTCGCTTCAGTGCGTGACGCCCACCTTCCTGACGCGAGACCCTGTCTGGCCTCCCTAGGTGATGGACTGTTCCTGTAAACCCTTTTGTCCCCCCAAGTCGCTTTTGGTCACAGCAACAGAGAAGCACTCACTTGTTGAGTAAAGCCAACAGGGGGTCCCCGCTGAAGCAAGTACAAAAGGGGAAGATTTTAATACCTCTTAGGTGTAGCAGCTTTGGGGTACACCTCAGGCAATTACTCGGCCTCTGGCCTGGAATGCTTGAAGAATCAGTTACTGCTAAGGATCCACAAAGCGAACTGAAAACTACAGATTTAAATGCAAAAGAGCCAAGCAAATACTTTTGCTTCTGTGGAGTTTTTGAGGCCCAGTATTTGTCCAGAATCAAAGTTGTGTTCTTTGAACTACAGGAGAAGAGTAAAAAGAAAATTCATTTGTAGCCCCGGGTTTCCAGAGGCTAGTAACTTACTTTTTGTTCATATATGGCCCTTTGCTGGTGTTCATAACATCTGTTCCTTGAGAAACTAGCAAATGTGAGCTTGGTGGCACTGAGCTTCCAGTTCACTGGACACACCGCCAGGCGTGGTGGTGCATGCCTTTAAGCCCAGCACTCCAGAGGCAGAGGCGGAGGCAGGTGGATCTCTGTGAGTTTGAAGCTAGCCTGGTCTGTAAAATTAGTCCAGGCCAGCCTCACAGAGATACACAGAGAAAGCCTGTCTCAAAAAACCAACCAACCAACCAACCAAAACAAAACCAAAAAAAACAGGACACAATGAGTTTAAGCATTGTTTTAATTTTAAAGGAAGAATTATCACAATGGCACACAAAAAAATTGATAATCTATGTTTTCTTGTCTGTGTGAGCACAGCGGCAGGGAAAGCAGCTTGGTGAGTAACCTTTGAGATGTGGTGCTGTGAGAGCACTGTTAGAAAGATCTGTGGAAACAGCTCATTGTGGCTCCTGGAAAGAACTCACTGTCAGGCTGAACTCGTGGGAATTCACAGTAAGAAGAAATGTTTTATTTAGGTTTGTTTTCTTCATGAATCAAGAAAGTAAATATCTTTAACTACATCCAGACTCTTTCACAATGTCTTTTATCATTCCCGAATATCAACACAGAAATATGATATGAAAATTCCAGAAAAAAAGACACAACACTGAAGAAATATAAAAAAAAAAAAAAAACTCAGGATACTCTTGAGACTATTTAAAGCCCAATGTTGTTAAACAAATTTCCTTATTCCAGCAGCTTCTAGAAAGAGGCTAGTAACCATTTCCACACCCCGGGCTCCACTCAAAGTGCAAGTGGTTCTTACTGAAACACCTTCTTGGCAAATGCCAACCTCTCCATACGTGCTCACACTATGTTATTGCTTTTCTATGGATTTTTTGGTTCACAATTCTTCTGGTAAAAACATATCCTCTATACACCCACCCAATATCAAAGTAGAAATAAACTGTAAGTGCAACAGTACATAGCACACTGGGGTTTCTTAATGTTTAAAGTTAATAGTATCCTACATTTAATATTTTAATAAAGCCCATACTACGTCATTTAACAAGATCTTAGTGGAACACGTAACCGAAGAAGTAAAAGGAGCACACATTGCTTTGACTAGATTTCTAAAACAGTAAAAATCTATAGTTATAAGGTATATACTTTTGGGTATGAGATGCAAATGTTAAAGGCATCATAGTTATCAATTAAAACCCAGAGGAGACCTTTAGACACTATCCTCTCCCAGCTGAGGTATTCCAACTACCTAGAGTCTCCTTTTTTAATCAACCTCTTAGAATATTGAAACTTTCATGTATAGATACGGTCAGTGTAATTTTTAATGTCTCGTCTTCACATCAGGACCACCTACCATTCACACCCGGAAT
Organism: Acomys russatus; assembly: GCF_903995435.1. Taxonomy (NCBI): domain Eukaryota; kingdom Metazoa; phylum Chordata; class Mammalia; order Rodentia; family Muridae; genus Acomys; species Acomys russatus. The sequence continues at coordinate 7,363,362 of NC_067139.1, read as the reverse complement.
GTGGGTTCTGTAATCTGCCTCTGAGAACAGGATCACTTAGGTTCCTTTCCCAGGTGTTGGCGATGGACCGCAAGGTCTCTTGAGGCTGAGCAAATGCTCTGACCTCAGGCCTCACCTGCAGACGCTGACATGGTAAGAAGAGTGCAGGCGCTGGGCATAGCACTCTGATGTGCTTCCTGCTTCCACCAGAAGAAATGCAAGGGTAGCAGATGCCCTTTGCTATTTTTCCTTGGTTGCCTTCTCCTTTGCATCTCCCCTAGCTGTGCTGACAGTCGCTCAGAGGGGTGCAGAACACCAGGGTCGAAACAGGAACGGCCATTTGCATGAGTCTGTGTACCACCACCAGGCACGAAGCTTCACCGGGAAATGCCATGAAGCCTCTCCTTAAAATTTAGTCAGAGTTCATCTTCCTTCCTAGTTTTTCCTATTTTTGGTGGGGGTGGCGGGGGAGAAGGGGTGAAGGTAGGAGGAAGGTGGCTGAGCATTTGGGAACACACATGAGAAGGCTTTTTTTTTTTTTTTTTTTGAGAAGACATTTTCTTATACAACTGAGGAACCTCTGGTTTTGGCAGCTCCTGAGGGAGCTAGGGTATTTCCTAGTGTTCTGTGGAGATAATGGAATCAACTGGTTTTATTGGGTTTTACTCCAAGTGAAAAACAAAAAAACAAAATACAAAACAAAACAAAAGAGCTTGCTTATAGATTTGCTGGACCAGCTGGGCTTTGTGATGCAAGTTCGAGACCAGCCTGGTCTGCAGAGCAAGTCCAGGGCAGCCAGGGCTACATAGAGAAGCCCTCTGACTCAGAAATCCACTGATACTGAATTTTCCTCCAAAGAGCTCTCATTAGCAAAGAGCCCCGTCCATCCTCACACCTGTTCTTGTCCCAGAAGGACTCGGAGGGACCTTAGGGAGGTTGAGGTTCCTCCATCCTGACATGGGTCCACAGGCCACACAGTTGGGTCCTCCTGGCAGTCAAGGGGGTTGACCTCATATTGCCCTTATTCCGGATGACCTCCCGATTGCTTGGCCCCATCGGAGAGTGAAAGACTGCATTTCTTCTTTCTGAGTGTTTAGTTCCAGCTTTTTCTCTTCGACAGTGGAGGTGGCTCTGGAAATAAACACTGATTAAAGCTCTCATGGTGGGGGAGATTGGGGGGGGGGGGTGTCGTGCTGTGAGTTTCCATTTAGCAGATTCTGGAACTGCAAAGACCTTTGCTCTGGGGGTGGCTGGGGTGCTTCAGTGGTAGGTGGGCACTTCCTGGAGAGTAGGGGAAGTGAGGTTAGAAAATGTGCATTGTAAATCCAGCATGGTGGTCCATGCCTGTCATCCCACAATTTGGCAGACCAATGCAGAAGAAGGCCAAAAGTTCATAGTGAGACTCTGTCTGGGGTCAGGGGGGTGGGGGTGGGAGATGGGGCGGGGGGTAACAAACGTAAATCAAACAAGCAGAGTAGACTGTGGCTGAAAGTGTGAGTGAACTCTCGTTTTTTTTCATGGAGAGCTGAGGCAGGAGCTTCCCACAGCCTAGCCCTGGAGTGTGGGACAGCAGGTAGCCGACCTCCTCAGGAGGCACGGGGAGTAGCAGCCCCTCTCGCTGCGGCCCCCGCCTCTTTTGTCCTGTTTGTAGTTGAGGGGTGATGATGTTAAGTCCAGTTTGCTGCTAACAAAAACTAAATTTGGCAAACAAATGACTTGCTCTCTGCTCCATTAAAGTGTCTGGAAGTGGGAAAACAAAGTCAAAGACAGGAGCAGGAAGGTTATTCAGAAATAGAAATACTTTATTGTCTATCCTCTTAATCTCTATAAGAGCATTCAAACTGATGCCTCTCAAGCTTTATTTAATTTGCGAGCGAACGATCGGCCCGGACTACTATTTAAAACGCGATTCTAGTTTTTGCAGACCGCAAAGTCCAGATTGAGATTTCTCACCAGAGTCTAGACAACATCCTTCCGACAGGGGGCGCCGCTGTCTCAGGTGAATGGATTCCGCGGATGTTAGAACAAACCGGGAAGCTTTGGGCCAAACTGCGGCTGAACGAATTTACCACTGAGCGATAATGATGTTCGTAAGTAAAAACAGCTCTCTCAAGAGGAAAATTTTGGAGAAACTGAGCCACTCTGCTGTTAAATCGTTGACCCATTTCTTTCCTGGAAACGAAGGTCACGTCACCTTCAGAATCTTGCAGTTTCTGACTGGGAGAGCCGCTATTCCTGGCGGCATCTTCAGATTTTCAATTTCCTGGTTCTAACAATATAGCCTTAGGATCATGCCAAGCTCAGAGGCAGTGAGTTCACTTTGCTGTCAGGTAGTATTAATGTTCTGTGAAATCGTTTGGCTTTCTGTTCCAGCAAGGAAAAGAGTGACGTTGTGGGAAGAAAAGCCAGTAAGCCACAGGAAAACACTGGAGGTACCGGGGATTGAACCCGGGGCCTCGTGCATGCTAAGCACGCGCTCTACCACTGAGCTACACCCCCCCGACGCAAGTAGGCTCTCGGGAATACATTCAAGACAGAAGTCTGATTTTTTGCTAAGTTTTGGAAGCATCAAAACCAGAAGCCTAAGGCCACACCCATTTTTACGATTTTGAACCCAAGACGAAGCCCGACATCTGCCTGGCGTGGAGCAACGCACTCCCCGCCCAGGTCCGGACTGACGCTGTCTGCTGCTTTGGGTCCTGTGTGTGTGGAGCCACCTCTCCGAGTCCGAGACAGGAAGAATACTTTATTCTTCTCTTCCTCACAGCCTTAAACTTAAATGATTGCAGAACCCGGAACGATGGCCCTCCTCTGTAATCCCAGAGTTTGGAAGGCAGAGACAGAATTGCCTCGAGTTGCAAGGCAAGCCAGAACTACACCGTTAGACCCTGTTTCCAAAACCGAACGAAAAAATAGAAAGATGGGGGAAAAGAATGCACTAAAAATGTTTTTTCAGATGGAAAGTTATGACTCCAGATGATAAACCAATGAGAACAGTGGATATCGGCTTATGTAGTTATAAGTGATCACAGCTGACATCAGCGTGGAAAAATGAGATATTTGGGGAAAGGGAAGGAAAAAGCCAGAGGGCATAGGGCAATGGGGAAGGGGTGAAGTATATGGAAATGCAATAATAAACCTCATTAATTTGTGTGCTAACATAAAAGCTAATAATAGTAATATACTTTTCTCATTTCGCCTCTTAAATGATTTATAATGCATCAGTATAAAGATAAGCACAGATGAGACTATAACACAGGACTGAAATATGTATATTTGCTAATGACAGTACAATAGATGTCACCAGAGCAAAGCAGTATTGGGCTAAGAAAATGACAGGTACTAAGGCAATTAATTATACCAATATAATTTTTTTTATTTTACAACTTATAATTGTAATGTGTATCACATTACTAACACAAAAGTAGAAAGCCTAGAGCTTTTACTTTCGTATATATGACTGGAGTTAAATTTTATAAAACAAGGTGATACCAATAAGTGAACTTGTATACTGTAAACTGAAAAAACATCTGAAAAAGAACGCTTTTTTAAAAAGCAGTGACTAGGTAATTAATGAAATCTAAATGCTATAATAGAAAATATTCACTTACTATTAAGAGTTGAAGAACAAAATAGCCATGAGAGATGTAGAAAACCAAAAGGAAAATGACAGCACGAACCCAACTATTCCAGCAACATTAAATATGAGAAATTTAACAATCCAATTAAAAGGTATAGACTGTTCGACTAGATTTTAACAGCATGCTCCAAGTGAGCAACACCAGAAAGGTGATGGAATTTAACAGCGCCCAACCCACTTGCTCCCAGGCAAGTGTGAGGTTAACAGCAATGTACAGAGCAATAGCCCTGAAAACACTAGAAACTAGTTAGCAGCTTCCTGCCATCCCTTCCAGGGTCATTTAGATACTATTGCTTTTTGTGTTCCATATTTCTAGGTTATGAGTACTAAAAATTAATAGTAAGATGGGTGGTGGTGGCTCACTCCTTTCTAGCAGAGGCAAGTGTGTCGCTGACTTCAAGGTGAGCCTGCTCTACAAAGCAAGTTCCAGGACAGCCAAGGACTACACAGAGAAACCCTTTCTTGAAAAACCAAGTAATAATAATAATGATGATGATGATGAAATAAACAGAATAAGGTAAAAAATAATAAAATACAAAAGACTGTTGATAGTAAATTCATGAAGAGGATAGAAAGAACAATCTGCCAAAATAACAATAATAATAATAACAATTATTATTATTGTTATTGTTGTTGTTGTTGTTATTACAATTTACAATTATTACAATGACTCCATCTGAGTTTCAGAACAACCAGGGCAACATAATAGAAAGAACGCATCTCAAAACAAACAAACAACTAACCAACCAAACAACATCCAAAAAAAAAAAAAGGTAAGGCTATGGCACATCCTTTTTTTGAATTGTACAAGGCATCAAAAATAATGCATTTTACTGTCTTGAATTTCCTATAAGATTTAACTGGGAACTTATACAGTCAAAATCATTAACACCATACACACAGGTGGTATTAATTTATTATATTATCCTTTACGAGTAGTTTGGGTATGGCTCTCTTTTATTAAGGTGGTATTGCAGATCACCACTCTACAAGCCAAACAATGGCTGTCTTCATAAAGACCAGCTGTGTCTGCTGGTAAAGAGTCATCACAACTGGCCTTGCTGATTGCTGATGTTCCTTTATGGAAGGGGGCAGGGCATAGGCAGGGTATTTTGCCATTGCTCCCAGCCAATGCAACACAACTCTGCCCTAATTGCATATGGCCTTGATGTTTTGGCTGTATTGTCTACTTTTTTATTGTGATTTTTAAAAAATGACCAAGACAATTTATAAAGGAATGCATTGAATTGGTATTAAGCCTCCAGAGGTTTAGAGTCAAGGGTGGCAGAGGAAAGGCATATTGGCAGGAATAGCTGAGCACTCACATCTGGACCAGCAAGCAAAAAGCACAGAGTTAAGTTTTGAAGTCCCAGAGTTGGTCCCTATTGGTACATCTTCCCCAGTACGGCCACAACCCCTAATTCCTCCCAAATAGTTTCACCAACTGAGGAACAAGTATTTTAAACATATGAGCACATGGGGACCATTCTCATTTAAACCATCACAATGATGGATATTCATGGTTTATTAGAGAAAATATTAACATATTAAAAAAGTAACTAAGGGGCTGGAGAAATGGTTGAACAGTTAGAAGCCCCTTGCTTGGCAATCATAAGGACTTTGGTTCAGAATTCAGCACCCGCTTAACAAGCCAGATATCTTGAAAACACCTGTAACCCCAGCTCTGAGCTGGTCAGAAACAGGAAGATCATTCACTGGCTTGCTGGCTTCCAATCTTGCCAAAAAAACCAGAGCCCCAGGCTCAGGGAGAGAGACCCTGGCTTAAAGGTTAGTGAAGAGTAATAGAGGGGGTACCCACAATACACACATGCATACACACTCACATAGAAACACACTAAATAAAAATCATATTTTAAAATTTAATTTGGAGCTGGACATGTTGGCATACGCCTTTAATCCCAGCACTCGGGAGGCAGAAGCAGGAGGATTGCTGTGAGTTCGAGGCCAGCCTGGTCTACAAAGTGAGTCCAGGATAGCCAAGGCTACACAGAGAAACCCTGTTTTGAAAACCCAAAGATTAATAAATAAAAATTAATATGATTATGAATATTGACAACTATTCTTAAATTAGAGCTTTTGAAGCTAAACTAAATACTCATTATAAGGGAAAAAAATCAGCCTGCCATCACCATGGGTCTCACACACCTCCTCGAAGCTGCCCTCAGCATCCTTACTTGTTAGAAGTTGATTTCTAGTGATATGAAGGAACACATTACTTACAGACTAGCCCAAAAAGGCTCGCCTCTCTCCTAAACCATGAGCCTGAGGGACCAACATGATGTGACACAAGTCCATTTTGTGACTGGTAATAAAACCTTGAGAATTCTGAAGTCCAAAGGATTGCCCTGATCTCCCTGAGGGTCTCTACCATTTGATCAATTAAGCAGTCTCTGTCCACAGGCATCTTCAGAGGAACAAAAGGGATGAGGATGCTGAGTTCTGCCTGATGCTGATAGAGAGCAGAATTAAAACAAGACGGGCCCCAGGGGTCCCGCTCAAACTATGGCACCAGCCAAGGACAATACAGGCTGTAAACTTCAAACCCCTCCCCAGATCTAGCCAATGGACAGGACATTATCCACAGTTGAGTGGAAAGTGGGGTATGACTTTCACACGTACTCTGGTGCCTCATATTTGACCCCATCCCCTGGATGGGGAGGTCTGGTGGCACTCAGAGGAAGGATAGTAGGCTACCAAGAAGAGACTTGATACCCTATGAGCATATACAGGGGGAGGAGGTCCCCCTCAGTCACAGTCATAGGGGAGGGGAATAAGGGGAAAATTGGAGGAAGGGAGGAATGGGAGGATACAAAGGATGGGATAACCATTGAGATGTAATATGAATAAATTAACAAAATAAAATTTAAAAAAATAAATAAAACAAGACGGGCTTGTTATAATAAGGCTAAGCAGGTCCTCCCACCCAATTGCAACTATGAACTATGTACACCTTCTGCTTTAGTGGTATAAATTTCTCTGTGTACTCAGGCAATAAAGTCACTTACACCAGGCATGGTGGTCCACGCCTTTAATCCCAGCACTCCAGAAGAAGAGCCAGGCAGATCTCAGTGAGTTCCAGGCTGGCTGGTCTACAGATGGAGCTTCAGGACAGCCAAGAGTACATATAGAGGTCTTGTCTCAATAACATAAAATAACTTAAAACAAAAAACTAACACTAGATGCTGAGCAGGTGGCACTTATAATCCCAGCATTTCAGAGACCGAGGAAGGAGACTGATGTGAGCTCAAGGCCAACCTGGGCTACATAGTGAATTTTAGGCTAGCCTGGGCTACTCTGTCTCAAAAAACAAACAGCAAAATAATAGACTAACAGATATATGAATACACACACACATGCTTGAAGAAAATCCACACTAAACAACTATCGCTATTATAAATATAGTTATTGATATAGTCTTGTGGGCCAAAAAAGACATACAGAATCCTCAAAACTCATACTCAACAAAGGGTTTTGATGCTCTCAAGGCAAACATTTGATGGGCTGACTGATTCTCCAGAATATTAAATCATAATTAAATAAAAGCACACATAATGGCAGAAACAATTATTTCTTAAAATTATTGTTTGGTTGGTTGGTTTTGGTTTTTCAAGACAGGGGTTTTCTGTGTATCCTTAGCTGTCTTGGACTTGCACTGTGGACCAGGCTGGCTTCAAACTCACAGGGATCCACCTGCCTCTGCCTCCTGAGTGCTGGGATTAAAGGCATGTGCGACCACTGCACAGCTTAAAATTATTGTTATAAAAATATTATCCAAAAAGCTGATAATAACTCCAGCTACCACCCCAGACGAAACCAAAATGCGTAAGGCTGGCCAGGAAGATGGTTGGGCAGGGGCAAGGTGATTCTAGGTAAAGGTGCCTTCTGCCAAGCTGGAAGACCTACACATAATCCTTGCAACTGTCAACACAAAAACCTCACGTCTTATCTTAAGGGAAATAAGAAAATATGTATTCTGGAGCCATTTCAAGTGACAATGGCTTGGGGACACAGACTTAGATTACCCCAGGTTCCAATGCAGAAGTGGTTTCATAGTTTACAGAACAAAGAAAGTCATAAAATCAAGGTGAGCTTGAAATACATTGGTGGGTAGTTACCAAAATAATGGCAGAAATTTGTATATAGGCTCAATGGGCTGTGTGATGACCACCTTAGCTTTTGGGTTGGAGGAAGCCAGTGGGTCTGTTAAGTCAATAAATTTCAAAGGTTTTTATTTTTCAGTCACAGAATGTTAGTTGCCACACAGAAGGGGTCAAGGAATGGCCGTTCTAGAGAGCTAAAGCTCGCCTGGATAAGGTAATCAGCCTCTGGACCTGGAACATTCCAATCTCTCCACAGTGCTGACTAAACTTCGAATCAGACAGTCTTTTCAGACACAGCCTTTCAGGAGATTTCATTCACAGGAACCACATTTTGGAAAGACACTCCTTACAAGTTATACTCAGACATCCATGTATGTGCTTGCTCCCAACGCTCACACACCAGATAAAGAAATGTAAAAAAAACCATTTGAAACCCTTAAGGCTCCAATTTTCCACCTCAAGGACTATTTGGACATCTACTGATGGATTCCATTTAGTTATTCAGTTATTTGAAAAATCGAATGTGCTGGACAGTTCCCATGCCAGCTTGACAGAAGACATAGTATAGAGTCATCTGAGAGAAAGGAACCTCAGTGGAGAGGTTGCCTCCATAAGATCAGGCAGGACGCAAGCTTCTAGGGCATTGTCTTAAAGTGACCAATGGAGGAGTGGTGCCACTCCTGGGCTGCGGGTTCTGGGATATTTAAGAAAGTCTCTTGAGTGAGCCATAAGGAGCAAGCCGGTAAGCAGCACCCTTCCATGGCCTCTGCATCAGCTCCTGCCTCCAGGATCCTGTCCTGTTTGAGTTCCTGTCCCGACTTCCTTCAGTGATGGACTATGATGTGGAAGGGAAAGCTTAATAAACCCATTCCTCCCCAAGGTGCTTTGATCATGGTGTCTCATCATAGCAATAGTAACTCTAATTAAGATTCTGAGCCTGGTTAATTATCTTCAGAAATAAAATTAACATAATTTTAATTGTATTAAAGTCTTCTCTTCCAGGATATTGCTCTTTGTTTTGAATCCTGAACAGCGTCTGACGTGGGTCTAGAGGACGAACGAAAGATGCTCACCGGATCCAGAGACCCCAAAGGGGAAGAGGAGGAGGAAGAATTGGTGGACCCCCTAACAACAGTGAGAGGGCAGTGTGTGAGCAGTTGGAGAAGTGTGTAAACGCCCAGGAGCGGCCAGAGCTGTGTGATGAGCGTGTGTCTTCCTGATCAGAGACAGCAGAGGATTGTACAGAGGAGCTCTTTGACTTCTTACATGCGCGGGGCCACTGTGTGGACCACAAACTCTTCGACAGGTTGAAGTAAATGTGCAGATTAATTCGCCTCAGCCTTGTCACTGGGAATCAGGAGCAGCTCCTTGTTTGAACCATTTGTTTGTGGTGTGGATAGTAAGTTCTTGAGACCCTCGCTGATTTGGCAAGTGCTTCTCTTCTATGTAATTCCATCTTAATAAACTGACCTGCAGGAAAAAAAAGTCTTTTCTTCCAAAAGATGGACACTATTGTCAAATACAATTTTTTTGTCACAATAACAGAAACCCCTTATTGTCTATGATGTCCAACTATGTAGCCTTGGCTGTCCTGCAATCACTTTGTAGACCAGGCTGGCCTCAAACTCACAGCGATCTGCCTGCCTCTGCATCCCAAGTGCTGGGATTAAAGGCGGGCACCACCACAGAGCGGCTCAACCAAAGAACTTTCTCTTTATTGTAAACAGGTGGTTAAGGTGCGGTTCAGCCAGCCCTAGCCCAAACCTTTAATCCAAGAGCTAGCTATACACAGGATTTATTAAAGTTAACACTAGGTCTAGAGGCAGCGTAAGAAACCAGCTGACAGGGATTAAAGTGTTGAATTTATTTTATGCAACTGTGTTTGTTTCTCTTAGTTTACTTCTTAACCCGGCTATCACACAAATAATTGAGACTTTTTTATAATACAAGGCTTCTCAGCACAATCTGAGAAGTTTAAGTCTGTTCTTAACTCTCTGTGCTATTTTATCTTACTCCCAGTAAACATTCCTGGGATACTTGCACTTTTGTAGCTTCCTTGGCTCCAGCTCCTTCCTCCTCAACTTCCTAAGCTCCCCTTCTCTCCTTCTCTAACTCCTCCCCTGGCTGGCAAGAAGTCCAGCCCTATTCTGTCCCCTGCTCATCGATTGGCTGTAAGCCTGGTCTACAAAGTGAGTCCAGGACAACCAAGGCTACACAGAGAAACCCTGTCTCAAAAAACAAAACAAAACAAAAACAACAAAAAAAGCAAAACAGCCAGGCGTTGTGGTGCAAACTTTTAATCCCAGCACTTGGGAGGCAGAGGCAGGTGGATCGCTGTGAATTTGAGGGCAATCTGGTCTACAAATGAGTCCAGGACAGCCAGAGCTGTTACACAGAGAAACCCTGTCTCAAAAAACACAAACAAACAAAAAAAAAACAACCAAACCTAAACAAAAACCCTATTTTTCTTTTTTTATTTATGCATGTATGTACATGTGTGTACATGAGTTGGGGTGTCAGCCGGAAGCAACTGATCTCCCTGGATTTGGAATTACAGGCAGTATGAGCCAGCTTGGATCCTCTGAAAAAGCAATAGGTACCTGTAAAGGTCTCTCAGGCCCTTTCGCCCTTAGTTTGGCCTTTCAGAGTTTCAACCCTCTGCAATTGATTTCTTTTAATTTTTTAATTTTAATTATTTTTTAATGGCTGCATATGGGGCTCTCAGGAATCTTTCAAGTTCCAATTTCCCCCAAAAGTGGATCTCGGTGGTTTGCAGTCAGCTGGTATACATAGCAAATTCCAGGACAGCCTGGACCTGCCTTAAAAAGAGAGTGGGGGAGAAAGGGACAGACGGACGGACGGACGGACAGACATACAGACAGACAGACAGACAGAGAGACAGAAAGACAGAGAGCTGTGTTGGTTCAAGTCCAGTTTGGTCTACAGAGTGCATTCCAGGACAGCTAGGGCAACACAGAGAAACCCTGTCTTGAGAAACAAACAAAGAAGAAAAGGAAAAAGGAGGAGGAGGAAGAAAGAAAGAAAGAAAGAATTTTTTAAAAAAGAAAGAAAGGGAAACTAACAAAGTGGGGGTGTACACTACCATCCCAAGCCCGGCATGAAGTGCACATCCTCGCTTACTCTCCTACAACTACCTGCCGGGGCTGGACTGCCTTCCTTCCAGCCTTCCGGTGCCAGTGCAGGGCTCCTTCGGAATCTCTGTCCTGAGGGCAGCCCGGGACTGTAATGTTGGTGGCTCTTTGCCAGTGTTGTGCATGAAGTTTGCAAGTGTGTAGTGACGTACTCCAAAATGTGAGACGGAAGCCGAAAGAGAGGGAAGGCTTTGAACAATCTGACCAAGTCCTACTCGCAAGCCGGTCAGACCCAGAGGCTCGATTAAACTTATTTAACACAACCAAGAACTTTTATCTGGATCCAAACCCCTAGCAGTGTGTGTGTGTGTGTGTGTGTGTGTGTGTGTGTGTGTGTGTGTGTGTGTGTGTGTGTGTGTGTGTGTTTTAATTACGTGAGTGCATATAAAACACAAAAAATGGAAGATGACACGCACTGTTGGAGGACCAACGAAGAGACGTTGCCATGGGAGGAGTGGGGAAATGAGAGCGGAAGTTTCTGATTTCCCACTGTGGATTGCTCGCTCTTTCCTCCTTTCCTCTAGTCTTTGCTGTTTCCTGCCCGCCCTCAGATTCCATCCTCTCTGCTCTTCTGTATCAGGGGTTTTTGCCATGCTGTGCTTTGAATTCAAACACCTCGATATAAACCTCCATTGCTCTCTGTTTCTGTACGTGCGGACTGGAACTGTTAGAAGATGCACCGAATTTGAAAAAATAAAAAATAAAAAACACCCCTTCTGCCTGAGTTTTACAATTAGGGAAGTGGAGGTGCCGGGGATTGAACCCGGGGCCTCGTGCATGCTAAGCACGCGCTCTACCACTGAGCTACACCCCCTGCTGGTACACTTTTCTCAAAATACTCCTATGACTGAATCTCACCACTCCACCCTGAAGGTGTCCTGAGGTTTACAATGGGTATTGAACAACACCGTGTCTTCGGTATCGTGTGCAGGACAAGCTAGTCAGAGCAAAAGATAATAAGAGAATCTGCAAAGTCTGGCTCCAGGCCCGGGGACCGCCTATGACCTGTCACCTGGGGCGAATAACAGATGTCTTGCCAGGCCGCTTCGGAGAAAGGGCTGGATGATGATCTCTGCTATGGAAGGCGACAGACAAGGCAGTGTGATGCTGGAAGGTGAAGAGAACAAAGCAAGCGGGCCAGAGAAGCGTACTCGGGTTGCGCTCCGAGCCCCTCAGCCCCACCGAGGAACGGCACGGAGCGGCACCTCCTCATCCCCCTCCCCTCCCACCCCCACCGCCGCGTCGGAAGTCGCCTTCAAGACGCCGCCGAAGTGGTTACCTACACTTCCTTGCACGGCAGCATCAGAGTCCTGGGCCCCTCCACTCCGTGGTGCAAGCACAAACTCTCTCTGCCACTCGCTCAGCATAACAGTCAAAATGGAGCTGAGGCTATCACTAAATGAAATAAAATAGGATATTGGGAATAAATAATATGGGAGAAGAGAAAGAGCAGAAATAACGAGAGGAAACCTGGGACTGGGAGGAGAAGCGAGAATATACATTAGACAGTATTCTCTGGCGGAAGAGAAACAATACGATGTATTTAATATAAAAGAGAATTTATTGGATTGGCATACACGACCCGGGCTCGGTATCCTAACTAACCAGCTATCACCACGCCGGAGAAACTGAAAAGTCAGTTGTTGCTCAGTCCATGGAGTTGGAAATCTCCGTTTTCCCAATGCGGTGTTAAAGCGGGCAGTTCCCCAAGAGTCACTGGTTTTGAGTTCGTTTTGAAAGTTGAAGTCTGGTGGCAGCAGAGGACAGCAGCGGGAGCGACAGTTACACTCCCTCCAGCGCAATCAGATGTGGCCAGTGCACACTGCTTTTTCCTTGGACATCTGTATCTTGTACTGCACTTTAGGAAGACGTGGACCAGAGACGTGTCTCCTCTGTGACAAACCAGTCCTGTTGACAGTTAAGACCTAGTTAATCTCAATGTAGTAAGAAGAACGGAGAGTGAGTCCTGAGAGCTCAGGACAAAAATGACATGTCTCACCACGCTCCAGTCTCCATTGTACCTGCGCTTAACACTGTAGCCCTTAGTCCTGAGGCAGCTGCTTTTCTAATTTGAAGGCCCACACAAGGCTACTAAAGTTTAAGTCAGGATCAACTATTTTTAACAAGTTGATTTCCAAGGGATGCTAGTCCACACGGAGGACCACAAAGCTGTTTGCTGTCAACCCATGCCATGCTGGAGCGAGACAGGCCACGGTCTCCTTCCCAGTTTGCTGGTAGACTGCCAGAGCAAGACCACCACCGATGGGCACTGGACACACCTCCCCCCGCACCCCCCTCTCGCGCAGTTCCTTCACAGCTTCTTTCCCAGCAAGAGCTTACACCTAGGAGCCAAAGGGAAATCAAACAAGATGCAGGTGACATCGCTTGGCACAGGTAAACTTGAGCCAAGATGGATGGGCTCCCTTTCATTGGGTGGAGCCCATCACATATATTTTTTTTTTCTTTTCTTTTCATTTTGTTGTTTTTGTTTCTCGCACATTTTTACATCAAACTACAGAAATCACACCAGACCTCCAGGGTGCACTTTTGTTTTGTGTGGTGTACTTCCTGGTTGCTAGAAGAGACCGTTTTCCCGGCCATGTGCCTCCAATATTAGCTTTCTGCCAATGGGAGCTAACAAGTGAAGATAGCTAGTAGCCTCGGAAGAAGTTCTTGTGAATTTGCAATGACCCAGGGAAAACTTAGGAAGGCACGTCCCAACCGAGACCAGAAGGACAGAGTACCAAGTGCTAGATGCCTGGCTGCCAAGATGCTGAAGGATGTAAAATTGGATTCTTTTCTTTTCTACACAGAGAAACCCTGACTGGAAAAACCAAAAAAAAAAAAAAAAAAAAAAAAAAAGAAATATAAAGTTAAAATGAAAATTGAGATGGCTGCATGAGGCCAAGCATGATAGTGAACACCTTTTACCAGCAGCTAGGAGGCAGAGGCAGGCAGATCTCTATGAGTTTGAGGCCAACTTGATTTACAGAGTGAGTTTCAGGCCAGCCAGGACTATGATGAGACCCTGTCTATAAACAAATGAGCAAACAAACAAAGAAATAAATGCTAGGTGGTTTTCTTTTTCTTTTCTCTCTCTCTCTCTCTCTCTTTTTTTTTTTTCGGTTTTTTGAGACAGAGTTTCTCGGTGTAACCTTGGCCATCCTGGACTCACTTTGTAGACCAGGCTGGCCTCGAACTCACAGCAATCCGCCTGCCTCTGCCTCCCGAGTGCTGGCTAGGAGGTTTTCTATAATGGAAAAAACAAAAACAAAACAAAACAAAACAAAGAAACAAAAAGACTGGAAAGCTTATGCAAGTTACAAAGTTCTAAGTTATATAAGGAACATATAATTATATAATTTCTGTATGTGAAACTTGTACTTAAGATCATCATTGGGTGGTGATGGCGTATACCACTAACCCCAGCACTCGGGAGCAGAGACAGGCAGCTCTCTGAGTGAGGCCAGCATACTCTATAGTGTTCCAGGGCAGCCAGGGGGTATACAGAGAAACCTTGTCTTGAAAGCAAAACAGAACAAATTTTTAAAAGAATTATCGCTCTGATCTTCATAATTACAAGGACTGGCTTAAAGAACAAAAGAGTATGTTTCATTCAAATTTATTTTAAAAGTGCTTGGTTCTTGCCCCAGATTTATCTAAATGTTACACAGTAATTAAGAGTACCAGAGTGATGTAAGTGACTTTCTTGAGTGTTAAATAACCATACTTGGAGTATACCGATATGGTCAGAGAGATTACAAAAGGGAAAATATGTTATTCCTTGCCCTCCAAGGTCAACTAGGTCCCAGGGAACCATAGGCTGCCTTTAGAATGTCCTGTAACTGCAGGGAGTTGCCTGCTATCTTGTTCAGGGAGGTCATAGGACCCCACCCAGTGAATTGTAACCAGCGCCCAAGCCACAAAGAGGAAGGCCAACACAGGAACATTTTCCTCAGGGCATCTAATCAAAGCCATAGTCAAGGCAGGCCTGTGCCGTACCCTCACACAGATGGAGCAAATGGTACGAGAAAGGCTAAAAGAGCCCGAGGTTTCTGAAAAACAAGTGATCTCCAAGTAGCCTTGATGGTACAAGCAAGTGATTAATTTTGGTCAGCTGTGTAGTGGATGCATGGCTGTTCTTGTTTTGATCTCAAGTGTGGGATGGGGAACAGACTTGTGAGAAAACAGGTGAAGTTTATCCACTAGAAGACTAAACCAACTCCTGTGGGTCTTGGTTTTTGCCAGCTGAAACACATCTTAATACAGACTCTGAGAGGAGATGTATATGTGAGCCCAGAACAGATGAGGACTTTTTGAATCTTGGTATTGTTTGGCTGTTCGTTGCTCCACTTCAAGATGCTCCTAAGAGAGAACCACCCCAGAGATCGCTTCAGGGCTCCAGGTTCTGGCTGCTGTTCCAGGTTCCAGCAGCAACTTTGGTGGAATTGCTGGTTTGCTGAAATCCTGCCGATTAGGCCAGTGGAATCACTCCCAGGAACTGAGTCCAAAAGTGTCTACTTCTCCTGTTCCCATTAACCTCTTTTCTCTCCTATCTAGGGTAGGTGGGTTGGAAGGGAGGTGTAAGCATTAAAGAACCTCAAATAAAGTAGGTTTGGAAAAGGTCAAAGCCTACACACCTGAATGGTCCCTAACACCCAACAGGGAAGTGTAGCCAGAGATGAAAATGACTGACATGTTTCCTTAGAAGTCCAAGCGATCAGTCAACTCCCCAGACGTTAGACTTAAAACCACAGACTTATTCAGACAGCCATTTCTGATTAGTGACGTTCTTCTTAATAAGAAAAATGCTGCCCAGATATAAGATTCCAGACCTTGACTCACTGCAGTACCTGCCAGCACCCAAGAGAGATAGAACCTAAGAATCAAATGATGACTAAATGTATTCTCTCCCTATCTAGATCATTTGGAAGGGGCATCAGTCTACTTCTAGCAGCTTTAACAGCTATCAAGGTACCTAAAGATGGATGCGTAGCTCTTCACTCTGGAGACCAGTCTTGAAGGGCAAAGGGAAACGAGAGGCTGCTCTTGTGGGCCCACACGGAGATTCTAATTAACTTTGATTAGGACATTTTTTTTGTTGTTTTGGTTTTTGTTGTTGTTGTTGTTTTTCTGAGACAGGGTTTCTCTGTGTAGCCTTGACTGTCCTAGACTCACAACAATCCACCTGCCCCTGCCTCCCAAGTGCTGGGATTAAAGGCGTGTGCCACCACCACCGGGCTGAATTAGAACATTTTAAAGATACCCTCTGTCCTGGCTTCTCCTGGTTCCCTGCATAAGGCTTGGAAATAATAATAATAGTAATAATAATAATGATGATGATTGATAATGATAATTATTATTATAAAATTATACATAATATAATGTTTATTGTTATTACGATTACTATTATTATTATTATTTTTTTTTTTTTTTATAGTTTTTTGAGACAGGGTTTCCCTGTGTAGCCTTGGCTGTCCTGGACTCGCTTTGTAGACCAGGCTGGCCTCGAACTCACAGCGATCCACCTGCCTCTGCCTCCCGAGTGCTGGGATTACGATTACTATTATTATAGGAGCCTTTACTTTTCCCCCACATCTCTTTCTAAATACCAGTCAAGGACTTTCTTTCCTTCCCAACTTGTCTGTTACCAATGGAACTACCTCTTTTATATAGCCCCTCTGGTGGGGTTCACTAACTGCCACACCCAACACCCTCTATGTCTGCTGGAGGAAGGCAGATCTGTAGTCCTCATCCCAATTTCATAGCTGCCTTAAGTGCCGAAGCAGGGAAGATGTAACCAAGACAAACGTAGCACAGGCAGTCTAGGATACAAAAACCCCCAAAGAAACATAACCTGTTTCTCTCTTGGCTAAAAGCCAGCAGTGTAATGGGAGGATACAAGGGATGGGATAACCACTGAGATGTAATATGCATAAATTAATAAAATTAAATTAAAAAAAGAAGCCAGCGGTGTTCTTGGGCAGCCTTACCCTTGCCAGAGTCTAGACATGCTAGAAGTGTTTTATGAGTTCTGATCTCTCATCTGGTTCCTAGTGTTACCTTTTGGGAGGAGGAATGTAAAAGTGTCAGAAAAGGCCTGGTAAGTGAAAAATGCCTGGCCACAAGAACGGCATCTAAGGCCTCTGTGGGTCCAGTCAATCGCCTGGCTAAAGGTTCACCCCTAGCAAGATGGACTCACCTCGAGCTATGCTAAAAAGACAAAGGCAATGACTGATCTTTCTAGAGGCTTTGCTGGGGATTGCAGAGAGGGCTCAGCCCCTGAGTTCAATTCCCAGCACTCACATGGGGGCTCACAAATGACTGTCATAGCATCTGGTCCCCGCTTCTGGTGTGCAGGCCTGCATGCAGACAAAGCAACCATATATGTAAAATACAAGAACTGGGCATGGTAGCGCACGCCTTTAATCCCAGCACTCGGAAGGCAGAGACAGGCAGATCGTTGTGAGTTCGAGGCCAGTCTGGTCTACAAAGCGAGTCCAGGATGGCCAAGGCTGCACAGAGAAACCCCGTCTTGAAAAACTAAAAAAAAAAAAAAAAAAAAAAGTAAAATACATACATCCTTAGAAGCTTGTCCAGAGTCTCATTGGAATTGCCCTCACTAAATAATCCCTAGTCACTTATCAACAATTTACTGTTTAGAGACTTCAGAAAGTTAGCATATGCAGGCTGAATTTTGAGGGAAATTTTAAATGTATTAATAAAGAGGAAGGGAAGTACGAGGCACGTTTTTTTTTTTCCTATCAAAGTTGGCTAATTGACAAAGGGCCAGTATTTCATAAGCCTCCCTGCCTTGAGAAACGCTGGCTAGCATCAGTCTGCCCAAACTTTGACCATTCCTAAGACCTGACTCTTCATGACACCCTTCTGCTGTGGGTGGATTCTGATTCACCAACCGTGTCAGATTGTGAGTAAAGCGGAGCTGAGACACAGACACCAGCTGCGTCAGAATAAAAAGCAAGTGAACTTCCTTCCAATGTGTGCTTGCTTGCCTGGGTCGCGTCATAGCATACCCTATTTTCAAAATAAAAGTACTTTCACTTCGCTCACGTATTTCTTTGAATGGGACTAAGAATAGTACTTATCACAGGGCGCGGTGTTTAATCCCAGCACTCAGGAGGCAGAGGCAGGCAGATCTCTGTGAGTTCAAGGCCAGCCTGGGCTCTTGTTACTGGTCTGGGGGGGGGGGGGGACAATAAATAAACAAATAAAATATATGAACACTACCAATGTCCTAATCTTGCTACCCGGTAGTCATGTAAAACTCTTTTACATTTCCTCAACTTGTCACTTTAGGGAAAGAAACACTTTCTTGTACCCCACCCACCCATGTATTCAGTAATTAAGACTATGAATTAGGGGCTGGAGAGAGATGGCTCAATCTCCTGCAACCACATGGTGGCTCACAACCATCTATAATGAGATCTGGTGCCCTCTTCTGGTGTGCATGTGTACTTGCAGACAGAACACTGTATACTTTATAAATAAATAAATCTTTAAAAAAAAAAAAAGACTATGGATTAGGTTTACAGAGTAATGAAGAGAAGAAATGATGATGCCCAGGTTCATGACTATGTGGGGAAGATCACAGGTACAAGAAGTAAATATTCCAAACGGTGTGAGGTCTAGAAACTTCTCTACTTTCTTCACAGCGGATGGGGGAGGGGATGTAGGCAAGTGGGGGACAGGAAAGATGAACAGGAGAACAGGTCTGAGCAGCGTGGCCCTCCAGACTTCCACAGAGTGAGCTACTTCCCCGGTCGATGACAGGCTTGGTTCCCGGCAGCTGTTCACTGTTTTAGTTTTGCAAGGTTAGGTTTTGGGTAGTTAAGGACATTTCAGAGAAAGCTCCTCCCTGCATTTCCTGTATCCTGGGAGCTCTTTGTCCATCCCTCCCTCGTGTTCTTGAAGACATTAACTTGGAAAATCATTGAGAAAAAGAGAACAGGGGAGCTCGGGTAGAAGAGGAAAGTCTACCATCAAATAAAAGCTCCCTCCCTGTACAGAGACAGTAAAGGAAGTGTGTCGGGGCGGGGGACGGGGGGGGGGGGCAGCTGGAGGGAAGGGCGGTGTAGATGAAATAACCAGGTGAAAGGTCAGGGGAGCTTCAGGGGAGGTGCAGAGAAAGCACTATTATTCTGTTCAGGTAGAACTACGAAATGTTTGATATTTTTTTTATTCACCAAACTTCACGGCTTTTGCTTTATTCTGCAAGAGTGGCAGGAAGGAGGTCTACGAGCGAGTAATTCCAACTGCCTTAGGGTCACTCCAGCTCCATGGCCCAAGCAATTTGGGGAGGAAAGGGTTTACTTGGCCTACAGTTCCACATTGCTGTCCATCACTGAAGGAAGTCAGGACAGGAACTCAAACACGACAGGAACCCGGAGGTAGGAGCTGATGCAGAGGCCACTGAGAAGTGCTGCTTTAACACGTGCTCTTCCTGGCTAGCTCAGCCTGCTTGCCTACGGACTCAGAACCATCAGCCCAGTGATGGTGCGACCACAATGGACTGGGCCCTTCCCCCATCAATCACCAATTAAGAAAATGCCCTACAGGCTTGCCTACAGCCCTGAATTTATGGAAGCATTTTCTTGACTGAGGTTCTCTCCTCTCAGATGACACTAGGTTGTGTCAAGTTGACATAAAGCACACCAACTGAACCCAAGATCTAACCACAAAATATTTATTTAGTTGTGCACTTACACATTCTATCAAATACCAGTTTTCTCCTAACAGAGTAAGTGAAGGTGACCACCCAAAAATAAACGCGATGTGATGATGAGGCTTGGACCCCAATTTGGAGGCAGAAGCCAGAGGATTGAGGCCATAGCCTAGCATGGCTTCCATAGTGAGACTCTGTCTTTTATTTATTTATTTTTAAGTAAATTGATAAAACTAGTTGCAAAGTAATAAACTAAGAAGAGAGTCCACCAACACAGACATCCTTTGCACGTTTACTCAGCACGGTTAGAATGTGTCCTTACAGACTCCAATGTCATTTTACAGGGGACTCGTAGGCTGTGTGTGATATCAGTGGAGCCAACCAACTGCTCATTAAAATATTCCAGGAAGAAAAAACAAACAAACAACAACAACAACAACAACAACAACAACAAACAGGAAACCCTTCAAATCAAAATATATGCATGCCTGAGCGCTGTGTAGAATCCACACGACTCCAGGGGTAGCTGAAGAGCTGATGACTTGAGATTGTTAGAATCTGGAAGTAGATGCGCTTTGCTTTTACATTGCTTTTTGTTTGCTTATTTCTGTTTTGTTTTGTTTTGAACTCTACTTGAGGATGGCGGTGAGCTCTGTTTCAGGATGGCGTTGAACAACTCTTGGCTCTCTCTCTCTTGCCTCCACCTCCCAAGGATTCCTTCCTCTCCATCCTGCCTAATCTGACTTTGCAAACTTACACCATTTTTCCAGTCTTAAGCCAACTTCGTCCGTTCACACAAGCTTTCTTTAAAGCTTGCCGGCTGTGAATCCTTTCTGACTCTGATTCTCACCCTCCAAACAACAGGGAATGTCCCTTCCTCCTTTGCAGGACAAGGTCCTCCTGAGTTCTGCCAGTGTTCACACGGAGGAATCATTGAGTTACCTGCCTGTTTTCAGCTCCCCAAGTCTACATTTTAGAAGTTTTTGTGAATTTTTCTTTCAAATCGGGAACTTTTTTTGTTATACTGAATCTCTGTTATCTCTATTGAGAAGCCCCCCCCCCCCCTCACCCCCCAGCCATAACGGGTCACATTTCAGTTTGACTGTTACGTATTTACCCCTCCCTGCCGCTTGGCCGCGTGGCCTAATGGATAAGGCGTCTGATTCCGGATCAGAAGATTGAGGGTTCGAGTCCCTTCGTGGTCGCTGTTTTTTTAAATCACCCCACCCCCACCCCATTTCATTGTTCTATTCTCATATTCGGGGAATTTGAAAGACATTTTCCCTCCTGTCATTCCCGTATCATTTTGTATCTTGTCCTGGCTGCTGGCTCCTGCCTAGAGATGGAACTGTGTACCTAGGGTGTTTACTGTTTACAAGCACTTTACAAAGAAAAAGGCAAAATTAGCTCAGGGTTTTCTAAACAAGGACACAAATCGTTGTGCTAACATAGAAGGGAGTGATCTCACCTGGTCTCAGGTCTAGACAAAGAACTACAGCCAACTAAGGAAGGGTGAGGGCAGGAAAAGTAGTCTTCCTCAGGGAAGAGACCCCTGTTGGTTATCCAGTGTCAAGTGGTCAGCCCTGAAAAATGTGCATGAAAGTAACATTATATGGGCTGAGCAACTTGTTAATTTATATATTTAGAAGTGTGTGTGTGTAACTACTAAAGAAAATGAGGCTATGAGTTTGCTCAGGGTGGGTGGGGTGAGGAAAGAGAAGGCAAAATAGATATAATTATATTTTAATTTAAACTAGGCCAGGTTCTCAAGGAATTCCTTTCTCATGACCACAGCAATAAAACCAATCAAGACTGAGATGTTGGTGAGGGAATGGCCGATTAAAATGTTTTCAGTCTTCTGGAAGAGGTCAGCAAAAGGCTAAGAAGGAGCTCAGGTGGCTCGGAGGGCCCAGGTTTGATTCTCAGATAGCTCAGACTATCCTGGAACTCACTAAGTAGGACAAGCTGGCCTTGAACTCAAACTCATAGACGTCTCCTTGCTTCTGCCTCCCAAGGGCTGAGATTAAAGGCATGTGCCAAACTCATACATACTTTTATTTTTTTGTAAACAGGGTCTCATTCTGTAGCCCAAACGGGCAATCCTGCCTCAGCCCCACCCCAAGTTCTGGGACTACATGCATGAGCGAACATGTCTGGTTTACCTCGTGTAATGTTTAAATGAATTTAAACATTCTATCTCTTCCATCATTGGTCATTTATGATGAAAACATTCAAATTCTTTATTCACCGTGTATAGCTATCACAGACGTGAGGACAAATCATGGAGGCTTTGCTTGACAAAGTTCCAAAGATCTGATCACTATGCCTGATCCAAATGCCTGATCACTAATTCTCCTAAATATTATGTATTGTTCAGGTATAATTTTGTCTAGAAATCTCCCTTTTTCTCCTAAAACTGTCTTTTTCTCTTTGTTTCTGAGCCCTAATGAAATTTTCAGTGGAAAACTTTTTCCCACAGAGAATGTTGAAAGAAGGCATCTGGTCAAAGGCTTGAGACAATGATAGTTTTTTTTTGAAGTGACTGTGAACACCCAAGCAGAAACTGCATGAAAGAACATTAGGACCCTGACATAATAGTACCTGGCTAGTTACTGTTAGCTGTAGAAAAGTTTCATTAGAATCTGCTTTGAGAGCAATAGAAGGTGGGCTTGGAACATCATACTTTATAGATATTTTATAATAGAAGACCCCTTGGCAGATAGCCTAGGCTTGGCTAGCACACCTGTTGGCTTGGGACTGGGAGTAAGTCAAGTTTTTTTTTCTTTATTAGAAAACATTTAGCTCAAGCTATGTTACTATGACAATCATGTAAACACAATGGCTTTAGCCCAGGGAAATTTATGATTAAACTTTCCAGAGTATTGTTTAAGAAATAATAATCAGGTTATGCTGACCATTGCTTGGAAATTGATTTTTGCTGTATGCTTTTTGCAGGGTATACAGAACTGTTTGTGTTTCCTTTTTAGACTGTTGTCTTGCTTTATTGATTTTTGAATGCCCTATTGATTGTAAAAGATGAGAAACATCATGAGGTAATCTGTAATGAAAAAAATTGAACTTCACTTTAGATAAAATACTGGAGTTGTCCCAAGGAGTGACAGACAGAGAGCAAGTGAGATGGAGACAGAGACCGACAGACAGTAAGCATGTGTGAGAGAGACAGAAAAATAAAGTTCTTCTGGGCTTTAAGACCGTTTTGTACCACAGATAACCTGGATCGCCAGTATTTTTTTTTCCTTCATTCCTCAACTTCTCCTCAACAGCTGGCTTCTACGGCCAGTTGTTCCTCAAAGGTTGGTTTCCCTTAACCAGCTGCTCACCTCTTGCTCAATTCTCCCTACTGGGGACCCACCAAGACTTTCTCTTCTCTCTTCCTCACTGTTCCTGGAGCTGGTCTGTAGGACCTATAGTAAACAGAATGCCAGAGCACTTCACTCCTGTCTAACAGAATTTAGTGCTTATTGATTGACCAGTGTCTTCCGATCCTTGTATCTTCTAGTCTTTTCTCAGACTCAATAACCACCGTTCTGTTGCCAACTGCCATGAGTTCAGTATTTTATATTCAACATATGAGTGGAAGCATGTGGTATTTATCTCTCTGTGTCTGCCTTATTTCACTTAATATAGTGGTATTGACTAAGGACGCAGCTTGTCTACGATATTGCACGGTCTTGAGGTTTTGTGCCAGCGCTGCAAGAAGAGGAGGGAGGAGGGGGAGGGGGAGAACGGGTCTTATCCTAACAGTGTCCTTGAAAACGACAAACACCAAAGCCTTTTTATGACTGAACAGTATTCCATGGCATCTATGTATCACATTTTTTTTTCATTCATTCATCATTTGGTGCTTCCATTAATTAACTGTAGTCAAGTGCTGCAGTCTCTTGAACATACTGACTTCGTTTCCTTTAGCAGTATACCCAGTTAGAGGATTGCTACATTTAATTTTAGTTTAATGGAGTTTTTGAAATGGGTCTCGCTGTGTTGCCCAAGATGATCTCAAACTCCAGAGGTCATGTGATTCTCCTGACCCAGCCCCCTGAGCAGCTGGACCACAAGTCAAGGCACACACACACACACACACACACACACACACACACACACACATACTTTTTTTTTTTTTTTTTGAGGGAGCCTCCACACTCTTCTCCATAATGCTCATTTGCATTCTCATCAACAGGATGGCTCTCCTCTCCCTGGGCCCTCACCAGCACTTGTCATTTTGGCCATAGACATTATTACTGAGATGAGGCGATATTTTATTGTGAATGTTGTTCTTGATTTTTAAACAGGGTTTTTGTTTGTTTGTTTTGTTTTGTTTTTTGTTTTCTTTTTTTGTTTTTGTTTTTTTGAGACAGGGTTTCTCTGTGTAGCCTTGGCTGTCCTGGACTCACTTCATAGACCAGGCTGGCCTCAAACTCACAGTGATCTGCCTGCCTCTGCCTCCCGGGTGCTGGGATTAAAGGTGAGCGCCACCACTGCCTGGCTCAGGATTTGGTTTTGAAACTCTGGCTGGCCTGAACATCCTGACTCAGTCCCTTCGGTGCTGGGGTTACATGATGCATGCCGTCACACTCTCTTCATTGTGATTTTGACTTGTATTTCCTTGATGGCTAGTAATGTTAAATGTTTTTTTCATTCATCTCTGGTTAAGTACAAATCTAAATAGGCTTAATATCCATATGCATAAAATTATAGAACTCCAGTGGAGAAGATCTTTCTAGATTCATGAACAGTAGCAGTCAGTGTTATTAAGCCTGGCATTGTGGTGCACGCCTGGAATTCCAGCACTCAGCACCCAGCTTCCATGGCCCCGGAAGAGGAGAACACTGCTGCAGACCTGCTTCCCTGTAACCTGCATACCTGACGTCCCCACCGGGATAAGTTGGTAAATGCCTTAATTTCTTACTTTCTATGTTGTATAACTAGCAGTTTCAACATTTTGCATAACCTGAATCCACTGCTCCAGAACAAATTATCTCTTATTCTCTTTAAAGTGAGGGACATTTTTTTTTTCCTCTAACGACAGAGAATTAGAATTACTTTGTATGCCCTGGCTAACAAACAACCCGAGACTGTAAATTGTTAGTAAATAAATTCTGACATAATGGAAAAACACAAATGGGTTTGTGTTGCTGATATAGTGTGCTTATAGCAAGGAGTGTTCTCTTAGAAAACTCATTTTTTTCTTTCTTTCCTCTCTCTCCCTCCCTCCTTCCCTCCCTCCCTTCTTCCCTTTCCTAAGTAACACTGGGGAGTTGTAGCATTGGGGAAAAAAAGCATTGTGAAAGCTTTTCAGAAAGTAATCAGGTCTTATTCTAGGACTATGAGTTTGCAAGAAATATAGAATAAATCCAGACATATAAGATAGGCATTAGTAAAGGAGCACGCTAGAGAACTTGAAAACCTTTCTTTTATGTAATCTGTTCCATTTTCTAGAGTTTTGTGGAGACAAAGTATGCAGACAACACAGGGTGATTAGGGTTGGAAGGGATAGGGTGAGGCAGGGAAAGACAGAATGAAGGAAGGAAGAAGCAAGCTTTTCCAGGGGAAATGGAATGAATTTTTAAAATTAATTTATTCTTATTACATCTCAATGGTTATCCCATCCCTTGTATCCTCCCATTCCTCCCTCCCTCCCATTTTCCCCTTACTCCCCTCCCCTATGACTCTGCCTGAGGGGGACCTCCTCCCCCTTTATATGCTCATAGGGTATCAAGTCTCTTCCTGGTAGCCTGAGTGTTTTATAGCAGCGACAAAATAGCCTGATAGATTTACACTATCTCTTTCGTGAGGAAAACGAAACAAAACGTATGCTCAACTTATGATCCAAAAATATCGAGTGAACCTGTATCAGAGAATATGTACTGTGGGACTTCATGTGTGTTGAAAGCAAGCCAAAACAACAAGAAACCCCGCCAAGCAGCCGATTACATAGAGAACGCTGCAGCCCTGGGTGTGCTGGTCCTTGAGCGCGCAGTTTGGCCTAAGGCGATGAAACTGCCCGCAAGGAGGCGCTGTGGAGGCGGCAATGCTGCGGGATCGGCGCGTGACCCGCCGCGGCGGGTAGGCGACCTCCGGGGACCGGACCTCCAGGACCCGCCGCCGCTCAGTTTTCCTCTTGGTCCGCAGTCGCCTCCGCAGGCCGGGAACAGGACAGGGCGAATCACAGCCGTGCTTCCGCTTCTATCGTCAGTGTCGGCTGCCTCTATTAGAAAGTTAAAAAACAACAAAACAAAACAAAAACCACACACACAAAAAAACCAAGGTTCGGTATTTCTTAA
Source organism: Acomys russatus (assembly GCF_903995435.1). Classification (NCBI taxonomy): domain Eukaryota; kingdom Metazoa; phylum Chordata; class Mammalia; order Rodentia; family Muridae; genus Acomys; species Acomys russatus. Next base: position 7,337,485 of record NC_067139.1, on the reverse strand, counting down.
TCATGTGCTCAAAATCTGTGCGTAGATTTTAAAACTAAATGAAGTGGGAAGAAAAAAATTCCTGTGTCAGAAGTGGGATTCGAACCCACGCCTCCATACGGAGACCAGAACCCCCAACCAGGGAAGCTGCGCTTGAGTCTGGCGCCTTAGACCACTCGGCCATCCTGACACACGATGGCGAGCTGGAGAGTTTTTGCTGATATAGAGATTGCCCTGGCTTCCTGGATGACGTAGCATTGTCGAGGTTTGTTGGTAACGACTAAAAAAGATGGCCACCTGTGGAATTAAAATGGAAGAATATTTTGCCGAGGAAAAAGAAGTGGGGAAAAATTCATGCATAAAACTGGATGCAAATGTTTTGAGGACACAGCTTATGTGTTCCCCGTCTGTCACGTTCGCCAAGATTTTTGAGGAAGGAAGGAAAACCGGGTCATCTCCGCCGCTGGTGTTGCTTTCGGCCCTCAGAAATGCACTCCTGAGGCCGCGGACTCTGTACTGAAGTGACATTTGATGGCCAAATGCCACTCCGAGCAGCGCAGCGAACGTTCAGTGTTTGAACTGCAGTGTATCTGGGGCTAAATTCAAGAGTAGGAATACAGACTTGCACATTTTAATCAACTTTGTACCGATAGAATTTTATGTTTGTTTTTATCAGTACAAAAAGACTTTTTTCCCCTCTTTCTGCAAAGATTAAGTCTTTTTCTCAGCACGAAGATAATAATTTGAGGTTAGAATGCCTTATCTTAGACTCCCAGACTCTTATTTTCATAATCTATTTTTAATGATTAGAAAAAAAAACACGGTATAGTGAGCAATGAGCCTTTCTCCAGCATGCAAGTTCTGTTGTATTTTCTTTCATAAGCCATTGCTCTTTGGGAAGGAAGTTATATAGGAAGTGATACCCAACAAGGCATCATTATAATTAATGGTTGTAATTAAGGCACCTTTTATAAATTGTTTTTTTCCTAATTGCAAAGTCCATACGAATCGCAGAAAATAAACATATCAAAACTGAAAACCGCCCACAGCCTCATCTCTCAGCCATAACTGCTACTAACATTTGCCATAATTACACTAATTTTTCAAAAACAAACAAAACTCCTAACCGGTCATGTGTAGGGCGCACGTTGTCCGTTTGCTTTCCAAAGCAACACAATACACACACATTCTAAGTCAGTGGTTCTCAACCCGTAAGCTGTGATCCCTTTGGAAACCCTCTGTCTCCAAAAAAACTTACATTATGGTTCATAACAGTATCAAAATTAGTTATGAAGCAACAATGAAATTAGTTTTATGCTTGGGGGTCACAACAGCATGAGGAACTGTGCTAAAGGGTCACAACATTTGCAAGGGTAAGAGTCGCTACTCTTAAGTAGTCAAATACTTTTGCACAAATTTTAGTAACTGAAGGCATGCCTTTGGTTGTCCCCTAAATGGCTCCTATAGGCTCATATGTTTGGACACTTGGTCCTCAGTTGTTTTTCCTGTTTAGGACCAATTAGGTGTGTGGCCTTATTGGAAGAAGTGTGTTACTGGGTTTCAAAAGTCTGTGCTATTCCCAGCCAGCTTGCTCTCTGCCTCCAAATTGCAGACAAAGATATAAACTCTTAGTGATTGCTGTAGTGCCTGCCTGCTGCCACTCTCTTGGCCAGTATTAGAAAATTGCCTTACATTTTTAGAAGGGAGGATCACAAGATCAGAGTTTATTGATTTGTTAATACTGACTAATAATAATAATGATGATGATAATAATAATAATAATAATAATAATTTACTCTAAAGCGGAACAAGAAAGGATGCTAAGATTAAACAAGAAACTTAAACAGATTATTGTTTTCGAAACAAAGAAATCACACAACAAAAAGAAACCGAAACATTTTAAGAAATGAAACTGGATTTTTAAATAGATTTATAAGGTTTAAACACTTATGTTGGATTTGTATACTTTTTCAGTAAATTGCTTTCTAAGCTTTCATTTTAAAAAAATCTTATTGTGTGTACATGTTTTGCCTGCATGCACATGTTGCCACTGGAGGCCACAAAACTGGAAACCACGACGTATAAGCAAAAGACCTGTAAGATTTTTTTTTTAAAGTGCAGACAAAGCGTGTCATCTCTCTTCTTGCTCTAAGCAGTCTTCCCAGGAAGCCTTGGCCAATCTGGAATTACTGCTGGGTCTGGACTTGATTTCTTTGTGTTCTGCAACCAAAGTCCATCATGACTTCAGCAATCATGCCTTGCTATCTAATGACGGTAGGCAACCAAGTCAACAGCAATAGCCTGTGTTGCTTGGGGTGTAAAAAGTCTCCTTATGGGGGCTGGAGAGATGGCTCAGAGCACTGGCTGCTCTTCCAAAGGTCCTGAGTTCAGTTCCCAGCAACCACAGGGTGGCTCACAACATCTATAATGAGATCTGAGGCCCTCTTCTGGCATGCAGGCAGAATACCGTATACATAATAAATGAATCTTAAAACAAACAAACAAAAACAAAAAAACTCATGGGGGAATATCCCACACCTGGCACTGAGATTTTTCACTTAATAACCTATGTCTTTTGGAGGAAGTATGTTCTGCTCATACAGTGTGCCTTGTTCAAACTCCTTTTTAAAAATCATGTTTTAATTAGCTTACAAAGTAATAAGCTTCCATAAGGCTTGTTATAAATTCTTAGATTCTTTTAAACCCATCCCACACTTGCCACTTCCTGTCCTCATCCCCAGCAATCCTACATTAATTTTTTAAAAAGATTTATTTTCCAATTCTGTGTATATATCTCTGTTGAGTGTATGCATGTGTGTATGGGTGCTCATGAAGGCCAGAAGAGGGCTAGAGTTACACGTATCTGTGAACTGATATGGGTACTGGAAGCCAAACTCTGGCCCTTTAAGCCGAGTGTGGTGGTGTACACCTTTAATCCCAGCCCTCAGGAGGCAGAGGCAGGTGGATTGCTGTCAGTTCCAGGCCAGCCTGGCCTACAAAGCAAGTCCAGGACAGCCAAGGCTAACACAGAGAGACCCTGTCCCCCCCCCCCAAAAACAAAACAAAACAAAACAAAAACCAATAAATAAATAAAAACCCCCAAAACCAAACCAACCAACCAAAAACAGCAACAACAAAACCCAAACTCTAACCCTTTGTAAGAGCAGCAAGTGGTCTTAACCACTGAGCCATCTCTCCAGACCCCCAATCCTACATTTTAACAAAAAGCATCTTCTACAAGAAGGGATCTGAAAAGTCTGACAGAAGTGGAAGAAGTGGTAGGAACTTTTTAAAAACACAAACTAACAGGTGACTACACAAGTTAAAAAAAGAAAAGAGCCAGCACACAGTTGTAATCCCTAAGGCAGGAGGATCAGGAATTCTGGATCACAAGCAGCTCAGTGCCAGCTTGTATAGAGTAAAGCTCTGTCTCAGAAAACCAAACCAACCCTAACCAACAGAACCCCAAAGCCTTAGCTCTCCTCCTGTCACATAATGGATGATGGAGACTGAACCCGACTTTCTGCGTGGATAAGCAGGGAGGAACTCAGCGCTGATCAGCCCCGAGACCCACACACCCTTCACAGAGAAGCTGATTTCCCCATATCTTGTCCAGAATTTTTTTCTTTTCTTTCTTTCTTTTGGGTTTTCAAGACAGAGTTTCTCTGTGTAGCCTTGGCTGTCCTGGACTCACTTTGTAGACCAGGCTGGCAGAATTTATTTTTAGGTAATAAAGGAAATCTGAAGTGAAGATTAAGTGAAACTCAAAAATAGAATTCAGCATGGATTAGTAATTGTTGAAGTTGGGAGACGGTGCGGGAGTCTTTTCATTTGCATTGCTTAAACACTTTTACCAAGAGGGTCCTGAGTTCGATTTATAGTACCCGACAGACAGACAGACAGCTTTCCCTCCCTCCTATATTCTCTTCCTGTTTATTGTGAACCTTGAACTGGATTTAGAGAGCACATCTCATAAACACTGTATATGCTATGAAGGAAGAGACAGGAAAGTACCTAACGTGGATGCCCTACTACATTACAAACTTTGAATACAAAATTAACCCCACAGAAGGCAGATCCAAGCAAATTTATACAGAAAAGGAAATGTAACCAAGAGCATGCAATGCTTGGTGTTTTGGTTTTTTTATTTGTTTTTTCAAGACAGGGTTTCTCTGGTTGCTCTGCCTGTTATGTTTGGTTTTGTTAAGTTAGTAAAATCTAGAATCAGTCAGGAAGAAGGTTTCGGTAAGGAATTGTAATGGAGGTAAACATGTTTTTGTTTTGATCCCAAGTGTGGGATGGGGAACAGACTTGTGAGAGAACAGGTGATGTTTATCCACTAGAAGACGTGTGTGTGTGTGTGTGTGTGTGTGTGTGTGTGTGTGTGTGTGTGTGTGTGTGTGTGTGTGTGTGTGCGCGCGTGTGTGCGTGTTGGGGGCGGGGCGGGGCGCGCAGGGCTTGGTTTTTGCTAGCTGAAATGCATGCTGGGGCTTTTTGGGTCTTGGTTTTGTTTGGCTGTTCATCGTTCTACTTCGAGGCGCTCCAGAAAACACTCCCAGGCTCCGGGTTCCAGCTGCTGTTCCAGGGTCCAGCAGCAACCTTGGTTGAATTGCTGGTTTGCTGAAATCTTGCCGACTGCGCCAGGGGAATCACTCCTCTATGCTCAATGGTGAAGTCTTGCTTTGCGTGATTAAGGTTCTAGGTTTGATACAGTATTGGGGTGGAAGGGTACAGGAAGGATCTAAAGGAGAAATGTTGGCCTAGCATTTCTGTGCTATTGTAATGCACACAAAGGGCACCTGCAGTGTTTCATTTACCCTCAATTCTTTAGTTGCACTCACTTCTTATCCCTGACCCTTAATTGGCTTTTTTCAAGGACAGAAATGATGTTATCCTCAAAACTGGCTAATTATGTATCTGAGTCAAAGAGTCATTGTCTTTCATTGAAGAAGAGGAAACACCATCCTTGGCACACTAGGGCCATTTAAGGTTTTGGTCTTTTTTTGTTTGTTTGTTTTTTTAAGATTTTATTTATTATGTATACAGTGCTCGAAGGCCAGAAGAGGGCATTAGATCACATTACAGATGGTTGTGCGCCACCATGTGGTTGCTGGGAATTGAACTCAGGACCTTTGGAAGAACAGCAGAATAGTCAGTGCTCTTAACCTCTGAGCCATCTCTCCAGCCCCCCATTTAAGGTTTTTAATCAGAGGGGAGCTGAGAGGGAGGTAATTCTGTTATACATATCCTTTGGTCTAAATTTGAGACTAATGGTAATAACAAATAACTTTCATTGGTCATTTGACAGTTATTTGTCCTTATTTTCATACTGCCTTTAAATGGTTGGAAACTGTCATTCATATCCTCTGTTCTAAATATATTTAATACAGGGTAGGGGCCATGCGTTTTCCTTTATCCTCTGAGGGTCTCTTACAGGTTTGCTTTACTCTGGGAGGTGAAGTATGGGGTGGGGTTGGGGAAGAACCTAAGAGTTATAGACTCTAATATATTTAACTATATGCTCCAAGGACTAGAAACGTAAAGAATCTTCCTGTTCCTTGAGTCTGCCTTACAGCTTCACACTCTGATTCAGTGGATGAAAAGATGGCTTCTGGCTGGGTTGCAGTGGCTCACGCCTTTAATCCCAGCACTGGGGAAGCAGAGGCAGGTGGATCTCTGTGAGTGTGAGGCCAGCCTGGTGTACAGAGTGAGTTCCAGAACAGCTAGGGCTGAAAAGAAAAGGTTCCTTACCTTTCTGCAGATGAATGAATTCAGAATCAGCTTCAGGTTCACTTAGACTTAAAAAAAAAAAAAATGTGAAGATTTTGCGTGCGGTATGTATGTGCCCACATCTGTGCCTGGCTCCTGTGAAGGTCAGAAAATGGCATCAGATCCAAACGAGGGTCCTCTGCAAGAGCTCTCAGCCACTGCACCACCTCTCCAGGCCAGTTAGAAAGTCATTTATCCCATTCAAAATAGCAGGACTTTTCAAATTAAAATCTTAAATATTCATGAATTTAACACCACAAAAAAAAAAAAAAAAAAATTACTTAACAATATCACCCTTTGGCTGGTTCCTCTGGCCCATCTTCCTACACACTCAAGTAACGTTGATCCTTTGTTCATAAACTTAAGACGATAACATTTTTCACTCAACATTAAATTTCACCTTTAACATTAAAAAAAAATCTTTTTATAAACTATCTATTTGTGCACATGTGTACCTCTCCCCCATCTCTCATATACATGGTGCATGTGTAGAGGTCAGTTTGTCAAGCTTGGCGGCGGGCACATTTACCTACCGAGTCACCTTGCCAGCCTTAAACTTTATATTCAGTATTACTGAGTCTGCATGAGCATGGAGGTGGGCATGTGTGCCAGTGGTGCATGGAGGTCAGAGGACAACTTGGTGGAATCCATTCTCTCCTCTTTCATTGGCTTCCAAATTCTGTGGAGTCTCTTAACTTTGAGTTTCAGGGATTGCATTCAGGTTGCTGGGCTTGCTCAGCCAGTGCCTTTCCCTTGAGCCATCTTGCAGGGCCTAAGTTCACGTCTATATTTTTACACAAATCAGTAATTTTATTGTGTGCAAGACTGCTTCTTTGCTCCAGTCCTGCTTCCAATAAAAATATAGCAAGAAGCTGCAACTACTGTGCGGGGGGGGTGGGGTGGGGTGGGGTGTCTAGTAGGTATAAAGTAGACCCTGAGACCCTGTCTGCCTGGACACTGCCCATTGCTCTGTGTGTGTGGTGGGATACCTTCCTGGATAGATATGGAGTGTCCTCTTTGTGACTGAGATTCTGTCCCATTTTCCAAATGCAGATCTTTTATAGTGGACAGCTATAAGGCAGGTAGACTGACCCAGCAATTGGTGCTTCAAAGTCTCTGTCCCATAGTTCACATGTAGAGTGCGGTAGGTACATACATTTATTATGTGGCAGAAGTTGATGCATGTGGCCGTGTTAAATCTCACTTGAATCCTGGCTCTGCTGCTTCCTAGCTGCACTTTAGCTGAATCGTTATTTGCAACAACATAAGGGCACCTATATACATTCCATGACATTGTGATGGGCACTAAGGGCAACTGTATACACTCCATGAAGTTGGTATGGGCACTAAGCAACTGTGTAGAAAACGTCAGTCAAGCACTGTTGTGTATTATTGTGAACTGAATACATTTGTTGACGCTAACCCAGCTTTGTGGAAGCCACCTGGGTCCCTGGTTGGCTGAACTCTTTTTTTCCCCCTCAACACAGGGTTTCTCTGTGTAGCCTTGGCGGTCCTAGACTCACTTTGTAGACCAGGCTGGCCTTGAACTCTCAGTGATCTGCCTGCCTCTGCCTCCCTAGTGCTGGGATTAAAGGTGTGCGCCACCATGCCTGGCACTGAACTATTTCTTAAAACCTAAGAAATGAAGAGTTGGGACATTATTCATTCATTAGGACACATCTACCATCAGCTATGGAAGCACAATGCTAGACCAGGAACAAGTATGTATGAATGTGCATGTAGCTAAAGAATCCAGTATTCTGAGGCCATGTGCAGAAGCAGCTACAACCAGAAAACTTGAGTCTTAGTTTTCTGCCTCGTTCTAGCAGGAAACCTAGTAGAACCATTATATCTAAGGTAAACATGGGAATGAAATAATTGTCTCTTAAAGTACACTGACCTTGAAGAAATCATTGTAGAAAACAGTGATTTTTTTTTTTTTTTTAATTATCTGTAGAGCTGTTTTTCTGGAGGACTTTCTTTGCATGACTTTGGTCACAATACCATCCTGGCACCCCTGGAATGTCTTGCTTTATTAGGTACTGCAAACAGTAAGGACTAAGGATGCATGGGCCTGGTGTTTTCCTTCAGGAAACAGAGATTAGATTAGGGGCTTCTATGAGGAAAACTCTTGTGCCCCCCCAAACTTTCACAAACAATAAATCCACTTTTGTACAGCTGTTGGAACAGTCAGTCCACAGACTAGATCTCCCCCGCAGCCAGCAAGGCCTTAATCCAGCCTTGAGGGAACCTTTCGTCCATTGTCCCTGGCAGCTGAGGGACACTGATAACTTGGTTTCTGCAGTACATGGTGGCATCACCCACAAGCTTGGACTCGTTGTTTTGTGTTGGTGAGCATGTTTGGAGCCCTCCAATCTATTCCACTCAGAGCTGCACTATTTCGTAGACAATTTAAAAACAAGCACTCAGCTGGGCATGTGGCTTCTGCCTGTAATCCCAACACCCAAAGGGGCAAGGTGGGAAGATCACACCAAGTGTGAGACCAGTTTGGTTCTAAAAGATCCTGTCTCAAAAACAAAAACTCATAATAGTAATAAGCAGAGGCATTCACACAGGCCTAGAAACCCTATTCCAGTGACATCAGAGGCCCAGCCAACACAGGACTACAGGCCATGGATGCACCATGTTAGCTTCTGGGCATCGAGAAGTCAGTTATACCTGCAAGGAGGGGATTACAGACCCATATCGGAAAAATCAATAGCCCCCACCTCCACTTTTCACCCAAAACCAGGAAAAAAAAAAAAAAAAAGGCAATAAAAACATAGATATTGACTTTATTTTTAAGCAGTAGTATCGATTGGGACATGGTTCAGGAATGGAGTGGTGTTGAGGGAGATTCTGAGTGCTTGTTATGACATCTCAGTTTCTTCAAAAACACAAACTTGTTTCTTGGGAAGTGTTTCTGTACTGGATAGGAGTTTACTTGAGATTATTTGTTACAACTGGTTGTTTATATGCCTTTACGGAAAAAAATGTGCTTTTTTTTTCCCTCAATGTGGCATACCCCGTGGTCATACTCCTTTACTCAGGTGATTTGTCTTAACCCTCAGAGTGCAAATTGAATAAAGTTGCTACTGTGTGAGACATTAGTTCACCTCATTTTTAGGCTCCATTCCCCCAGTTCCAAGTCCCAACTAGAGTAGTAAACACAGCAAGGCATGGACCTAAAAGAAAGCAGGGCTTGTTCAAAATGATCCTAGCAAGGCTGTGGGACGGAGCTGCCCCTAAGGCCACATGTAAGGAAACACATTGCATCTCCACCCCAAAGGGAAGCAATCAAGCCCCGGAGTACTGCCTCAACGCTTCCAGAAAATTGAGTATGATGGCCACCAGCTCACCAACACTCCAGGGCATTCTTAGATGACATGCACCCAGCACCAGGATAGACCTTCCAACAGAAGGGAGGGAGCAAAAAGCCATTGGACAGTCACTGAGGCAGAGAGACACTGGTTTCAACTTTTAAGTCCTGTCACTACAGAGGCAGGACCATTCCTAACCATTAGTGTAAAATATTGTAACCCAAACTAGGCCGCATTAATGGGGTTAGTAAAACAAGTCAAAATCAGGGTAGAGGTACTGTTCCATGAAAGAAGTGAGGAGTCGCTCCAACAGTCTGCGGCTCCCGCATGTAGTCTCAGAAGTCAGAAACGACAAGTGTCTTAATTTGTTCGCTATTGCTATGATAAAACACTGACCGCCAGCACCCCGGGAGGAAAGACTTTATTCTATCACTGAGTCATGTGAGCGCAGGAGCTCAGGGAATGAAGGAGAACCACTGTTTATTGGACTGCTGTTTTCAGCAGCCCACACCACCTGCCCTCGGTGCCGGTGTCAGCGAGCTGGTCCTTCCCCACACCCAACACTAAGCAAGAAAACGCCCTCATCACATTTGCCTGAAGGCCAGTCTGATGGAGGCAGCTCCTCAGTTGAGGTGCCTTCTTTCCTGATGATTTTAGCTTGTGTCGAGATGGCAAAAAGTTAAGTCAGCCGCCCAAATGCCCCTCTTGTCAATAGAACACGCAAACATATCATTATCAAACCATTATATTTCCTTTTTTGTTTGTCCACAGATCTGATGATATCATAATACAAAACACAGTATGGAAGTCCCACAACTTGGCTGGAGATGTGCCAGGGGTTAAGAGCATACACAATCCTTCAAAGGTCACATCAGGCAGTTCACAACCACCTGCAACTTTTAACAGCAGGTTAACCCCTGGCTTCTGATGGCACCTGCACTCATGCACAAACACATACATGCATACACACTTAAAAATAACAATAAACATTTTTTAAAAATTTTAGTCTTAAAAAAATGCAAACTCTTTAAAACTTCAAAATTTCTTTAAAATGCCCAAAATCTCATTAAGTGGATTCCTGTAAGACAAAAAGAACCAAGTTACATACTTTCTTACTCCAACAGAGTAGAACCAGGGGATGATCACAAACAGATCTAAGGAAAACCAAACTCAGATAGTGTAAATAACTGAACGCTCAACATCTGGGACTCATGATTTTCTGGGCTTCAAAGGGCTTACATAGCCCCACCTCTCCAGATGACAAACTTGTCTGCTTAGGCCAGCTTCACTCCACATCTGCTGCTGTACTTGGTGGTCCTCCTACAGTCCTGCCGTCTGCAGTTTGCCAGGGTCCCCACTGCACGTTCACCAAGCTTCTCTTGGGCTCTCTTCAGGGACTATGGCCCTGCCACAGGATGCCACACCTCAGCTTCTCTCCAGGACCCCTTTAATCCTGTTCATGCAGCCAAACCAAACCACATGGGAGATGCTTACACATTACCAAGTTTTGTCACCAGCTTGAGATGCAGTCTTGGCTCACTCTGGTCCACTGTTTTTGGTGTGTGACCCTGAAGAAGTATTTGGCAGGAGATGTCACCTCACCAGGTCAGGCCTTTTGTTAATCAGCTGACTCTTCAGCTCCAGGTAAGCAGTGTGGACTGTCCCAGTGTGTCCAGGTAAGCAGTGTGGGCTGTCCCAGTGTGTCCAGGTAAGCAGTGTGGGCTGTCCCAGTGTGTCCAGGTAAGCAGTGTGGACTGTCCAGTAAAGCAAAGGCTTCACCTCATTGGTGCTGGTCTCTCCTTATTCACAGCCAATTCTTCGGACCCAGCCATGCAGAAACCACACATTCTTAATTCTTATTACACAAGTGACCCCAAGTCTTTGCTTTCCTCTGAACTTCACAAGTCAGCTCTCTATCATCTGCATTTCCCCCAACACTTATTTTCCAAGCTCCCTTTAAACAGCCCTTTAAAAGTTTAATATTCAATGGTTTTTCCAAACCAAAGTTCCAAATACTTCCCAAAACAAGGCCAGGTCTATTGTTGCAATGGCTCACAAATCTAGTACCAATTTCTTACTTAGCATCTCTGTTGCTATGATAAACACCGACCAAAAGCACCTTGGGAAGAAAAGGGTTTACTTGGCTTACACTTCCATATTGTGTGTGATCCACATTGAGAAGCCAGGGTAGGAACCTGGAAAGTAGTTCTCCAAATCCAAATCCTATCCATATTCTTCATCTACTTCAGTCATGTATAAAACCAAAAAACAAACAAACAACAACAACAAAAGTGTGAAACATAGGAAGAGGAATCTGGTTTTTATTTCTGGGAAATAGCAACACTTCTTGTTACATCTCACAATGTGCAAGGGAAGGGAAAGTGTAGTAGAGACCACGGACATCTCGTCTCTCAGTGTTAAGGGCATGGAACGTGGTGAGGACACCCAGCTTTGATGGACAGGGACGGACAAGACAGCACAATCTCTTGTGCCTGGGGGAGGATTACAGCACTTGTGGTCTAAGTTCACTTCCTCAAGGAGAGGTCTCCATCGAGTGACCTTGATTCCCAACATGGCCAGAAAAACCATCAATCCCACTCATAGGGCAGATGACCAAAGGCGCTGCACTCTTCCCTCCCGAGTAGCTTAGGCTGAAGTAGGGCCGGACTGGCCCACAGAAGGTAGCATGAGAGAAAGTAAAGGTGTGACATCTTTCTGTCACATTGTAGAAGGAGACCTCACCAGCATCATAGTCCAAGAAAATCCCTACCCGCTGGAGAGGGGTCCGCAGAGGGAGCGCAGTCATGGGGGAGGTAAGAGCCCAATATTCTTTGCCATACCACAGTGACACTGCCCAGAATCCATTCTGGGGCGCTGAGGTCACCCCACCTTTTCTGCACACCGAGTCTTCACAGACACCTATGGTCCACTTGGCTTTATCTCCCACCTCTACCTCCCAGTAATGTCTCCCAGCGATGAAGCACGGAGAGCCCAAGACACAGGGAAACAGATTGAACCGCTCAGGGTTGTCTGGCAGGTCCTGCTGCAGGTAACTGTACCGTACTTGCCGAAGATTATCGGAAAGAATCAGACTGGGGTAGGCTGTGTCTGGGTCCAGGGTCACATCAACTGCAGAAAAAAAGAGGGGAGGGTCAGATGAAAGCCAGAAGAGCCCACTCAAGACCTCCTGGCATTTCACCCACTTCCCCAGAACACAGTAAGAGATGCCCACAATAAGAGGCTGTACTCATTTTATGATCAAACATAGTCAGTATATATTTTAAAAATTACATTGGAACCAGGCATGGTGGCACATTCAGGAGACTGAGACAGGAAGCAGGAGACTGAGACAGGAAGCAGGAGCATCTTCAGTAGTTTAAGACCAGCGTAGGCCACATGGCCAGTTATACATGAAGACCCTGTCACAAAATCTAAAAATTTAATCTCCATCATAGACTACATTTAAGACTTCCTTCCTTCTTCCCATGACAAGGTTTCTTTGTGTATCCCTGCCTGTCCTGCATCTTGCTCTGTAGATCAAGCTGGCCTCGAACTCAGCAATCTGTCTGCCTCTGCCTCATGAGTGCTGGGGCTAAAGACCTGCGTCACCACCACCTAGCTAAGGTTAATTGCTGAATTTGAAAATTTTGGTGGTAAATAGCTTCAGATAAAGTGACAGACAGCAAGGTCTGTCACTGCAGCATACAATCAACATAGACTAATGCTGGAAACACGAACAGTCATATCACAACACAGAAAGGCTCTCAGTCACATAAATTCAGAAGCTGCTATTTTAATAAATTTACTAAAAAGAAACCAAAATCTTTTTGGCTTACAGATATTCCGGAGACTGAGAATCTGTTCAACTTGCCCCCTTTCAAGCCCTTTTACTTCTATGATTTTGTCTTGCACACCCACACCCTATTCATGTGTCCCCTGCTCTTTACTGAGATTGAATCTATGCAGACTGACTAAAAATGGCCTTCAACTCCTGATTCCCTCCCTTGGCTTCCCAACTGCTGGGTATAGGTTTATGCCATCACATGTGGCCTAGTTTTTCTTTTCTCCCCACAGCCTTTTTCTGAGACAAGGTCTCTATCTACATAGCCCCAAATGTCCTGACTCACTCTGGACCAGGGTGACCTCAAATTCACAGAGTCTCTGCCACTCAACTGCTGGGATTAAGTGTGTGCACCACTTCGCTCAGCTGCCTAGTTTCCCTTACATTGCTCATCCCATTACTCTTTGGCCTTTGAGCTAACACCCTGGACAATTCTTCTCCTGTGGTTTGGTTTGCAGCCTCACACTGCCGTTCCAGCCTCGATGCACCTGTGTCTCCTCTCATCCTGCTCAAGTACCAGCTCTCAGAGGAAAAGCAAACCCAGTCAGGTCAAGGCTCGCATCATGACAGGGGCAGGAGAGGTATGTGCTACCACAGCCCAGCTAAGAGCATGTTTTTCTGGGAAGACTGGGCTTGCATCTGTATTTTAGGTTGGAAAATCCTTTGAGTACTCACAGCTCAGTGGGCTGTTCTGAGTAAGTTTGGAAGGCAAGAGTGTCGACAGAAATGCAGACGATGGAGGCCTGGCTTGTGAAGTTGCAGGAGGAAGCAAAAACTCTGTGTGATATTTTTGTGTTAAGAATCAGTGGTGTCGCTGGGCAGTGGTGGGGCATGCCTTTAACCCCAGCACTTGGGAGGCAGAAGCAGGTGGATCTTTGTGAGTTCGAGGCCAGCCTGGTCTACAAAGAGAATCCAGGACAGTCAAGGCTACAGAGAGAAACCCTGTCTCAAAAAAACCTAAAAAAAAAAAAAAAAAAAATTCAGTGGTGGCACTAGGCGTGGTGCCATACAGCTTTAATCCCAGTGCTTGGGAGGCTGATTTCTGTGAGTGAAACACTGTCTCAAAACACCAACCCAAAAACCACAAAACAAAAAACAAAAGGAAAGAAAAAAAGAACTAGTGGCCAGCTGGAGCTGAAGACAGCTGTGATTAACTAGAGACCAGTACCACTGGAATAAAACCTTTCCTTTGCGCCAGGCATGATGGTACACACCTTTAATCCCAGCACTTGGGAGGCAGAGGCAGGCGGATGGCTGTGAGTTCAAGGCCAGCCTGGTCTACAAAGTGAGTCCAGGACAGCCAAGGTGACACAGAGAAAGCCTGTCTACCAACCAAACCTTCCCTTTGCTAGGACAGACATCCCTTTTCTCCCTACCAATTCAGTATAGTACTTAAAGTCTTGGCTAGAGGACTAGGACAGCTATGGAAGAATGAGGGGTACAAACAGGTAAGGAAGAGCTCATCACGTCCTTACTTGAAATGACATATACAGAGAAGAGCCTGAAGACCACCAGGAAATGGCCACAGCTCATAAACACATCCAGCAACAGAGAAGAATATAACATTAACACAAAACAAGCGGTTTTTGTTTGGTTGTTTTGTTTTTTTCAAGACAGGGTTTCTCTGTATAGCCTCGGCTGTCCTGGACTCACTCTGTAGACCAGGCTGGCCTTGAACTCACAGTGATCTGCCTGCCTCCGCCCCCTAAGTGCTGGAATTAAAAACACCTGGCCCCAGCAGGTTTTTATATACAAACACATTTATTTATTTATTTATTTATTTATTTATTTTTTGTTTTTGGAGATAGGGTTTCTCTCTGTAGCCATGGCTGTCCTGGACTCTCTTTGTAGACCAGGATGGCCTTGAACTCACAAAGATTCATCTGCCTCTGTCTCCTGAGTGCTGGGATTAGGCGTGCGCCACCACGCCTGGCCACAAACAAATTTATAAAGAAATCATCCCATTACAATAGCATCTTAAAAACAAAAATAAAAACAACAACAACAAAAAAAGAGGCAGTCAGATCTCTAGAGAGCACTGGGACAGCCATGGCTACACAGAGAAATGCTGTTTTGAACCCACAGCACCTTCCAAAAAAAAGGATAAAGGTGAAATTACAACAGGGGGATTCAATGGTGTAGGTGATGAGAGGGGAAGCTACAAGGGAGTATACGGGAAGAAATAACACTAAAGTCCTTTTGAAAAAGCCACATGGAAACCAAATGCTGTAGAAGCGTCCTTTAAAAAAGTGTACACCATGCCCCACACACAATATGAATTTAAATGAAGTTATATATAATGGGATTATGGGGGTAATAACCCAACTAAACAAGACAAACCACTAAATAGGCCCATCGCAGGACCATCTACTTCTGTTACTGCTCAATGGCGCCTCACAGACACCGCCCCTCCCCGCATTACAGGCCACTGCCAGCTGCTTATTCTTCACAACCTGATGTGAAGTCGCTGCTGCTGCTGAAGACACCATATACTTATGTCACAGAACATGGAAAAACTGAGTTGTGCTCAAGTGGACATTCCTTCCCTGACCCTCCCACCTTCCCCACCCCCAAGGCTACAGTGTGGAATGGTGCCATACAGGCTACTGGAGGAGAAAAAGAATTAAAAAATAATTATCCATCACACCCAACTCCGAACCCTGGAACTGTAATAATGACCTGCCCACACGTGCAATGTGGCACAAATATAACCAACCACTGTTTGACTGTATTTCAGGCTTTCACTGAATTTAAGATGGAACCTGCAGTTGACACTGTTGGTGAGGCACGGACGTGAACTGGTGCTCGGATTTGAACCCCTCCCCTTGTAGGCCCAGAGGAAGGGAACAGGGCAGAAGAGGGAGGGAGGGAGGGAGGGAGAAGGGGGGAACAGGACGATAGGAGCAAGGGTTAACAATCTGGATGCAATGTGAATTATTAAAAAAGAAAGAAAGGGAAGCTAGATGGTCATAGGCCTAGGGGACAGTTATGCCGCTAAATGACCAGCACAACAAAGTGACCGCTAACCACAGATTGCTCTGTTTCCCTGTGTAGCCTTGGCTGTCCTGGATTTGCTTTGTAGACCAGGCTGTCCTCAAACTCACAGCGATCCCCCTGCCTCTGCCTCCCGAGTGCTGGGGTTACAGGCGTGCGCCTCAGTGCCCTGCTTAGGTCAGTGTATCATGTAACCCTTATCAGAAAATTTTCTTTTTGTTGGATGGTATAACCCAGAAAGCACAAACGGCCAATGTCGAGATGACGACTTTGGAATGCTTAGGCCTAAATGGGACGTCTGTATGACACCTCTCCTCCTCAAGGCTCAGGGATCCATGCAGAAGTGGGGGGGGGGGGTGGTGGTGGAAATATTCAAGAGCCAGAAATGGAAGACAACTCCAAGGAAGCTGCTTTCCAGATACAACAGGGCAGTCGCACACATAAACTCACAAACAATGTGACAGCACAGACACACACAAGCTCAAGCTGGACAGAATCCCAGCACAAAGGGAGGGAAGGGGAAATGAAGCACCACAGTAAAGAAGCCATTCACAACCCACAGCTTCTCGGAGAGGGAAAACCAGTTTCCTTCAACTAAGTGACCCTGGGCACATCCAAGACTACATTGCAGGGACCGCTCCGTGTTCAGGAGCTGTCAGCCAGCACACACTGGATTCATGGGTTTTGTTGTTGTTGTTTTGTCTCTTTAAGAGAGAAGGAACATGAAGCAGGATGGGTATTACGGGAAGATGTGGGAGGAGATGGAGCAGGGCAAAGACTATGATCGAACACACTGTACGAAACTCTCAACAAATAAAACCATTAAAAAATATTCATGACAGGCGCAGGTGACGTGACCCTTGGTTCAATAACCTCCATAACAGCCACCTACTGAGCTCACTCAACTTCTTTTAGTGCTATGGATTTAACAGAGGCCTTTACCCACACACGAGGCACATACCCTGCCAGTGGGCCATCTGCAGCTCCCTGTGTCTTTCCTTGCATTGTGGGCATGCTTCTCATGTCCAGCCAGACTCTAAGTCACTCTCTAAAGCATGCGCGTGCTAGCCTGTGCTAACATGTGGAGTGCTCAGCTATCATTTAAAGAAACAAATATCAGGGCCTCTGGAGAGATGGCTCAGGTTAAGAGCACTGACTGCTCTTCCTGAGGTCCTGAGTTCAATTCCTAGCAACCACGTGGTGGCTCACAACCATCTATAATGAGATCTGGTGCCCTCTCTGGCGTGCAAGTGTACACACAGGCAGAACATTGTATACATAATAAATAAATCCCAGAAAAAAAGGAGAAACAAGTATCAGAGATGGGAGAGACTGCTCAGCAGTTGAGAGCAGCTGTTGCCTTTGTACAAGACCCAGGTTTTATTCTCAGCACCTACATGGTGGCTCACAACCACCTGTGACTCCAGTTCAAGGCAATCTGACACCTTTCAGTTTCTGTGGGCACCAAGGATGCCTGTGGTGTGCGCACGCGTGCGCGCGCGTGCACACACACACACACACACGTATTTCAAATATTTAAAATAAATAATAAAAACCCCATGGAGATCTAGGGGTTGTCAGATTTTGCCAGAACATATTGTTGAAGAGCTAAGACTCCCAGACTCATCAGAACTCAAAATAAGAGCTGGCTCAATCATTTCTGTGTGTGGCAAACATAGTATGGGAAGATGTGCACTACAGTGGGATTTTTCTATTTCTGAGGAACCATGTTTCTGGAAGTCTACAATTCTTTATAAAAACAATGGCAAGGACGCTGCGAGCACACGGGAACAGCTAGCGACTTCTGGCTGAGTGCTTTGTGTACTCATCCAACTACAGGGCCCAAACGCAGGCGCCTCGGGCCACGCACGATAAATAGTGGGCAGGTTCACAGGGCCTTTGTTCCACCTACCTGAGTATAACTGAGCCTCTCTCAATTCTGAAAGAAGAAGAGAGAAAAGAACTTACTGAGTCTGTGTGTCTTTCTGGGAAACAATGTTAAGTAAATGCAATTTGGTTAAAAAGTCACAAAGCAGTGGAACCCACCCACATTCCAGAACCCACGTCAACTGGGCACTGCTTTCTTCACTCACGGTTATGACTCCACATCTGCTTATCCGCCCAGGAATTATTTTTTTTTTTTAAAGACAGCCTTATTATGTAACCCAGGCTGGCCGAGGCTAGGCATGCACTAAGCTATGGGGCTTGGGAATCCTGGCTATACAGATCACATGTGTGAACTTGGTAGGACATGGTACCAGACTGAGACAAGTCAAGGATTCCACCCTCTAGATAGCAAAGGCAAAAAGTTCAAATGCATGACACATATACACAACTTTTAACTGTACAGACCATCTCTGCTGCAGAGGCTGAGTGGCTCAAGTGACACCCATGGCCATCATTAATTTGTGTGGAATTTCTACTTGGCCAGGGATTTCAACAAGTCTTTGAAGGGGCAAAAAACAAACAAACAAAACAAAACAAAACAAAAAAACAAAAACAAAACTCTCACAAAAACAAAAAAACTCAAGAGGGAGAGAGAGGGAAACAACAATCAGATCAGGGAAGCCACTTCTGGTTACTGGTGGATGGCACCACACCCATAATCCCAGAGACCAATGGTCTGAGGCAGGAGATGGTGCCTAACAGGGCAGACTGAGCGACACAGTCGACTGTCTCAACAAAAACTGAACTAAAACATCATCAAAGACGTGAAGTGGGGAAGTGGCTGTTCTCTCCTCAGACCCTCACGTACGTTCTGAGTATCCAGGTCAGGGTGACAGGTTTGCACGGTGACTTACTTCACTTACTGAGTCCCCTTGCTGGCCCTCCTGGACTCTCAATAAACTCAGTTTCTTCCCAAGAAACGCAAAACATCAAGAGCCCAGTAAAGAGGAACACTTACCTTGGATCTTCTCCATGTCTGACTGCATTTTTTCTAAGAACAAAAAAGAAGAGATTCAGTTTGTATGTGGTTGAAGATGCACCCTCAGATCGTAACGACACACAGGTATTCAGAATATAACCCCTGCCTTTCTCATATTACCTGTGAACTGCTTCAGACTTTCAGTCAAAAACAGACATTTTTGCGCAAAAATATGGATTTTCTCTTGTAGATCTGGAGGTGTGATCCAGGGCTCAGGGATTCTGATTCTTTCAGCCCTAAAATGAAACAACAGACCATGTGAGACCCCTCTCCCTCAGTTCTCCATCTTCCGGGGAGCAGGCTGGGCAGGCCCTGGCTGGCTGTCCAACACTGCTGGGCAGTCCGCAGAAGCAGAGCTACTACAAACCCTACCCCAAATTACAGCGAGAGATAACCTCTCCCAAAACCCTGGGCCCATGGCTTTGCAAACAGTTAGGTCTTTAGTGGGTGTGCTGGCTCCTCCCTGCAATATAAGCGCTGGGCAGGCAGGAACGTGAAGACCACTGCTTGCTCCTGGCCATCTAGGGCCATTTGGTGAGAGCTTGCCTTAAAACCTCCAAGACAAAGCAGACAGACAGAAAAGCAAGTCTTCAAAATTAAAATGAATTATGAGGCTGACCTTGCCACGAAGCAAAGTTTCTGTGACAAAAGCCCTTGGTATTTATAGTGGGCAGTTATCTACGCTATGTGAGGGATGAGACACACCATACTCCTGAGCTACACTCATTTTCCATTTGATGGCACAGTAGGCAAATGACTCCAGCCAGAATCAATGTGACCCATCAATAACTAAATAACTATAAGCTGGTCACATCTTCCTCAGGCTTTATTTGGGAAAGTGCCTGAATTTTTCGGGAAGCAAGAGCCATAATCTGCCTTTTTTTTTTTTTCGAGACAGGGTTTCTCTGTGTAGCCTTGGCCATCCTGGACTCACTTTGTAGACCAGGCTGGCCTCAAACTCACAGTGATCAGCCTGCCTCTGCCTCCCGAGTGCTGGGATTAAAGGCGTGCGCCACCACGACCGGCTCATAATCTGCTTTTATACTTGTGTCAAGTAATGGAGGTGTCCTCACACTTAAACCATTGTACTCTCACAAGTGAACTCTCTCACTCCAACAAACTGTCAAAAAGTTCCAAAGTGGTTTTTTTGAGCCAGGATTTAGGGTTTCTCTGTGTAGGCCTGGCTGTACTGGAACTCATATATAGACCAGGCTGGCCCCAAACTGGTCTACATAGACTCTGCCTGCCTCTGCCTCCTAAGTGCTGGGACTACAGGTGTGCTCCACTGGCTCAGCCACCCTCTGAAGTTCCTTCAGTTCTCTGAACAATAGAGTCCCTTCAGTGCCAGAGTCAGTAAGTCTCCGTTGGGATTTACAGGTGTGAGCCCTGACAGTCTTGGTTCACACCACAAGGACAGAAAACTGTACCTGGTCAGTGTGTCTCCAATGTCCTGCAAGAGAAAAGAGATGGGAAACCATGAGACGCGATGCGTAACTTGAATTTTCTTCCAGATGTGTACTGAGAACCCAGCTGTGGGCCTGGGCCCACCCTCTCAGGAACACTAAAGACAAGATTAATTAGGACACAACTCAACATAAGGGATCTAGAAATCAGGCAGAGGAAGCAAGGATCTACTAGCCCAGGCATCTTACTCTTGGGCCTTAGCTGTTTGCACGTGTAGTGTACTTTAAAAAAAGCCCTATTTCCCCCATGCTTACTATCCTTTAGTTCCTTATCTAATCTACAATTTGCTTTCTCTCTTAGTCATAACACATATAAACGATACACTGTCTTCAGGGCCATTTACAGGGTTGTTTAACATCTATCTGTATTTTCAGAATTGTGTGTTTTGTTATCTAATTTCAGCTATTATAAGGTTTGGGAAATTGAACATTAATCTCAACCACAGTTCATATTTTAATGAAATCAACAGTCTTAATATCTGTCACGACCGTTCACACTCAGCCTCGCCCTAGGTAACACAGAATATGCGTTAGCCATTATGGCATGTATCCTTAAGTAGAGCAGCTGCTGATACAGATTGTGACCACTACTTACTATTTTCCCATTTGTAATTAGTAAGTAATGTATTTATGAAACTTTCAATTCTTATCAAACATTCCCCTTAAGGTTTGGCATCTACTGACAGATTTGGTTTAAAAAAAGAAAGAAAAAGGAAAACACAATGCTGGAGATTAAACTCAAGGCTTTGTATAATCAACCACGGCTCCAGCCCCAACAACTCCTGTCTAAACTGTTTTACCTTATAGTTGCAAAAAGTATTTCACTAACTTTTTTCTTTTTCTTTTTTTCCCCCTCCCTTTTTGGTTTTTCAAAACAGGGTTTCTCTGTGTAAAAGCCCTGGCTGTCCTGGACTTACTTTGTAGACCAGGCTGGCCTTGAACTCACAGAGATTTGCCTACCTCTGCCTCCAGATTGCTGGGATTAAAGGCATGCACCCCCATGCCCAGTTTTTCTTATTTTTCAAAAGTTTTTTTTTCCATTATTTTTTGTGTATTAGTTTTGCTTACATGTATGTCTGTGCCCTACATGTGTGCCTGATGCCTGCAAAGGCCAGATAAGGACATGTGATCTTAGAACTAGATTTATAGCTGGCTGTAAGCTGCCATGTGGGTGCTAGGAATCAAACCTAAGTCCTCAGGAGAAGCAGCCAGTGCTCTTAACTGCTGAGGCAGCTCTTTAGCCCACCTGCCACCCTTTAGATAGCATCTCACTGGAGAGCCTTGGCTGGCCTCAAACCTGGTAATTCACCTGCCTCTGCCTCCCAAGAACAGACATTATATTATTTTACTCCATGGGTTGTAACCCATTGCATTTTAACTTATTTTGGTTAAAAAAAAAAAAAAAAAACCAAAAAAACAAAACTCTAATAATTGGTTCCAGAGCCCTTGTCATTCCTTCTGGCCCCCTCCTGTATCATTTGCCCCTTGCCCTAGGATTTTCTTTCCTTTGCAGAACTAGCTTGTGTAGAGGAATTTTAATTCAGAACATGGCTGTTCTGGCAAGAGATCACAGCCAAAGACATTCTAGGTCTATGTGATCTGGCTGGAATATAAACAGGCCTATAAAATGAGACCGAGGCAAACTGATCTGAGTTCAAGGCCAGCCTGGCATAAAGCAAGTATCAGGTAAAGAAAAGCTTAGGTCCAGGAGTGGTGGTACATGTCTTTAATCCCAAACAAAGAAAGTAAAGTTAGTTTGTAGAAGGAAGCACCCACGTTTGAAAGTGATGTTTAATTGAGTGGCAGAAAAAGTGACAAATCAAGAGAAAGATTTGACAGAATAGGATACACTCAACTCTCACAAGGACAGAGAGGAAAAGGAAGCTACTTTAAGGAGCAACAGAGAGGAGAGGAGAGGAGTTTGAGGCAGAACAGCTGAGTTGAACCAGCCAGCCCAGAGCTAAGAAAGAACAAGGGTGAGCTTATCAAGCAGTAAATCTCAGAGGCTGAAAACATTCTAGGCCTAGGTTAGACTGTCCAGAGGCTAGAAGCTTCCAGGACTAGGCTTAGGCTAGCAGAGGCAATAAGCCTCCCAGACAACAATGAAACAGGTGAAGAAAAGTCCCTCTTACAAGCACATGCATGTGCTCTCCAATCTTTCTTTCTTACCCACAAAGTATCATGCTCTGCCATCATTTTAAGACTTTATTTTTATTTGTGTGTGCATTGTCTGCACAAAGAGCCTATAAGAACTCACTGGATCCCCTGGAGTTGAACTACCTGATGTGAGGGTTAGGACCTGACCTCAGGGTTCCTAGAAGAGCAGGGGGCGCTTAACCACTGAGCTATCGCCTCAGCCCTATACTTAGTTACATCTTGATTTCTTCCACTTAGCTATGTATACTTAAAATCATCTCTATCAGTTTACAGGTCCTCCTGAGACAGAACATTACTATGTAGCTAGCCCTGGCTGGCTTGAAATGGGCTAGGCAGAGCAGGCTGGCCTCAATAGTGCACTGATTCTCCCACCTCTGCCCATAACACACTTGGTACTATAGGTGTGCAGCACTACATCAGGCCTCCAGGAGTTACCGTTCCTCCTGTTAAAAAGCTGCACAGTATTCTGCGGGGCATGTGTTTGGCTGGCTAAATCGGCAGTTATACTATTTCCATGATCACAGACTTACATAACAATGTTGAAGCAAACCTCTCATACTTGAGTCTGACAACTTTCATTCCCACCAGCGGATCTAGTAACATGAAAAACATTTTGCTGGGTTTTGTTGTTGTTGTTTGAGACAGGGTTTCTCTGTGTAGCCTGTAGCTTTGGCTGTCCCAGACTCTCTTTGTAGACCAGGCTGGCCTCGAACTCACAAAGATCCACCTGCCTCTGCCTCCCGAGTGCTGGGATTAAAGGCACGCACCACCATGCCGGGAACATTTTGCTGTTCTATGTGACATGGGACACCCTAGTGTAGTTTTAGTTGGCAGGACTCCTTCTGTAAGTGCTGGTGTGTCTCTGCAGCTTGTCTCTGGGACTTCTGCCCATTTACCTACAGTGTTCTTTCAGCAATTTTTCTTCCTCAGACAAGGACTCATGTGGCCCAAACTCCTGATCCTCCTACCTCTACCTCTCAAGTGACAGGGCTTCTCTGTAGCCTAGCTCGGCCTTGAACTCACAGCCATTCTGACGCAGCTTCCTACGTGTTGGGAAGTGTAGGCATAAGGTTACTGTGTAATTCAAGTGTTGACTTCTATACCCCATATCTGGCTGCAATCCTTATCCTGAGAATCTCCTGTCTCAATGTTGTGTAAACACCACTCCCCAATTGTCTCCTAATATGCTAATAAGGTTTGAGGCCAGCTTAGGCAATAAAGCAAACCTTTGTAGCTGGATTATAATTCTCCAAAACATGCTGGATGTGGTGGTGCACAACTTCAATTCCAGATCTCTGTGAGTTCGAGGCCAGGCAGGGGCACACTGTGAAACTTTGTCTAAAATAGAGCAGTATAGTCTCACAATAGAGTATCACTAAGCGATAAAAAGAAATCAAGCTATTAATTCACTCTGTAATTTAGATGGATATTGAAAAAAATTATGGCGATTAAAAGAAGCCAGAATTTAAAAGCCCACATATTGAATGATTTTACTGAATAACCAAAATGTAAAAAACCCAGGGACAGATACTAGAGGCAGGAAACATCGAAAGGGACTGCTTAATGGGATGAGGTTTCTTTGGGGGAGGGGTCGTGATAAAAGTGTTCTAAATCTAAATGGTAGCTGATAACTGAACTCACTATTTAAACATGCCATTTTGTGCTACAGACATGACATTTTAAAATGGTGAAATTTATGTTTTCCAAGAAAACAACCTCCCCCCAAAAAAACAAACATGAATAGGCCCAATTCTATTTCTCAGTGCTTACACAAGAGCAGTGAAGACCCAAGAAAACAAAGCAGCCAATACCACCCACAAAGGGCACAAGAGTCCAATAAAGTGTTTAAGAACACCCACCTTGGTAGCCTGATGACCTGAGGCCAAGCCCTGAGCCCACACAAAGGTGGAGAGGATGACTCCATATAGTTGTCCCCTGACACCTGCATCACGGCACATACAAGCCCCAACCGTCGCATATCCACACCCACCTCTCATCAGTCACCATCAGTCTGTTACTGACCAAACAATCCTACCTGCCCCAGAGCAGAGGCTCTCCCACACACTAACAGTTTCTTCCCACACAGCAGAGGACCTTCTGCAAGCAAGTGTGCTATTCCGTTCCCATCTTCTTGGTGGCATACTTCTGATGTCCCGCTATTTCTGACAGTGCCCACGTGTTCTCTCCCCATCTTTATCACAGTCACCCTCCCCACACTTTCAAAATTCTTAGTTCCTTCAAGCACTCCCTTGCGGCAGGGAAGGCACGGAGGTCTCCTCATCTCTAAGACTTATCTCCATCACCGCCCTTCAAACGGTTCTCTACTCTGGCGGCTTCTACTCACCCCCCACTGGTCACCTCTCAACTCTGACATGGCTCTTGCTCTTTTGAGGAGGATTTCTATGACAGTTCTACGTGAAGTTATCAATGATGACCACATTTTAGAACCGAACGGTTACTGACTCTGATACTGTTTGGCATCAACCACGTCACGACTGCCACCCCCTCCCGTCATCCTGGCCGTCCACCTCGCGGGTCAGCAGCCACTCTTTCACACTGTCACCTCGTTCTCTACCAACAGGACAGGGACCTTTATCAAGGCTTAAGCCGTCTTCCCTTACTGCGCTACAACAGGCTAGTCATCTTTCCTCACAAAGTTAGATGGTCAACAGTTTAGGTTTCAAAATCTACACGAACACTCAGTCCTGCTGATGCAAGGGAAAGCAGTGACGGGTGCTAAGCACAGGGAGAAGAATGCCCATGTCTGGTAAAAACGCATAGACAGCCAATCTCAACTTCTCAATTTCACCTTGATGAAAAACATTCTTCTTACTGTTTCCAAACATCTCAAAATATAAAAAATCCTACTTACCCACCAGCCCCTTTGAGCAGCATGTATTAACTTTTGTGATAACTATGCATTTACTGTCTTGAACTTCCAACTACACATAATTAAGGAAAGCTTATGCACCTATTGCATAATTTCAGAGCCCAGCATAGCGCTTATAGTAACAGATGATATAGCAGGGAGGCAGTCAGTGGTCTTGCCCTGTGAGAGCACTGGCTTCTTTCAGCTGTATTAGCACAGGTGAACAACAGCCAGGCTAACTGTTCTCTACCCGATGCCTCCAGGCTGTGGTAACAGACACGTACATATTAAAATTACAGGATAATGAAAGGACCTTTGAATGATAAGCGACCCAGATGCTTTATTGTATACAAGCTATCCTGAGCAAACGCGATCAACAAGGCCCTAACTGCCAAGGGCCTGGCCTGTGAGCAGACCATTCAGTGCAGGGCAGGCCCAAAGACTAGGCTTCTCTTTTGCCTTTCCATGACACAAGCAACTAAAGAACTGAGTTTGCCAGTCACAACTTCTAGTGTACAGGTTTTCCTTCTAGAATGTGTAACACTTCAGGAGTTAGACAGGCACAGGGAACCACCAACACTGACATGTTGACAGCTGCGCTGCCTGCTGAGCCCGCCGAGCCTGCCCTGAGTCCTGCAGGGCTCTCCTGGTTACCTGTAAAAGCTCCCGCGTGGGCTGCTGCTGCTTCTCTTCCAGCTGGGCAATGAGGCCACTGAGGTGGGAGATATTGCAGGAGAACTGGGTGATGGCGCCGTTGATGCTGTTGTAGATGGCCAGGTCCAGCTCCTCCAGGCGAGCCAGCAGGCGATACTCATGTTCCTTCAAGGAGTGGTACAGCTGCTCAAACTCCCACACGATTTTTTCCCTCTCCATCTGGGTCAGGCTCTGTAAGCAAAGGTAGCGAATAGGAAAGGCTCATTGTTAAAATCTTCAAAAACCTTCCTGTACTAGATGTAAACGTTTTAGCTTTGATCTCAAGTGTGGGATGTGAAAACGGCCTGTGAGAGGGCCTATGCTGCTTGTCTGGAAGTGGTTTTTGTCAGCTGAAAAATATCCTGTATGGACTCTGGAGGGCATAACACAGCCCCCAGAGCCAGGTGCAGTGGTGCGTGTCTGTAAACCCAGCACTCAGGAAGCAGAGGCAGGTGGATCACTGTGAGTTCGAGGCCAGCCTAGTCTACAAAACTAATCTCCAGGACAGACAACGCTGCACAGAGAAACCCTGTCTCGAAAAAACAAAACAAAACAAACAACAAAACCAGCCCCAAACAAAGAGATTGCTTTGCATTGCTTTGAGACACTCCTAGAAACAGTCCAGAGAACACTTGGAGGTCGCTGCTTTGGGTGCTGTTGTGTTTGCTGGTTTGCGGTTTAGCTTGACTGCCGGAACCCTGATGATAGAGTGGAATCACCCCAAGATCTCCTCATTTCATCTTATACTAAACAGATACTATACTCACTCATCCATTTCCAGTCTTTATACACCGGACATACAATGACCATGAACTGAATTACTTCAATGTTAATTAAGAAACAGTTCCTGACCTTGAGGGACTCGGTCAAGTGAGAGTCAGGCCATGTGACAACTGACAATGGATGTGTAAAGACAGTGGGAAAGCAGAATAGTTCCCCCTGCCCACGTCCACACAGGGTCTTGTAGAACGAATGCCACGTAAGGACGAACTCGATAGGCTTTCTACACTGAGCAAATGGCACAGGCGATAAAGTGGGGAGGGAAGGCACCTGGTTCTACCTGACTGGAGTGCATGAACACTGGAGGACGAGACTGGGTCACACCTTGCCTGGCAGTCATGAAACACAGCCGTACAGAAGTGGCAGCGTTAGGTGTGTACCTGTGGATGCGATCCAGAATGATCTAGACTTGTTTACTTGGTCCCTTTATGTGATCCATACCCTGTGATTTTTTGGGGGGTGTTTATGGGTTTGGTATTGAAAAAGGTGTTTCCCTCTTGGTTCCTCTCCAATCAGTGTGTCTATTATAGTTTGTCTATCTGTCCTTCTCTGCCCAATTCCTGCACTGGCAGGACGCTGTGGAATCAGCTGTGCTAGTGCATGCCTGTATTCCTAGCACTCGGAAGGCAGAGACGGGAAGACTGGGACTTCAAAGTCACCCTGTTGGAGTATGGTCTGGTGGTTTGTATTTGTTAATTGTTGCCACCTGGGATTCTCACTACAGACTGTCACATACCCCAAGTATTGCTATTTAACCTTGCCTCCCTGTTTGACTAATAATGAAAGCTAATATCCAGGCAGGGGCGGAGGAAGGTAGGCATGACAAAGGTTCGAGGGCTTTTGGAAACAGAGAGGATCTTGGGAAAGAGAAGCAGATGGGACCTAAGAAGGAAGAATCGCCATGTGCCCAGAGGAGGAACTCTGAAGTTCCAGGGTGGGGGAACGAAGAAGAATCTTAGCATGTATTTTAGGATTGTGGATGGGAGACAGCTCACACAGAAATTGTTAGAACAGATGGAAGGTAGTTTAGGGGGTAACATCTGTCTTGCCTCATGTAAAAATAGGCTACTCTAAAATACAACAGGTGTCTATGTCTTTTTGATTATGATAGTGGGTTAGATAGTACCACCGTAATACTTATAAGCCCAATAATAAACATTTATTAGGTCACAACCATTAAACTAACAATATCATCCTTAGCCAAATAATGAAATAAAGATTAATTTGGGCTATGTAAGATTCCCATTTCAAAAAAAAAAAAAACAACCGTTCTAACTAAAGAATTACAAATTAAGTATGGCAGTGCACAGTCCCAGCACTTGGGGAAACTAAGGCAGGAATATTCAGAGTTCAAGACTATCCTGGGCTACATAATAAAACTATTTCTAAAACAAATGGTCAGTAAAATGTCTCTAAAGCGGTGAAGAAACATTTTACTTGAATTCAGCCACGCCCACTAAATTATATATTAGACATAGCTGCTTTTGGAATACAATAACTGAGGTATTGCTTGGTTGTGATTCAGCTTGTGTAAACTCATGAAGCTAAAAATACCTCCTACTCGTCCCTTTCAGAAAATTTCCAAGCCTGATCTGAACTTAACTGCTCCAAGAGCACCAGCCCCATCATCCCTCTAACCAATCTTCTCAGGCACCTACCAGGCATCTTTGTAGCATACAGCATACACACGGTTTGCTTTATAGACCCCTTTCCCTAAACTCACACCTCTTGTAAGCTGGATAAGTCTTTCAGAGGCATAAAACATACAATATAATCTAAGATGTACAAAACTAAAGCTACAAGTTACAGATCAGTTTATTCAATATTTCCAAAATGGGTGTGACTGACTGCCTGGCAGGAACACTTTGCCTGGCATAGGTCTGTTTCTTGCTGCAAAACTTACAACCTCGTCCCAGCGTGGGCTGTCTTTGACTCAGCTCAAAACAAGCCATTTAAGGGCAGCATTGGCCTGCCAGAGATCCACAGGTTTCATTTGTCTGACCTCTCTACTTCACAAAGAAATCAAGGCCTAGAGAGCGCGTACTACTTTCTCCATCTAAACTGGCTAGCGTCTGAGGGAAGAAGCAAACCCCAGGGTTCAGGATTCTTCATGGCTGTCTCTCAGAATGGACACTTGTTGGGGAAGGGGGGGGGGAATGATTTGATGTATTTTGATGCTAATTAGTGCTTACTATTTTTGCTTAATAAAAAGCCATTCCCACCTGGGCAGGGCAAAGGAAATAGGTGGGGCTAGGAGAGAAAGGGATTCTGGGAAGAAAGACCTCCAAGAGGAAAAGGAGACCTGAAGTGAAGAGAGGGAGGCCGCCATGGAAGAGAAGCACATGGTCCATGGCATGGATGGAGAATCCAGCCCAGATGAAGAACATAAGCAAATATTTGGGATTATGGATGGGAGGTAGCTTGATAGAAGTTATTAGAAACAGATGGTGTGGGATTGAGGCAAGGATCCCATGCCTACCCCACTATGGGAGGTAGTTTAAAGAACTGGTATCTGCCCTGCCCCAGGTTAACTAAGGCTATTTTAAAATATAACAAATGTCTGTGTCTTGATTGATTGCTAGCTGGGCCTACTGGTAATACAGATAATTTTTAAAAGCAATAGACACTGTTGTATGTGTAAGTCCAGTTTACTCAGGATCACTGGGAAGTTTCTTCGTCCTATTGTCAAGCCAGGCTCTCACTCACTGGGCCATGTGTGTGTGGCAGAGCTAAGAGATGAGGATGACAGACACCAAGCAAGGGCTCACGCTCCATTTAGAAGTTCTTTCACTGCACTCTAGCCAAGCCTGCGATTTCTCAAGGATTATCAGAGACAGTGGGTCAGAAATTTGCTATCCAGATGCAGTGCCTTTGCAGGGTGGCAATCTGGACCCTCACCAAGAGCTCAGCTCGCGCCTGCTCCCCCTGTGCCCGGCGGCGCTTCTTCAAGTCTTTCACTCTTCTTAGGTGGTCCAGCCGATTCTGGATTTGTTCCTGATGAAAGTAAGCAGTTGGTCAGGTCAAGCTTATGCAGATCTCAGCATCAGAACCCGACACAGGAACCCAAAGTACCAATGCCAAGGCCCCAGCGGACTGTCTTCAGACCACAGTGCCACTCCTGCGAGGAGCCCAAAGCACAGGGGCCAGCACAGCTTTGCTTTAGAAATTTCTTCTTTAAACTCTGGGCCACCTACCAGTTCCTGGAAAAGATTCTGCATAGGTTATGAGGCACCTGATTAAGGAGGCTCATAGGCTAAGTAAGCTCTTCCTCAGAGGAATACAGAGAAAATGATTTATTTTCCTCAAACACATAGAATCTTAAACTTTCCCAAACTACTCACTTATTACCAGTGAATGAAATGACACTTTGTAAACATTTGGATGAACTCACATCCAAACACACACACACACACACACACACACACACACACACACACACACACACACACACATCACCGAAGTCCTCAAAATAGACTCGTTGTCACTTTAGAGCTAGTTTATATGTAATATTTTCGAGTTCCCGTGTAGCCATGTCAGTGTTTACTCAACACTCCACAAAGGCCTCTTCAGGTCTTGTGAGTTCACTCACTCTTCATAGTAACTGTTATTTCCCCGAGTCTCAAGAGTGGCTACAGGATTCCCATTAGCTCCTGAAACAGGTTACAGGAAGTGCTGATAGGCACCGCTTAATGTGAATTCAGTCGGCCAACAGCGACTGCCTGGTTTGATACCCCGAGCCAGAGCTAGTTCGCAGTCTCCAAGGCCTATCGAAGTGGACGTGACTGGGAGACGCACATCTCCTTTGTCAAGGGAGGAGGGTCCGCTCCCGCCATCCCTAACCCCGCACGCCTTGAGGCAGTTAACAGGGGGCGCTCGGGGAAGGGGTGGGGGTAGGGGTTGGGGTGGGGATGCTTCTGGCTTCACCAGCTACAGGTTCTCCTTCCGAGTCTGAGTGCGGAGGATCCGCAGCCGACAGGGAGGAAATGACGGCGGTGGGCCCCACGTCCGGCTCGCCATTTTCTCGGGCGGCAGACCCGGCAGCCTCCGGCTCGCCCCTTTGTCCACCGGCCCGGCCTTACCTTGAAACCCTCCACCGCCTCCTCGAGAGGCAGCACGCTGTGGCCGCGGTGCTCGCGGGAGCGGTCGCACACCACGCAGATGGGCATCTGGTCCTGCTCGCAGTACAGCTTCAGGGGCTCGCGGTGCTTCTCGCACACGCCCATCTCGCCATCCGGCCCCGACGGCCGCTCGGTGCGCAACTGCTTCACCAGCTGGGTCACGTTGGCCAGGTGCCTGTTGGGCCGCATGTGGCGCTGCGGGAAGGTCTCCCGGCACTGCGGGCACGACACGTTAGTCTCCGCGGCACCCCAGCAGCGGGCCAGGCACGCGCAACAGATGTTGTGGCCACAGTCGAGCATCATGGGCTCCGCGAAGTACTGGAGACACACGGGGCAGGTGGTCTCCTGCTGCAGGCACTCGGCCACGCTCCCGGAGGCCATGGCGCGGGTCCACCGGGCCGCAGGGCATGAGCCCAGAGCCGAGCTCTGGCGGAGCCCGGCGCGCTCGCACCGTTTCTCAGCCCCGGAGCTGGGCGGGGCCGGGATCCCAGACGCACGCGGAGCGCTCCCGCAGCCAGACCCGTCCCCTGCGCAGCTGCACCCCGCGGACAGCGCGGGAAGGCCTAGGGGCCCCCCCGAGCCCAGCTAGGGGTCGAGCAGAGGGGGAGTCGGGACCCGGGCGCCGAGGACTGGCTCACAGGGCAACGTGGCCGCGTCGGAACGGATCCCGCGGCCGCGCAGACTCCGGAGGGCCGAGCGGAAGAGGTGGGCCGGGGGCGGGGCCTGGCTTCGCGCGCGCTGCCCTCCTCCGCCGGCGCGAAGGTGGCTTTAAGCCTCGGCGCAGTCCTGGAGACCCCAGTGCTGGAGCCCCGGT
This sequence comes from Acomys russatus, assembly GCF_903995435.1. Taxonomy (NCBI): domain Eukaryota; kingdom Metazoa; phylum Chordata; class Mammalia; order Rodentia; family Muridae; genus Acomys; species Acomys russatus. Next base: position 7,305,762 of record NC_067139.1, on the reverse strand, counting down.
CCCCAGCCTAGGAGTCGGGGTCCGGACGCTTCAAGCTTCTGGGGACTCGTAGTCTTTTGTTGGCTTTCCTCTTAGTGCCTAGGCCTCGGCTCCTTTAAAACTAAGATGGCTTTGTATTAAATGCTGGAAAGCCGGGCGGAGAGAGCAGCTAAGCCCCTCCCCATGCGTGAAGCACTCTGAAACACACCTTATCCCAGGCGCTAACAATTGCTAGAAAAAGGTTGAATTCTCAGCAACTTCTCTACGTGGCGGAAATGGAGAAGGCCAGTTCTACTTTCCATCACAAAATAAGTTTCCCATTCCGAGCCTCATTTTCTTCTCGTGAAATGGGGACTGTTAGAATCCAGAGCGCTCATCAGACCCCGAAGCCGTCTGAAGTCAGTTTCACCCTAGCCTTAGGGTCACTGGGAAGCCATCCCACTGCGAGCCCGCCCGGTGTGTCCCTAAGCCGCCTCCCTAGGTGCCCAAATTGCTCACTTCCCCAAGTGAAGTAGCCAGACCAGACGTGTCAGAGGGCTGCTTGGCGACACCCCCACTTCCCGGACACAACTGCTGAGGAACCAGCCTAACGGCAGGTTCCTATGAGACCCTCTAAGAAAGGACCCGGATTCTGTCAGGTGGGCCTCATTCTCAGAACACTCCCCCCCCCCCCCCCCCCCCCGGCTCTGAGGCCTGAAATTCTGCCTGTCTACCATGCTGTTGTCTGTCCACACATGGCATTAATAACTCTTCTAAAAGTTCTTACCTCCATCCATCTGCTTCTTCTTCTTCTTCTTTTTTTTTTTTTTTTTCTTTGAGACAAGGTTTCTCTGTGTAGCCCTGGCCATCCTGGACTCACTTTGTAGACCAGGCTGGCCTCGAACTCACAGCGATCCACCTGCCTCTGCCTCCCGAGTGCTGGGATTAAAGGCGTGCGCCACCACCACCCGGCCATCCATCTGCTTCTTGAGCCCCACACTCTGTATCTTTCAGGAATATGCCCAAGCAAGGAGTGTGTGTGTGTGTGTGTGTGTGTGTGTGTGTGTGTGTGTGTGTGCGTGCGTGCGCGCGCGCGCTATAAAGATGTTAACCCATTAGTTTAAATAAAATACCCAGTGCTGGATGGCATTAAGTAGAACCTAAAACTTGCTTGTTTCGGCTCTGTCAAGAATCCTGTGAGGACCTAAGGTCCCATAACGTCTAGTTTCTTATTATAGAATAGATTTGCAGTTCTGTGCCCTGTCACTTCTTGTGTGGCATTTACTAATCTCCTTTGGGATTGTCTCAGTATTTGAGGAACAGGGGTCTTCTGCATCCAGAACATGGCTTTCTTGGATTCTGCCAGGGTCTTCCCCATGGGACAAGAAATCCGAGCTAGGAACAGTTCTTGCTCACTCAAAAACCTCCATCTACCCCCTACCCTTTGATGTTCCAGGCCCAGATAATTATCAGCACACTTCCATAAAAGGTAGAATCCTTGGCCTAGACTGCACCATAGTCTAGACTGGTTCAAAACTGAAGTTCGAAGGAATTAAAAGTTCTACTCCTTTACTCCAGAAGGAAAAAAAAAAAAAAATACATTTTGAAAGCCAGCATGTAAATATGAGATGCAGGCAGCAGATGTGTGTCCTTAGGTCATCAGTGCAGGTCTGGAGTTTAGCCTTGTCATTCAGGACTGATGTGGCCTCTGCCTTCCTAACCTCTGGAGGCAAATGTCTTGGAGGAAAAGCTGACAAACCGGTGAGGTGGGTAAGGTGGGAGTGGGTAAAGGAAGGCTTCTTCCTACAGGGTCCCCTCCTTTCTCAAAAGATGACGGTTTTCTTTTTATCCACAAAATCTAGTGGGCTTGTCATTTGTTTTATTGCTTTTATTACTTTTTTTTTTTTCAGTGTTGGAGATCAAAGTCAGGGCCTTAAGGTAGGCAAATGCTCCTGTACAGTTCCATCCACTCCATTTTAAGTTTTGTTCCTCCACCTTGCCCTAAATTGTTGCAATGCTGTATCTGTCTGCAAATGATTTTACAATGAGTCAGTGGTTAGATGAATGGAACTCCTGCTGTGAATTTTGTTTGCAGCCTTTGTTTCCCCTAACCATTTTCATACCTCTTCCAGGAAGGTTGTCCTTAAAAATTCTCTGTTTCTTTAATTTTGTCAATTAAAAAATATATTTATAGCTGAGTGTGGTGGCACATGCCTGTAGTCCCAGCAGTTGGGGAGGCAGAGGCAGTAAGATTGCTGTGAGTTCCAGGCCAGCCTGGTTTACAACGTGAGTCCAGGACAGTCAAGGCTATACAGAGAAACCCTGTCTCAAAAAACCAACGTGTGTGTGTACATATGTATACATATTATATCATGTGTGCATAAGAATATATTTATTATGTGTGCATGCATGCCTGCATGCCAGGAGAGGGCATCAGATCCTCTTATAGACAGTTGTGAGCCACCATGTTATTGCTGAGAATTGAACTAAGAACCTCTGGAAGCCACTGAGCCATCTCTCCACCCTCCCATTTTGTCCTTTTGTTTTGGTTTGGTTTTTTGTTTTTTTTTTTAATACAGGGTTTTTCTATGTAGCCTTGGCTGTCCTGGACTCACTTTGTAGACCAGGCTGGCCTCTAAACTCTCAGAGATCCATCTGCCTCTGCCTCCTGAGTGCTGGGATTAAAATTATGTGGCACCACCATTTTGTCCATTTGTTTTGTTTTGTTTTTTTGTTTTTTGGGACAGCCTTGACTATCCTGGACCCACTTTGTAGAACAGGCTGGCCTCGAACTCACAGCAGTCCACCTGCCTCTGACTCCCAAGTGCTTGGATTAAAGGCATGCGCCACCACTGCCTGGCCTTGAGTTAACTTTTTTGACCTTCCTTGTTCACGCTGGCTTTTTATAATATACGGCCTTGTTCTTTGCTCATGTTATGTACCCCTTACTCTCTGCATACAAAGGAAAATGTCATATGACTTAAAAATTTTTTTTGTTTTGTTTTGTTTTGTTTTTCGAGACAGGGTTTCTCTATATAGCCCTGGCTGTCCTGGACTCGCTTTGTAGACCAGCTGGCCTCGAACTCAACAACGATCTGCCTGCCTCTGCCTCCCGAGTGCTGGGATTAAAGGTGTGTGCCACCACGCCCGGCTCAAAACATTTTTTTTTAATTCGTCAATTTTTTTTGTTTTTGTACTTTTGAGATGGCATTTCTCAACACCAAGACAGACTAGCTTCTGTCTGAGGCTTAGGGCCACTTTGGGAATTTCATGAAGCAGGCAGTCTTCAGCACCTTTTGTAAAGGACCATTACATCTCTAGCAGCAATGCCTGGCTCAGTCCTTCACCTTGTGTTCATGAGACTCTGTGGTGGCATGGGAAACATGTATTCTCTCTCCCTTTCCTCTCTCCTTGTGGTGGAAGTTTTGGTTATGTTTTGTTATGTAAACATGTTTTTGTTTTGATCCCAAGTGTGGGATGTGAAACTGCCTCTTGAGAGGGCAAGTGATCTTTATCAGCTGGGGACAGCCTAGTACAGGGGTTTGGCTTTTGCCAGCTGGAAAACATCCTTGTGTGGTCTCTGGGAAGGTATAAATAGGAGCCCCAAAACAGAGAGATTGATTTGTCTTGCTTCACTTTGCTTGGCTTTGAGAGACACTCCTAGAGAGAAACACTCCAGAGAAAACTTTGAAGAGACTGCTGTTCGTTCTTGCTGCTGTGTTTGTTGTTTAGCTGGGCTGCTGGAATCCTGATGACAAAGAATGGAATTGCCCCAAGGAACTAAGTCTCAAAAGGTCTACCTCTCCTGTTCCTACTAACTTACTTTCTCTCCTACCTAGGGTTGATGGGTTGGAAGGGAAGTAGAGGCATTAAGTAGGTTTAAAGAAAAAAAATCAAAGCCTACATCCCCCTTTTCTCTCTCTGCCTCTTGTCTTCTTTCTTCCTCCTCCTTTCCCCTTTCCCCTTCCTGATTTTGTAAAATTTTGAGACAGGATCTGTGTAGCCCAGGCTGCCCTGGAACACACATAAATCTGTCTGCTTCTGCCTCCTGAGTGCTGGGATTCAACACTCTACTCTCTCATTCTGTCTGGTCTTAGAAATCTTCAGACTTTTCTTTTGCCTCCAACTCAAACCCTTTAAAATACAGGACTTAGATAATAAAATACTATTTACTAATTATGTATTTGCCTTTTTGAGAGTCTCCCATGCAACCCTACTGGACTGGTGCTTGCTATGCAGCCCAAGATGTCCTTGAATTTTAATGACAGTCTTTCTTCCTCAGTATTCTGGACGCTACGATTACAGGTGTGTACTGACACATATAACTTACAATATTTATTAATAAAATGTTCTGTTTTGTAATAAAATCCTATTTGTTGTCTTTATTCTTTCCACTCTAAGGAGACCTATGACTTCTACTAGAATATTCCAGGCTTTAACATCTCAGAGGCATTGGCACTGGTGACTCCTCTCTCATCAGATCATTCATGCAGACTGAGTGGTACCCAAGAGACACAAAGTGTTTCTGCTTTCTCTCCTTTTCTTATCAGCGCTTTACCCAGAAGTACTTTCTATACTGGTCAGTAGTGGTGCATGCTTTTAATCCCAGCAATTGGGAGGCAAGGGCAGGCAGATTCTCTGAGTTTGAGCCCATCCTGGTCTACAGAGTGAGTTCCAGGAGATCCAAGACTATGCAGAGAAAGCTTGTGCCTCCCAAAACCAAACCAAACCAAAACAAAAAAACCCCCGCAAAAAAACCTTTGCAGTATTAGTGTGTGTCTTAGAGTTTTTATTGCTGTGAAGAGGCACAGCAACTCTTATAAGGGAAAACATTTATTTGGTGATGGCTGACCGTTCAGAGGTTTAGTCCGTTATCATCTTGGTGGGAAACACAGCAGCATCCAGGCAGACTTGGTGCTGGAGAGGCAGCCAGGAGTTCTAGCTACACCTAGGTCAGCAGGCAGCAGGAAGAGGGGGCGTGTAGGAGGTAGGAGGAAGGAGAGAGAGAAGGAGAGAGAGAGAGAGAGAGGGAGAGAGAGAGGGAGAGAGAGGGGGAGAGAGAGAGAGGGAGGGAGAGAGAGAGAGGGAGAGGGGGGGAGAGAGAGGGAGAGAGGGAGAGAGAGAGAGGGAGAGAGAGAGAGGGAGAGAGAGGGAGGGAGGGAGAGAGAGGGAGAGAGAGGGAGGGAGAGAGGGAGAGAGAGGGGGAGAGATAGTGAGAGAGGGAGAGAGAGGAAGAAAGAGAGAGGGAGAGAGAGGGAGGGAGAGAGAGAGAGAGAGGGGGAGAGAGAGAGAGAGAGGGAGGGAGGGAGAGAGAGAGGGAGGGAGGGAGAGAGAGAGAGAGGGGGGGTACTGTTAGTCTGTTAGTGTACAGGCAATTCTTGTCCCAGGGACTAGCAACCACTTACTTGTCACTTATTACTTATCACTGCCAAGGCCACCAGATCTCTCTCAGCCCTGCCTGCTTTTCGCCCCTTCTGCACCCCTCCCCCAGGGCCCTCGTTCTCTGCTTCCTGTCTGTCTGACTGTCTGCATAGCCACTTATGTCCAGGTCCCCACATCCCAACCTCTTTTCCACCAGATCTGTTGCACGACGTTAATGTCTCAGGGATACACTTTGGCTTGGGTCGCCAAGGATACCCCTTCTCTGCATTCCTTTTTTGTTTGTTTGTTTTGTTTTTTGTTTTTTTTTTTTTTAGACAGGGTTTCTCTGTGTAGCACTTGCCACATTATATTTCATAACAGATACCGTGGAGCTGGAGGTGCCAGCAGTTTTGAGCCACTCAAAGTGGGTGCTGGGAACTGAATCTGTGGCCTCTGGAAGAACAACAAAGTGTCTTAACTACTGAACCAACTTTCTAACAAGAATTTTACAAAAAGAGGCCATGAATTTGAGAGAGCAAGGGGGAAAGGGCACATGGGAGGAAAAGAAAGGGTGGCCCAATTATAATCACAAAAAATAAAAATTATTTAAAAACACATGCACATATATTAGCATTTATTTGCTCACGTGCGTGCGTGTGTGCGTGTATGTGTCTGTGTGTGTGTGTGTGTGTGTGTGTGTGTGTGTGTGTGTGTGTGTGTGTGTGTGTGTGTGTGTGTGTAGGGGTCAGAGGACAAACTGCAGGAGTCATTTCCTTCTTTGCTGTGGGTCTTGGACCATCAGGCTCTGCCACAGTGCTGTTCACTGCTGAGGTATCCTGAAGGCCTCAGCCTTACCTATGAGTGTTGAACACATATGAGAAACTTGTCCCTGTGACTATAGAAATAGCAGAAGTATGAACTCTCAGGCAACATTTCTAACTGGAAAGTGGAGCTGAATTGTTTTTGGGTATGCTTGCTGCACTCCCTTTTGCTTCTTAATATCTGTTAAGGGTTTCTACCCAACCGTCTAGTTGCCAAACAAGTGACACAAGAGACACTGCTGTTTATTTACAAGCTGCTGGCACTATGCTAGGCAGATTCTGAGCTATTCTAATCTAACCCGTTTAGGCTGTTAATACCTAGATAAATGCCCCCCTTTACTTGCCGGGCTGTTTTGCCTGGGTTGTTTCTGTTCTTGCTGTTTTGTCCTCAGGGTGGAATTCTTTGGCCACATGCTCGCGGTCCAACCTGCCCCATGGTGACCTCCCTCTTCCTCCTCTCTCTTCTCTCCACCTCGTGGTCCGTACCTGAGACCCCTCGATGGATGGGAAGTCCAGCCCTCCTACCTCCCTGCCCAGTCATCATGCTGTCCAGCCCTTTGTTAACCAATTATATTTTGGGGAACATCCTTTACACAACATTGGTCAATACAATGCTCCCATCAGACCTCCAACCTGATCTTGGGGCACAAAACTCATCATCTGAATACACAGCACACAAGACCAACCCCAACAGAAAAGAAAAGGGGTCACAGAATAGGGTCAATGCAGCTTCCAAGAAATTCACTCTTCTTACTGACCTGGGAAAGTACAGGAATTGAGTTGTTGCAGGGGTAAGGTTTATTAGTCATGAGAATGGCTTTTTTTTTTTTTTTTTTTTTTTTCCTGAACCTGAGATGTTTCTTACTTACAATTTAGGGAGGCAGAGGCAGGTGGATCGCTGTGAGTTCGAGGCCAGCCTGGACAAAGCGAGTCCAGGACAGTCAAGGCTACACAGAGAGACCCTGTCTAGAAAAAAAAAAAAAAAAAAGATGCACATTTGGGGCTGGAGAGGTGGCTCAGCCGTTAAAGGACTGGCTCACAACCAACAATATAAGATGCACATTTGTGGCCAATTTGTTTTCAGAGACATCTGAAGATTGCTCTGCATGTGGAGGGTTCTTGGCTTATGGTGAGACAAGAGGATAGATAGGGACAGGTGCTGAGGAAGAGGAACTCTGGATAACAGGTCTGGGGAGTAAAGGGGTGAGAGTCTGTTGACTCTTGACCCATGTGTATCCTCTTGCGTTACTCTTTCTTCTGTGGTAGACTGGCTTCTGTCTAGCCTGGCAACTCAGCAAGCCTTGGAACATCTAATTTTATTTTCACTGTTATAGGATTTCACATGCTTTTATTAATTTACATCTGCTTTGGCCAGAACAATTCTCTTGAAAGGTCCTCAGAAAGAGCACATGGGGCATATAATTTTCCGAGTCATGAAAATGTCTGTTACCCGGGTGTGGTGTGCACACCTTTAATCCCAGCACTTGGGAGGCAGAGGCAGAGGCAGAGGCAGGCGGATCGCTGTGAGTTCAAGGCCAGCCTGGTCTACAAAGTGAGTCTAGGACAGCCACGGCTACACAGAGAAACTCTGTCCCAAAAAAACCAAAAACCAAAAAAAAAAAGAAAGAAAAAAAAAAAAGAAAGAAAGAAAGAAAGAAAGAAAGAAAATGTCTGTTGAGGGTCACTAAGGTGTCTCTGTAGGTAAAGGGGCTTGCCCATGCCTGCCTTTGATTTGTGTGACCCACGCGGTAGGTAGGGAGTACTGACTCTGCAAGCTGTCCTTTGACCTCTATATGCTCAGCATGGCATCTGCCCCTCTGTTAATAAATAAATGTATTGAAAATGTCTGTTTACATCTCATCGATAGTTCGGCTGGGTGTAGACAGAGGTGATCGTGTGTCATCATCCTGACCACCAGGGAGGATGTGGCACAAGGCTCCAACTTCCAGGATTGACTGAGCCTGTGCTACTTAGTGAGCAGAGCGAGGAGAGAAGAGGGAACACAGGAAGTGCTGCCTGGTGGGTGAGTCCTCAGGCCCAGGCTCCACCCCCAGGCCCCCATCAGGAGACCTGCCTTTCACTTCCTGCCTCCACCTTTGTTTTGTTTTATTAATAAAAGGACAGCACTCTGATAGTCATGATAGCTTGCCTTGTGGGGCATGTGATGGGCCCCTCACATCTGGAGGTCTGAGGTCTTAGGCCTCTCATTTCCCCCTTATCTTTCCCAGGAAGCCACAGGGCTTCTACGGTACTTTATTTTATTTACTTATTTTTTTATTTTTATTTTTTTTTTGAGACAGGGTTTCTCTGTGTAGCCTTGGCTGTCCTGGACTCGATCCGCTTGCCTCTGCCTCCCTAGTGCTGGGATTATAGGCGTGCGCCACCACGCCCAGCTTTACCATACTTTAAAAAGGGATTTATTTATGATTCCATTCCACCCATTTTTCTAGGAGATTTCTTCAACTTTGTTTTGCAACTTCAAATAATTTTTTTTCTGCCACTAAACTATTTTTTAAAAAATTCCTCTTCTTTTACCCCCTGGAGGAATTTATTATAAAAACAAACAAACACCCTCAAACCTCCAAATTGTATTTGTCCTCCTCCCCCCCTACCTCCTTATTGCATTTACCTCTTTCTTTATTGTAAAACTATTTTTAAAAATACCTGCTTTCCCTTGCTTGTTGCTCATATTTAAGATTAGAAAATAAATCGCTAGTTCTGGATGCTGTATAAACCAGAGATTCTTCGGGGTCACAATGACACCCAGCCATTTCTTTTGCCTCTGCCTCCCGAGTGCTGGGATTAAAGGCGTGCGCCACCACGCCCGGCTTGAATACTCCAAATACCGGTGTTTATTGTTACATTTTCCAAAGATGAGCAGTTCCGCCTTTGCCCGAAGATGGTCTGGTCTGCCAGTCTGCGGGAGCAGAGGACTTGGGACTTGGGCCCTTGGTCTCGCTCACGGTCTTTCCACTTTTTCTTATCTGCAGTCACTTTTCAGAGCCCAGGCCCCTGCCACTCTCAGGACTACAGTCCCTTTCTACCCTGGTCACCGCTTCACTCGCCTGCCTGCTGACACCAGCACGGCTCAGAGCTGGAGCTGCGCGGTCCGGCGTGGCGAGGATGAATGGTTCTGAGCCAGACCCGAGCTTGCAGGATCCTCAGGATTTCTGAATTCCTCTGCATTATGGAAAGGTCGGGAACCGAAGGCCCATTGAACACCGAATTTCAGTTGGGATTAATGAATCCTAAAATACAATTGTATACAATTCATGACAGTTGAAAGAATCATTAATTGTCCACTCTCCAGCGTGTCAGGATGGCCGAGTGGTCTAAGGCGCCAGACTCAAGCGTGGCTTCCTCGAGTTGAGGGTTCTGGTCTCCCCTGGAGGCGTGGGTTCGAATCCCACTTCTGACATGTGGTTCCTTTTCTTATTTTCAATTACTTTCACAAACACGTCTGTCCTTTTCATTTCTGTCCAGACCTCCATGAAGTTTGTCCCAAACACGAAGCGCGTTGAGCCCTGTGCTGCAGCTATAAAGTACCTTTGCCACTAGCCATAAGTGCACAAAACCGGAGGCACCTGTGAGAAAACGGCCTGGCGGCAGCAGTGTATTACATGAGCTGTTCGAATCTTGCGCGAACGGTTTAGGAAACGTTAACAAACTCTATAGTGACAATTGACAATTGAGGACGGAGATGGCAGGGTCAGATACCACATGTCCATTCGCACGGCAAGGGCCATCAAGAGCCAAATGCTGGAATGCAAAAGGTATGGAATAAACGTGGGGATTAATTGGAATTCCGTTCACTGAGTAAATGGAACAGAGAGAAAACAGTAGGTTCCACCGAGATTTGAACTCGGATCGCTGGATTCAGAGTCCAGAGTGCTAACCATTACACCATGGAACCAACCTGATTGGTTGGCTCTCTACATAGTCTATCTGTAAACACTGATTAAAATTATACTAATAATTAAAAAAAATCGCACTGTAAGACACGTGAAACAATATCACCCAAGTGTTCTTTGAAACTGTTAAAAATTTAGTCCGTTTCAGAGTAACTTATCATTACTTTCTCATGAATGGCTCAGCTGTATCCTTGGTCTTTTTTTTCTTTCCTGGTGGGTTGTTTGTTTGTTTGGTTTTTTTGGGGGGTTCTTTTTTTGTCCAATTAATTTTCTTGGACATATAGAATTTTCTTAGCATACAAATAAATGTGTCTAATTCAGACATTTTCTCACAAAAAGCTATTAAACTTTGTTCTGATCCCTCACTTCCTTTCCCTACCTCCCTTCTCCTCTGGCTGTTGCCCCCACTGCAGTTCTGTTACACACAAGCTGCCCCCTACCCCCCCGCCCCCGGCCGCCCCCCCTGCGCCCCCGCCTCCAGTGTTCGTAACTGAAGACTGAAGTCATGTCCTCGAGCTCTTCAAGCGCATGTTTGGTTTACAAATGGAAGGGAACCACAACTTAACAAAAACAAAGCGCTTTTCCCTCTGCACGAGGCAGCAGGTGCGGAGTCTTGCCCTTCTGCAACCCTGGCCGCCTACAGATCCAACCTCCGTGTCTCTGTAGAAGTTCTCTCGGTGTGTGCAGCGTGAACGCGGGGCGCCAATCGGGTGGCCGAAAAAGGAAGGTTCAGTGCTGTCAGCGCTGTGGACCAGTTTTACAGCCTGTGGGGGTGTGTGTGTGAGCGCGCCGGTGTACCCGGGAGGTGAGTGTGTGTGTCTCCAGGGGGTGAGTGTGCGTGTGTGTCCCCGGGGATGAGCGTGCGTGTGTGTCCGTGGGGGCGGGGAGTAAGTGTGTATCCGTCCCCGGGGGGTGAGTGTGTGTGTGTGTGTGTGTGTGTGTGTGTCCTGGGGGGGAGGTGAGTGTGCGTGTGTGTCCTGGGGGGTGAGTGTGTGTGTTTCCCGGGGGGTGTGAGTATGCGTGTGTGTCCATGGGGGTGTGAGTGTGCTTGTGTGTCCCCGGGGTGTGTGTGTCCCCGCCCCGGGCTCCCCTCTTCCTGACGGGCTGGCACCCTCTCTTTTCTGCCGCTTTTCCTGGAGTGCAGTTGTAATCGCCGAGTTGGAAGCCTTCAAGGGAGGGTGGTGCCTGCGCTGAGGCCCCGCTGGGGAGGAGCTGTGATGGCGGCATCAGGGCCTGGGGGTGTGGGGCGACTCACGGGGCAGCCCTACACCCGGGAGGCCCTGGCCGGGGCTGGGGAGAGGCAAGACCACTATTTCATTATTTCATTATTTCTTTATTTAGAAGATCCACGTCCCCCTTTTTTTGCTAGGTATTTCTTAGACTCACACAGCTCAGCTCAGATAAACACGATTCCTGTTTAAAATGAAATGAGAAGGCCATGGTGACACGGAGGACAGGGTTTTCCGTCTCCCGCATGGGAAAGAATCCACTTCTTCAGAGGCGTAGGACGGATTTGTCTCTGGTGGCGAAAGTTCCACATTCATTCTTCACTCAGTGACCTACGTAACAAGAAAGAACTGCTGAGTCTGCAGGCCCCAGCAGACAGTCGGTGCAGAATATTTCTTAACGTGAATGAAATAAAGCAAAACTTGTTACCTGTGGACGGATCCTTTTGACTGGCGAAGATGCAGTGATTTGGGGAGTATTACGCACATTATGTGCTTGTTAACTGTTAATTAAAGAAATAGCTGAAGACGTATCCTCTTTTGGTACTGCTGTGCGTATGGAACACATGACTGTTATGGGTAACTTGGGAAAGCAGATGGCAGGAGGGGAGAATCCTGACCTAGGGGACTGAAAACCGTCTACTAGAACCATGGGAAAAACCTAAACAGGAGCAGACCAAAACAAAAGACTTGGCAGCGGTGGGATTCGAACCCACGCCCCCGAAGAGACTGGAGCCTTAATCCAGCGCCTTAGACCGCTCGGCCACGCTACCACCTACAGGAGTTCTTGAACCATGAGGAAAAAAACACCTGGCCTCAATAAGAAGTGCAAAACAGAAAATAAGACAACAAAAGATAGCCACTGGCAGCGGTGGGATTCGAACCCACGCCCCCGAAGAGACTGGAGCCTTAATCCAGCGCCTTAGACCGCTCGGCCACGCTACCGAGGTCAGGACTGTTTGAAATATGGGAAAAGACCACTCAACCTTAACAAAAAGTGCAAAACAAAAACCTATTGGCAGCGGTGGGATTCGAACCCACGCCCCCGAAGAGACTGGAGCCTTAATCCAGCGCCTTAGACCGCTCGGCCACGCTACCTCTCTCTGACGCACATTTACATCTCCTCTCCCTGGAGTAATGGAGCAGCTCCTTTCCAGCAGTCCGTTGTGTGCCGCCCTCCCCCGGGCTCTGGTTCCGCAGTCTCTATGGCTCCCCAGCGCAGAGCGCAGGCTCGGTTCCGGCTTTGTACCGTGAAGCTCCGCGACAGGAGCTGTTTTAGGCACTACCATAACCGAAAAACCACAAATCTGAGACTTTAAGGCAGTGTCTCCAGTAACAAGTTGAATACATAATTTGAAAAATTGTCCTTTCAGGTGCCTCCTTAGCGCAGTAGGCAGCGCGTCAGTCTCATAATCTGAAGGTCCTGAGTTCGAACCTCAGAGGGGGCAACCGCAGTATATTTTCCTAATTTTAGTCCTGAGGAAATAGCAAATCTCCCCCCACCCTCAGACCCTTCCTCTCCCTCCCCGCTTCTCTTTCTCCATTTTAAGTACTCGACAGGCAGTTGAACTCTCGGGAGCTCCAGGTCCCAGTATTAAAAACTATTAAGGATTTATAATTTTTCATCATAAGCAATCATCAGCATCATCATCCATACCAGTTGGAGCCAGGAGAAGCTTCAGCTGCCTTTCAGATATGCTTGGCTAACTGTTTATGCTAATATACCAGGTCCAGGAAACTCTCCCTGCCCGGAAAGTAAGAGAGGGAGCCAGAGGGCGATTGTGTAATTAATGGTTTAGGAGTAAGACGTGTGTGATTGAAGGTTTAAGAGTGAGATGTGTGTAAGGTTTGGTTCTTTTTAACCATTCCCCGGGGATTGCTTACTATTGGGTAACTCCATCCCACTCATGATACTCCATGTCACAAACGAGACAAAACTAAAATATAAAGATAATTAAAAATAAATCCCAAGCCTTTTTGCCCATTCTCACCACGTTAGGCTTTTGGTCTTGACAGGTTTCTAAATCATTCAAACTGCAAGATTCAGAGAAAAGTCTAAAAGAGAAATAAGCAAGGCGAGGAAGACAAATATTCAAGAATTAAGATTGTATTTTATATCCAGCTTTCAGTATTTCTGCGATCCATAAGGGTTCAACAGGTGTTTTTTGTTTGTTTGTTTCCCCCTACGCTCATTACGTTCCGGGTACTATCTAAAGCTGTGCTCCCGCCCATCTGTCCTTCGGATCCGCGTCACATACTCTGTTCTACGGTGGGACCTGGTGTCCCCAAGTTACATCTCGAAACTCCGTCGCCACAAGCTTTCCCTTAAAGTCTGTCACAAGAAGAGCCCAGAGAGAGAGAGAGAGAGAGAGAGAGAGAGAGAGAGAGAGAGAGAGAGAGAGAGAGAGAGAGAGAGTGGCAGGCAGGAGAAAAGAGACCTACTTCGCGTCTGAGTTTTTCTTCTCCTGCCGTGCTGTCCTGACCTCCCTACTTTTTGTGTTCCTAGAACATCTCGTTATAGATGTCATTTGCGGGTGATGCAGCGTCCCCGTTTCTCTCCCCATCCGGACCAGTGCTTCTTTAAAGCCGTGGTGACCTCTTCTCTGTTAGTCCCCAAACCTAGCAAGGCTGTAGCTGTTTCCTGCAGTTACTTTCACTGCATCAGCCCCTTTGAGACTAGTGTTTCCTAACTCTGCCCTTGCTGTTACATAAGGGCCGAAGATTTAACACCGAGCACGGCAGGAAGTGCTCTCCCGGAGTTTGCATTTTAGTGACTAATGACTGATCTTGTGTTTTTAAGTGAACTGGCCAAATGTGGGCTCGGAAATAGGAAAGGAAATACCTAAGTTAGATACTAACGCTTTTTCCGGTATCTTTCTTTATCCATTCTAGAAGCTGCTCCTACAGGAGCCCGGATAGCTCAGTCGGTAGAGCATCAGACTTTTAATCTGAGGGTCCAGGGTTCAAGTCCCTGTTCGGGCGTCAATGTTTTTCTTCTTTCCCGGGTCAGCATCTCCCTACTCACTTCCAAAGTGCTGGGAATACAAGCCACTCACTGCATTAAGTACGATTATGTGTCACAAATCACCCATTGCATCAAGTCAAGAGTATGTGTCACAGGCCCTTCCCAACGACCAAACATGTTTCAGCCATTTCATTTTGCGGAACTTTATTTAACCGCATGAAAAACCTAGATCACATCATATATCGAGGGCACAGTGGTAAAGAAGTTTCGTATGTATTAAGACAAAAAAAGAGAGTGGACTTTGAGGTAAAATCCAGCATCGGTTGTTCATCTATGCGTTTTGGTTTGTTTGTTTGTTTTTTTCAATAAATTACGTTGCTGGATAGAATGGTGTCTGTCTGAAGAAGGAAATGCTGGAAAGCAGCGTAGGTTCTGGAATGTAGGAAGCAATTAGGAGACAATTTGGAGTTTTTTTTTTTGTTGTTGTTGTTGTTCTGTTTAGGTTTTTGGTTGCTTATTTATTTATTTTGAGACAGGGCAGTTTCGAGATTTTTAAACAGCGAGAATACAGTAGCCACTAGAACAAAAGGTAAAAAACCACTGCCCCCTCTGAGGTTCGAACTCAGGACCTTCAGATTATGAGACTGACGCGCTGCCTACTGCGCTAAGGAGGCTGGTGACGGCTAATCTCAGACATTTATATTAGTAACAAGGAATGCTTCGCTTTAGCCCAGACGGTGTTTTAAAAATTCTTAAGTGGGTTTTCCTCCTTTTTTAGAAATGTCTGGAAGACTCAACAGCTCTCCAGACCTGAAACAGATCCTTCGGCTCCTGTCAGGACATATGCAAGCCAATCATCCCTTCATCTCTCACTCTTCCCAAGTCCCGCAGACTTCAACACCCTGCCTACACTAGTCTCCTTACTACTCCTCGGTCCGCAGAAGTCCAAACAAGAGATCCCAAAGCTTAACGAATAAGTTGTTTTCCAGACAAACTCTAGGGTTTCTGTTAGTGTGAGAACAGGAGAAGGGGAAAATTCGGTTTACCGAGATTTGCCCGCGGTTGATATGGTTCCACACTAGAACTCGCTGTTCTTAGTGTCCCCCTGGGACTTGTTAACCATTGAGTATTTGCCGCGGAAGTTGAGGAAAAGGCGAAAACTTTTTACATTCCTAACCCGCACCCCCCGCCCCCCCCCCCCGCCCCGAACTCAATGGGGTTTTATTGTGCGTGCCAACTGCTGCTGAGGACCCTGACTTTCCACTCACAGTAGGACGCCAGTGTTACAAGTGACCCCACCCAGTCATGAAGCTTCAGTGTGCAATGTTAGTGTATGCTTGCTGTGCGTGCATGGGTCTTTCTTCACCCAGGTCAAGAAGATTAGCTGCTGAGACCGTGCTTGCATCAACAGTCTGATTTTTGAACTCTATGACTATCATGACCATACTTTTCAAGAGTTCAGATAACGAAAATGACAAAAATTATTATGTCAATGCCAGCACCGTCTAGACATCCATCGCTGGATGGATGATCCCTATGACAACGACAGCCTGAAGGACACACAACTAACTGCATTGGGGAAAACAGAGTAAACTGAATTGCACAGAGAGACAGATTTGGATGTAGAAGTGTTAGGGTTCTCTAGAGGGACAGAGCTGACAGATCTATTAGAATGGCTTACAGCTAGTCCAAAGATGGCTGCCTACCAGTGCAAAATCCAAGAATCCAGTAGTTGCTCAGTCCACAAGGCTGGATGTCCCAGACGGTCCTGAAGAAGTAGGCTCTAATGCCAGCCAAGGAATGTGTTTGCAAGCTAGAGCCAACAAAGGGAGAGCAAGTGTCCTTCTCCCACGTCCACTATAGAGGCTGCCAGCAGAAGGTGTGGCCCAGATCAAAGGTGGGTCTCCCCACCTCAAAAGATCTGGGTTAAAGGTGGATTGTTCTATCTCAAAAGATCTGGATTGGAAGTGCGTCTTCTGATTTCAAATGATTAAATG